>NC_140015.1:34456177-34640848 GCF_964263955.1 Coregonus lavaretus | reverse complement strand
AGTCTTTGAATTCAGATAAAATTCAATTCCTCTCAATTCCAATGTTAGGTAAATTACAACAATACAATTCCCAATTCAGAATCACCTTTATTCGCCAAGTACATTTTGCACATACTCAAAATTGTACTATTAGCTGCTGCTAGTGATAGACAACATTTAGAGACAGAATACAGACAGCGGAGTTTAAACAAAGTTTGCATACATTATATACAACTAGGTAGAGTGAACATATTATCCCCAACAATTATCCCCAACAATTCCACTTCAAATTAAATTCCCTCAGGCTTTCAGGCTGATCATGAAATACAAGTTGAAATTATTTATACAATTAAAACTGTCCAAACAGTCAAATTCTAATTCAATTCCAATTCAATAACTTAAACATTATTGAAATTCAAATTGAATTAAATGTAAAATCTTCACCTCATGGAATTGACCCCAACACTGATTTATACTATATGTGTCCCACTAGATTCAAAGCCCACTCATCTCCTATGTGCCACAAAACTGTGTTAGCCCACCAAGCTAAAGCCTAGGCAACAATGAACCATCTCTGTAACATGTGCATGCAATCAGTTCTGACTAGGTAGAATACAGCCACGGCCGGAAGTGACTGTTTTTGTAGCAGGTTAGGAGAACTTAAGACGGTCATATCAAGGATCATTTAGCTATTTGATGTGGTCCTCTGTAGCTCAGCTGGTAGAGCACGGCGCTTGTAACGCCAAGGTAGTGGGTTCGATCCCCGGGACCACCCATACACAAAAAATATAAATAAATTATGCACGCATGACTGTAAGTCGCTTTGGATAAAAGCGTCTGCTAAATGGCATATTATTGATTTTGAGTTGTAAGACCCCTTAAGGTATCAAAAAATACATTTAAAAAATATTGGATGAAACATTGAATTTGGAATTACTGCTATTAGCCAATAGAAACACATTGAATAACAGATTCACTACATGGAACAACAGATAGTCCCCCCCAAAAAAATAATCTAAAGGAAGTTTGTTCTGAAGTGACTGTCCTATATCTGAGAGATATAAGAAGGATCAGGAAACTATAATATTTTTTTTGTTACATGTATTTATCCCCTTATTTTAGACACTAAACTGTCGTCATATATACTTCTCAAAAAGTAACATTACAGCTTTAACAGATGAATGAGTGAAGGAGGAGAGTTCAGAAATCCGCCATTAGGTGGCGCCATACAGCAGAGAAAGAGAAAGAGAGAGAGAGAGAGAGAGAGACAGAGAGAGAGAGAGAGAGAGAGAGAGAGAGAGAGAGAGAGAGAGAGAGAGAGAGAGAGAGAGAGAGAGAGAGAGAGAGAGAGAGATGAATTGGAAGAGCATGGACTTACATTCCCTCATTCTTCTTGTCTCCTGTAATATATTTTGTTTTCCTCTACCTAAAGTATGCTCACCGTGGGCTGGCAATCAAAGTTTCTGTTAGAGAGTTAGGAGACAATTGCACCAGGAAGTGTTTTCCAACAGTTTTCCTAGAACTGAATAAAAACAATCTCCTTTTAGTGCTCTACAAAAAATCATAATCACTCTAAGCTGGAGGAGACCGTTTTCATATGAAAAGGTTCCAGTTAAGAGTGACTCAACATACTGGGCTTGAGTTGCCTGACCTTTTGGAGTTGGCGAAGTGGTGTGTGTGTGTGTGTGTGTGTGTGTGTGGGGGGGGGGGGGTTACAGTGAGTTATTGATCTGCTGTGGGATATAAGCACTGCAGGGACAATAGCACCCCCAGCTGGGTGATAACTTTGGACCGTTCTCCTGCTAGTCATAAACACACAACAATGTTGTGTACACAATCACTCTTCTGAAAATTATACACACTGTCAGCTAGGTGTGACCGTGTGTGTGTGTGTGTGTGTGTGTATGTGTGTGTGTGCGTGTGGAGCTATGTATATGGAATTGAATACAACCGTTCACATTAGTACCAGCATTCATCATGTGCGGCAACAAGTGGTTGGAAACACTTTTTGATTGGATACACCTGATCACACAAAGGAAGTGATGTTAGACAATGTTGTTGCACAGTACATTAAAACAACTACTAGATAGTCATCTTTCTCTCTGAGCATTCTCTCTGAGTAGGGGCTTTTATTCATGCATACTTTATTTAACCAGGTGAGTCCCATTGAGATAGGACTCTAAATCTAAAGGAATCTCAACAGTCCTTTGTTTGAGTGCTTGAATCCATGCAGCAGCCCCCTGGAAGTGCATGAACTAGGTTAGTCTGGTGTTTCTCCAACCTCTCCTCTGGGACCCCCAGCTGTTCCATCTATTTGATCTAATGTATTCTAGAGCTAGCACACCTCATTCAACGTGTCAACTAATCATCAAGCCTTTAAGTTGAATCAGGTGTGCTATTTCAGTGCTACAACAAAATTGTGAAACATTTGGGGCCCCCAGAGGTTTGGAAATGTGTTCTTTGGCCATGTTTATCTGAAGTTCATGTTGAGTAGCACACCTGACAAATGAAATAAAGATTACACCCCTTGCAAGAAGATTGAACAATCGTGACAATCAAGCATGTACACATGATAAAGAAAGGAACCACATTCCGCAAAGACATTCTGGTTTACCAATATGTGCCTAACCTGGCAACAAATCAGTTTGCCCTGCATCTCTTTGCAGCTCTGGTGGAAAACAAAATGCAATTTCAGTGAGACCGGGGGCAGAGAACACTAAATTATTTATCCTGCAATCTCCTTCTGGTGGAGTGAAAGCCTTTCACATATAAACCCTGGGTCCCTGCAGTCTGGTGATAGAGCAGCCAGGGAGAAAGAGATGGCAGGGTTGTGTTCATTAGGCCCCAAATGGAAGAAAACAAACTGAAACAGGGAGGGACCACCAGGACATGCCAAATGAGAAACACTAATTTGTGTTTTCAGGTGCAAAACATTTTCAAATGGTTTATTTTTTATGCCCAAATGAACATGACCCAGGAGACCTCAGAATAACACTTCTCTGAACCAGCCTGAGATCAGAGATATCTACAGTATCTCTGCATAGATGTCCCACAGACAGATCCAGGAGCAGGGCTTCAGGAGAGGAGGAGAAGGCACCAATCCTGAGGAAAGTCTGATGAATATTTCAGGGATAGGCTAAGCTCTCTGAGCTAACTGATTGAAGAGGGAGAAAACCTCTCAGATGTTTCTGAGAACATTCAGGGCCCTAGAGCCATGAGGGAGAAATAGAAAGATACATTTTCAAAAAAAAATTGTCTTGTTGTTCGTGTTGTGGGGAACAAAAAATAACACACAAAAACACTCAGAGCTGTGAGAGATTGAGTTTTCAAATCTTTCCACCAAAAAAGACATGACAACATCAAGATCTTTGAAACAGGGCCTTGGATAACGTTGTTTATCTTGTTTAAACAGAATATTGGCTGTGGTTGAAAAGAAGATGGAAGAGAAGTTGAAGAAAGATTTGAAGAAAAGTGAAAGTCGAATAAACTTAAATAAGGACAGAGTGTTGAGGCCAGAACCTGAGAAACATGCATTAAATCAGAAGAGAGTAGAGTTGATAATGGACATGTTAGGTTGTGTGGGCGTTTAGTTAACAACACTGGAAGTGTCCTTCAGCAGTAACCCTTTGCCTGCTTAGATGGCTCAGAAGTCAGAATCCAATCCTCAAATATATCCTCTCTCTCTATAAATTAGTCATTTAGCAGACGCTCTTATCCAGAGCGATTTACAGGAGCATTTAGGGTTAAGTGCCTAGCGACAGATTTTTCTCCTGGTTGGCTCTGGGATTCAAACCAGACCTTTTGGTTACTGGCCCAACGCGCTCTCTCTCTCTCTCTCTCTCTCTCTCTCTCTCTCTCTCTCTCTCTCTCTCTCTCTCTCTCTCTCTCTCTCTCTCTCTCTCTCTCTTTCTCTCTCTCTCTCTCCCTCTCTCTCTCTCTCTCTCTCTCTCTCTCTCTCTCTCTCTCTCTCTCTAAAACCTCACATTTCACTTCTTGTGGTTTCCCCTCAGGAAAATCACATCTTTCAGCGTTAGAATTACCTACAACTACGAAGGCTATTGGACGTGATTTTCACAATACTTTTGTTTCACAAGAACACCACAGTTGTCTGGATATGCCATCTAGCAATAATAATATTAATAACACCACCTATCTGACACTTTATCCAAAGTGACTTACTGCACAGTGAGTGCATACTTTTTAGAACATGTGTGATCCCTTCTGGAATTGAAATCACAACCTTGGCATTGTTTGCACCACACAGGACCACCAGCATCAAGCAAAGGAGAGATGAATACAATGCTAATTGCATCTTTAAAGGCAAGTTGCCCTGTGACTACAGTACACCACACTAGTCTTTAAACAGCCCATTTGATTCAATCCACTTCAGTAAAGCAGCCTTCTCCTCATTAATCAATTGATCCAACCAATTCCCCAAGCAGCCAAATCCTCCCTGTTATGCAATCAAGTTGTGACTACAACACAGCAAATAGACCAAGCCTTACACAGTACACAGTACACAGTCAGCATAACACATAAATAATCTGTGCACTTTGTGTGTTCAGAATTATGGTTACATACTACAAAGATCTGCATTATCAGTTGGTTGTGTTAATCAAATCAGTGTGTGTGTGTGTGGGGGGAGGTTGGTAACACTTTATTTGGATAGTTCATCTGTAGATGCTCTATAGAATACCTACAGACTAGCAGTAACATTTCAACTATCTACTAACCCTAGCTCTAAACCTAACCTTAACCCTTATCCAAACCCTAACCGTAGCAAGCAGTTGCTTATACATTTAAATTTACGTAATTTAGCAGACGCTCTTATCCAGAGCGACTTACAGTTAGTGCATACATTATTATTTTCATACTGGCCCCCCGTGGGAATCGAACCCACAACCCTGGCGTTGCAAACGCCATGCTCTATCAACTGAGCTACCTCCCTGCCTGCCATTCCCTCCCCTACCCTGGGCCAATTGTGCGCCGCCCCATTGGTCTCCCGGTTGCAGCCGGCTACAGCAGAGCCTGGATTCGAACCAGGATCTCTAGTGGCACAGTGCCTTAGACCACTGCGCCACTCGGGAGGCAATTATAAACAGTTTGTTGAAAGTATAACCACGTAGATCATCTACAGATGGAAAATACGGACTATCCAAATAAAGTGTGACCGTGTGTGTGTGTGTATGTGTGTGTATTTATGCCTGTGTGTATGCCTGCATGCATGTTTGTTTGTGTGTGTGTGGACATGCGTATGTTCGTGTGTGTTTCTAAGCCAACCGTTCATCTAATGGCGCATTTCCAGCCTGGGTGGTTCTGCCTTGTTTTCCATTTGCCGTGGAACTGGAAACAGGACTAGGTTTAATTAGCGGGGAAAACTGCTAGTGGAGCAAGCAATACTGGAGTTAGCCAGGCTATTTTGTGCCATCCTTTTCTTTGTTGTTTGTGGGCAGCAATGGCGACAGAACAGAGGAGACAGCTGAAAAAAGATGGAGAAATACACAACGTATCGTCATGCGAGGAGAGGATCGCTTCAGGCAGTTGAAAGACCAGCTTATGCGTCGAAAGAAAGAGAGGTATTTGTATCTGTTTAGCTAGCTAGCTGTTGTGTAGCTACAGTGCCTTGCAAAAGTATTCATCCCTCTTGGCGATTTTCCTATTTTGTTGCATTAAAACCTGTAATTTAAATTGATTTTTATTTGGATTTCATGTAATGGAAATACACAAAATAGTGAAATGAAAAAAATTACTTGTTTCAAAAAATTCTACAAAATTAATAACGGAAAAGTGGTGCGTGCATGTGTATTCACCCCCTTTGCTATGAAGCCCCTAAATAAGATCTGGTGCAACCAATTACCTTCAGAAGTCACATAATTAGTTAAATAAAGTCCACCTGTGTGGAATCTAAGTGTCATATGATCTGTCACATGATCTCAGTATATATACACCTGTTCTGAAAGGCCCCAGAGTCTGCAACACAACTAAGCAAGGGGCACCACCAAGCAAGAGGCACCATGAAGACCAAGGAGCTCTCCAAACAGGTCAGGGACAAAGTTGTGGCGAAGTACAGATCAGGGTTGGGTTATAAAAAAATATCAGAAACTTTGAACATCCCACAGAGCACCATTAAATCCATTACTAAAAAATTGAAAGAATATGGCACCACAACAAACCTGCCAAGAGAGGGCCGCCCACCAAAACTCACGTACCAGGCAAGGAGTGCATTAATCAGAGAGGCAACAAAGAGACCAAAGGTAACCCTGAAGGAGTTGCAAAGCTCCACAGCGGAGATTGGAGTATCTGTCCATAGGACCACTTTAAGCCGTACACTCCACAGAGCTGGGCTTTATGGAAGAGTGGCCAGAAAAAAGCCATTACTTAAAGAAAAAAATAAGCAAACACGTTTGGTTTTCGCCAAAAGGCATGTGGGAGACTCCCCAAACATATGGAAGAAGGTACTCTGGTCAGATGAGACTAAAATTGAGCTTTTTGGCCATCAAGGAAAGCGCTATGTCTGGCGCAAACCCAACACCTCTCATAACCTCAAGAACACCATCCCCACTGTGAAGCATGGTGGTGGCAGCATCATGCTGTGGGATGTTTTCATCATCAGGGACTGGGAAACTGGTCAGAATTGAAGGAATGATAGATGGTGCTAAATACATGGAAATTCTTGAGGGAAACCTGTTTCAGTCTTCCAGAGATTTGAGACTGGGACGGAGGTTTACCTTCCAGCAACACTCAAGTGGTTTAAGGGGAAACATTTAAATGTATTGGAATGACTTAGTCAAAGCCCAGACCTCAATCCAATTGAGAATCTGTGGTATGACTTAAAGATTGCTGTACACCAGCGGAACCCATCCAACTTGAAGGAGCTGGAGCAGTTTTGGCTTGAAGAATGGGCAAAAATCCCAGTGGCTAGATGTGCCAAGCTTATAGAGACATACCCCAAGAGACTTGCAGCTGTATTTGCAGCAAAGGTGGCTATACAAAGTATTGAGTTTGGGGGGGTGAATAGTTATGCACGCTCAAGTTTAAAAAAAATTCTTATTTCTTGTTTGTTTCAAAATAAAACATATTTTGCATCTTCAAAGTGGTAGGCATGTTGTGTAAATCACATGATACAAACCTAATTTAATTCCAGGTTGTAAGGCAACAAAACAGGAAAAATGCAAAGGGGGTGAATACTTTCGCAAGCCATTGTATTACTGTAGCATAGGCTATGTTGCAGCAAATGTTGGCCTATCTGTCACAAGAAAAAAAGTTACAATGATGGGGTTATAGGTCTACATGCATTGTGAACTGCGCTTCATACTGAGATGGGCTGTCTGTGTCATGAATCCCGCTTCCTGAGTTGGTTTCTGCCGGAGTTGCCTGTTTTCTGTCCTGGAGTTTTTTTCCTGAGTTTCCTGAACGCACCCTGTCTGGTTGCCAGGAGACGAAGCAAGGAGGGAGATCTCTCCATTACCCGCACCTGCATCTCATCAGCTATCTGCACACCTGGTTCTGATCATCACCTCTCCACTTCTTAAGCTCTGACCTGACATCCATTCCCTGCTGGATCGTTAGCCATGAACAGTATGTTGTGCCTGTGAATCAGCCTCAGATTACTAAGAGTTAGTTTTGCTGTTCTGTACTTTTTGCTTGCTGTGAACTCACCTTCGTTTACTCTGCCTACAGTTACTCTCCCGGAACATTCACTCCACCGCTTCCTGGTCATCTGTGGCTTCAGAGACATCATTGGATCTGCCCATTCACTCCCACCAACTCACCTCCACTGCCAGCTCCGTCACCTGGATTCTCCTGCTTCCACATTTAAGTCTTTAAATAAATACTCACCTTCATTCAACTCACCTTGTCCTGGTCTGCTTCTGGGTTCGGCTTTAGAGAATTGTGACAGTCTGTCCCCACCCTGAGCGTTGATGATTGATCATGCATAGAGCAGCGAGGAGATCTTAGAGAAGCCAGATTTAGACATTGCATATAATTTAACAGTTCCATTTCACGTCATGCTGTTGAAATAAATAATTTATTATAATTTACTGGTTTCTCGCAGTTATTTATCCCGGGAAAAGGGCGTGGTTTTGGGTGGTAAATCTAGGTACATTTCGGTTACCGGGTTCCTGACATTCAACCCTAGTCTGGACCGACTGTCTGGACCCACTGTCTGGACCCGGTGCCAGTCAACTGAGTGGGGGGACCACTGTATTCTACAATTTACAGAGAGACCTAATGGACCAATAACTTCCACGTCGGCAGAGACTTTCCAGTTCCTCTGCAGCAGGCTGAGTCCTGTTATGGAGAGACAGGAGACAGTGTTCCACCTTTGTGTCCCTCTCTGAAAGCTAATTGCCATTGCCCTGTGGAAGCTGGCCACAAATTCAGAATAACGCCATGCAGCACACCTTCTTGGAGTTGGTAATACAACTGTGTGGTGCTGGTCAAGACTTTGGCAGATACCGGCAGACTGAATGACCAACGAGAGAAATTCAATGAGAAAATCTTCAGGGCAAGCGTAGTGGTCGAAAATGCATTTGGCAGACTGAAGGCATGGTGACGCTGCCTTATGAAACTCAATGACTGCAATGTTGATGTTGTTAAATGGATGACTCTTGCAGGTTGTATACTCTGCGTGAGCAAAACAATGAAGTGTTCAGAAGGGAGTGTAATGCTGCCCCAAGGGAAGGCAGCATTTTGCAAACACAGTGGGTGATGGACTCTTGCAACACTTTAACAACCTGGTACATCAGAGTGGATTACACAGGATGGCTATTTTTTGCTAAAACGAAGGCTGGTTCTGTCTGGTGTGTAGGTAGGCAAAATAAAGAGAAAATGACCACTAAGCAAGTAAACACAACGATTAATAACAGATGTTCTCTTTTTTCTTTCTCTGTGATTTTCTTCCTCCTCTCAGACACCCAGCTCCACCAACACCCTTTGGACTACAAAGTGCCTGGACCAACAACAGAACTATAAGCAAGCCTGGGACCAGTTTCCAAAATGCATCTTAAGGCTAAGTTCATCATTAGAACCATAGGATGCTATTGTTCTAAGATTAAGTTAGCCCTAAAATGCTTTTGGGGAACCGGGCCCTGCTCCCTTAGCTCAGTGGTTCTCTCCCTTTTTTTGTTACTGTACCCCCTATAACATTAATGTACCCTTGGGGTTCAAAACAGTACTACTATTTACACCCTTATGTTCATTTGACCTTTAAATCTGTGTTCTGATACATTCCGTTTTTTACCCCCCTGTGAATACCCTACTACACAATTGTATCTTCTATTTTGACCAATGTTTGATTGTTGTTGTTTATCATAATTATAGTATGCCTAATCTTTATTTTCTTATTTTAAAATCACACAAGTAAGCACGTTTCAGAAGTTTATTGCTCCAAAATCTACATTACTTTAATTGTTTAACGGTACTCAATGAACAGTAACTGAAAGCCACATTCACAATGCTTTTGGTGTAGTGGAAATTTAAGTGAATAAAAAAAAACTTCAGCCAGTTTAGTTTAGTCCAGTTCAGTTTAGTGACATGCTGCTGGTGTCTGACATCCTTGTATGGACAAACTGTCCAAATACAGCTATGAAGCTGTTGTTAAACGAGGTGGTCTGGGCCATCTCAGCCACCTTGGCTGTCCTGGCTGCTGCCCTGGCTGTCCTGTCTGCTGCCCTGGCTGTCCTGACTGCTGCCCTGGCTGTCCTGTCTGCTGCCCTGGCTACTGCCTCATCTTCACACAGCTGATTGAAGTGATGATCCTGTTGCTGAAACTGGGCTGCAGGTAAGAAGCCTCGGTCTCCCTCATGAAGTTCTGGTATTCACTGGTTGTGCTCGCAGTGTGTTTTTTCTTCCCTGGGAAAATATATAGGCAGAAGTAATGAGATGTACAGTACAGGGATGATAAGGTACAGACTCCAATGCAAACCTGAGGGCAGTCAGTGTGAGTGCAGTTCTGTTCTCCAACAATCTATTATCTCATCAAATTGATTAAATCTTATCCACAAAGGCCAGTGTGGGGCCAACAAGATCTACCAACCAGATACACCAATGATGCAAATAGTAAAGGTCTTGGGTCATAATATGATTAATTGAGTCAGTGTGACAGTTTTATATATACATTCCTAGATCCACACTGCCTCCTTGAATAATGTGTAGGAACATAATCCTGCAATGACAAAAGCCTTCTGTGAATGAGATTGCCCACCCCTGTTGACAGCTAAATTGTGTGATTAGGGCTAAACAAGTGAACATGACAATCAATTGACATTTAACTGTTTACCAACCAAAAATGGACCCTTGGCGCCTCAGGGTGCTGGGCTCAGCGGTTGCAGTAGCATTGCTTGTTTCGATGGATCCTGGGTGTCTGGGAGTGCAGGGCTCTGAGGTTGTGGCATCAACATTCGAGCACGCAGCTTCCTCTGAGTCCATAGGTTCAGGAATGTCCTCTGAAAAGTATGTTTGTTTGTATCATGTAAAGTCGGATACTCCGGCTAACGTCAAACATGTAGTCCACGGTTCACGTCTAACGCAGTGCTCACTCTCACACGCCACACCTAGCTTCGCTAAAGACATTGGTAGCTAGCTAGATAGTAATTTGGCTAAAAACGATGTATTACCTCATCGCTGATCATCGCTGTTCATTATTATCATGGCTTCAAATAATGCTGTCAGTGATGTCGAAGCCAGCGTCTCCCGACTAGACATCACTGGTTGCATCCAAGTACAGCGTCAACTGTTTTATGGCTAACATATCCTATATTTTTTTGAAGACCTTTTCACTTTTTTTGAAGCCTCTGGATGCTGGAGTCTGCCGAGATGTTCAAAAGCGCTTGGACATCTCCAACTGACCAATTTGTTGCTTCCATTATTAGCTTTATAGGTATTCGTTAGTGTAGCTTTACCTTTCGTAGTCAGATTTACCTTCTCTTTTAAAAAGCCAGTGACTCATGCATGATTATTAACAACATACGCAGCACTGTGACATCTTTGCGTGAGACCAATCATTGAGTACGGCCATTTGTAACCCCGCCCACCGGCCTACTTGGTTCGAGGTCAGTACCAGATATCAAACGAGGCTGGATATCCCGCTTGGTTCCAGGAATCAAGCGGGCCATGGGCAAGTGGAAATGAAATAGGGACAGTGACATTCACGGCCCTGCAGGGGAAAAGCACCATAACAGTCCACAGGGAGAAGGTAACACAGTCAGGCCAGTGGTATTTAATGGGAGCTAATGACAAGTGTTACATTTTTAATGGGCTGCCTTTATTTACTGTCCTATTGTGGCTGTGACATTTGAGTGCCCAGTTTGTCAGGTAATTACATGGTTGACAGACGCCCATAGAAAGGACCAACACTGGCAGTGAGAATAGAGAGTTAAATGTGTCCCAAATGGCACCCTAATACATATTTAGTGCACTACTTTTGACCAGGGCCTATAGGGAACTGGTCAGAAGTAGTTAACTACATAGTGAATAGGGTGCCATTTGGGGCACAGCCTAAAATATCACTTAGGAAGCTGGTTGCTTGGTGATTTTCTTTTGTTATATTTTAATGATGAAACCGCCATTAGATGTTTTGATGTAACAGGGACAATCAAAAGGTAAATTCCCCTGTGTATAGTCTACAGATGAATTTAATTCAGCTGTATGTATCAGTATGGACAGCTTAATGTAGACTCACAGGTAATGTGGTTGGGAGTATGGGATTAATTAGTTAATGTTTTGGAATGAGTTCGTGTTAATGGAATCCTAAATAAGCTTTGGGCTTTTCATAATTGAAGCAATGTACAGTATCTTTAAACTGTTTTATCAAGCAGGAAAATGTTTGACCCTTGCTCTTTTTAATTGGTGCCTACTAGCACTCTGCTACTTTCATGAATGTTCTTGGAATAGGGTAGTCTGTCCTTCAGTATAGGATCTAAAGGTAACATTGACTATGATTTAACACTATCGCATATCCCTCTTATCCCACTTCAAATCACTAAATAGAATTTGCATGCCTTAAAACTTCTCCTTCAAATGATTACGTTTCTAAAGAACTGATAAAGATTTAATTTTGGTCATTTTTGACAGTTCACCTTCAAGTGTATGAGCTTATTTTATTGCCAAGGGAATGCAAGGTTTTCATTGGATAATAATCTCGGTAACCCAGAACAAAATTCTACAAGCTACCCGATTAGGTTCTGGGGGGAGAGATGTGAAATTTGAAAGATGTGCACACCTGCGAAATCGTAATTTGTCCAGATAATCAGTGATGACCCGGGGACATATTGACGGGGCCTTCTAGGAGAGCTCCTCTCTCGTTTACTGACATGTACTAGTCACTATGGATCAGTGGGTTAGAGCATTGTGCTGGTAACACCAGGTTTGTGGGTTCAATTCCCACATGGGCCACTTACTATTTATGTTACTATACATGTGACAATGTTCATAGTTCTGTTAAGATAAAATGGTCTGTTAAATGACTGTGGTAAAAGTCTGAAGCCACACAAGGACATTTACCCATGCAGTCACTCTGAGAATACCATGGCAGGCCCAATCAACAGCCAATGTTCCCTCAGTCCCAATCAACAGCCAATGTTCCCTCAGTCTTGGTTCTCAAGGAACAAAACAAAAATAGAATGGAACTAAACAAGTTCCATGATGATGTCATCCCAGCTATTTATACAGTGGTTCCCTAATTAGAAATGAAATCCAATCAGTAGCCGAGGGCTAATGCTTTAACTTTTCTACACGGCAGAATTATTCTGCATTAAACGATTAGACTAATGGGCAGGATTGTCATTAACCTTAGAGGAGAAGACAGTTTGGGGCTGTTATTCTCATTTCGGTTCGTTTTTCATGAAGTAGTCTCTCTTGCTCCCCTTGATTCGATATGAGGGCATGCTGCTTCCACATACTGATGATGTTCTGTGACTGTAAGCCCATCTTTTTTGTCATTGTTACAAGGTCTATGATGATAGCTTTCAACATTGTTGCAGAAAGTTGCTGTGAGAAATGAACCCCAGTGATGACATCAGACTACACATGCCTTTAAAAATGAATGTCTGCTTTGGGGCGGGGTCTATTGATATTTAACTTGAACTTGACACTTGTCTGGTCAAACAGCAAGCAATTACAATTGTAAAGGAAAGGGAAATACAAGTGATTGTTGAGCACTATATCCTGTATTTGTCTTTAGATTACTCGCTTGGTGCTGAAACCCGGGAAGAATAGAAAGAAAAGTTTGGATGTTTGTAAGACTGAACAACGGCTCAAACACTTGAATTACTCAACAAATTAAATAGGTACAATATGCATACCTATGTCTTCTTTTTATATTTAACCCTTATTTTACCAGGTAAGTTGACTAAGGAACACATTCTCATTTACAGCAACAACCTGGGGGATAGTTACAGGGGAGAGGAGTGAGCCAAGTGGAAGCTGGGGATGATTAGGTGGCCATGATGGTCAGACTGGGAATTTAGCCAGGACACTGTGGTTAACACCCCTACTCTTACAATAAGTGCCATGGGATCTTTAGTGACCACAGAGTCAGGACACCCGTTTAACGTCCCATCCAAAAGACAGCACGCTACACAGGGCAATGTCCCCAATCACTGCCCTGGGATTATTATGTTTTGACCAGAGGAAAGAGTGCCTCCTACTGGCCCTCCGACACTACTTCCAGCAGCATCTGATCTCCTATCCAGGGACCGACCAGGACCAACCCTGCTTAGCTTCAGAGGCTGTAGGGTGGTATGCTGCTGGCTAAGTTAATTACAAATAATGAAGAAGAATTTGATAAATTGCACACAGGCCATGCTAGAATTCATGAGTTAATGGTACATTAAAATGACACGGAAGAATGTTTGTATGAACTGGATGAAGGTATAGAAGCAAACACAAACATTGATGACCTATGACCTTTGTCGACAATGACCATGGAGTTGTCTATAAAGCACAAACTGATCTGGGACCAGGCTAGTGATAAAATGCCTTCTATCGTACATCTATTGTACCATACTCTGAAGAGGGCATGTACTATACTTATTAAGACAGGGACAGCAAAGTAATGAGACCTCTTGGTACCGACCACATCCCCCCCCCCCCCCCCCGACACTCTAATAAAGAGCAGGAACAGCCAGCCAGCCAGCGAGCCAGCCAATACCAGTCAACCAGGCAGGCACAGTTCTACATTTTGAGGATAACATTTTAAAGAGAATAACACGGTCCTTCACCAGCTCTCCACGATGCTTCATCATGAAGTCATTATCCGGAGAGGGCGCCAACACAATTGCTTTAATGGGAAGGTGAGGACAGTGCATTCCTGGTTTGTATTCGAGTGGTGCTGGGCCAGACGAGGAAGTGGGGGAGAGCAGAGGCTGATTAAATCAATCATTGTCTCTCGCCTAGCTCCGCCATCGCACATTTTAATTTTGCACAATAGAGCGCAGGTTTAAAGAACCTCTAAGAGTCTCTCCACACTATAGACTCCTCCTCTCCTCCACTTTCATGAAGCAGCCCAGCTTTGCTGTGTGTGGCATTGTGTACTAAACTGAATATGAGATTAAACATCTCCCCAACATCTTCATTCTCATCGACGGGGCTGTAGTGGAACAGGTTGAGAGCTTCAAGTTCCTTGGTGTCCACATCACCAACAAACTATCATGGTCCAAACACACCAAGACAGTCGTGAAGAGGGCACGACAAAGCCTATTCCCCCTCAGGAGACTAAAAAGATTTGGCATGGGTCCTCAGATCCTCAAAAAATTCTACAGCTGCACCATCGAGAGCATCCTGACTGGTTGCATCACCGCCTGGTATGGCAACTGCTTGGCCTCTGACCGCAAGGCACTACAGAGGGTAGTGCGTACGGCCCAGTACATCACTGGGGCAAAGCTCCCTGCCATCCAGGACCTCTATACCAGGCGGTGTCAGAGGAAGGCCCTCAAAATTGTCAAAGACTCCAGTCACCCTAGTCATAGACTGTTCTCTCTGCTACCGCACGGCAAGCGGTACCGGAGTGCCAAGTCTAGGTCCAAAAGACTTCTCAACAGCTTCTACCCCCAAGCCATAAGACTCCTGAACAGCTAATCATGGCTACCCGGACTATTTGCACTGCCCCCCCACCCCATCCTTTTTACGCTGCTGCTACTCTGTTAAGTATTTATGCATAGTCACTTTAACTCTACCCACATGTACATATTACCTCAACTACCTCAACTAGCCGGTGCCCCCGCACATTGACTATGCAACGGTACCCCCCTGTATATATAGCCTCCCTACTGTCACTTTATTCTATTGTATATATAGCCTCCCTACTGTCACTTTATTTTTTACTTCTGCTCTTTTTTTCTCAACACTTTTTTGTTGTTGTTTTATTCTTACTTTTTTGTTTAAAATAAATGCACTGTTGGTTAAGTGCTGTAAGTAAGCATTTCACTGTAATGTCTGCACCTGTTGTATTCGGCGCATGTGACCAATAAAATTTGATTTGATTTGATTTGATTTGACCCTTTAGAACAGTGTTTCCCAACTCCGGTCCTCGAGTACTCAAAACAGTACAGATGTTTGTTATGGCCCCGGACAAGCACACCTGATTCTACTTATCAACTAATCATCAAGCCCTTGACATGTTGAATCAGGTGTTTTTTTTCCGGGTCTACAACAAAAATGTGTGTTATTGGGGCTACTGGAGGACTGGAGTTGTGCAACAATGCTTTAGAAGTAGGGAAATAGAATTAGGCCAATCCATTTTTGGGGTGGAGGCACCAACTGATATTGTCCCTTTTCTTCACTACCAGATCTTTACAGAATTGTCCTTTATTCTCTTTCTGAACCATTATAGTCTTGTTGGCCGGGACACAGTGTCCTTTATTATCTTTCTGTACCATCATAGTCTTGTTGGCTGGGATACAGTGTCCTTTATTATCTTTCTGAACTATCATAGTCTTGTTGGCTGGGGCACAGTGGTGCAGAAGATGACTAAAGAGCAACAGAGGTGGAGATTCTGTGTTGGTGCCCTTGGGGCCAGCTGGCACGATGAGGATGAGTGAGGGAGTGTGAGTTTCGTTCCATAGCATTTGCTCCCCCAGGACAGGTCTGTCACATCACAAACTGTCACTTCTGGCAGGGATCAGACACATAGGCTTAGCTGGCTTTCACTATCTGTGAATTGTCTGTGACCCAAACAGCCCTTTGAAATCCTGTCCCTGCCGGTCACCAAACGTCAATGGTATAAGATGCAGTGTCAAATAAATGGCAAAGACAATGGCATAGCAGCGGGAGTAAGAGTCTGAATCTTGACATTTTCCATTAATCGTCTGATCGAGGCATAGTGTTATGACTAAGAACTCTCTGGATGGACAAGTCATATCAGGAATATTGCAGGGACAAAAATGTATTGTAAATTAATGTGATTTCATACATTTCCATGAAAGTCCCTCACAATATGTTTCATTAGACTGACAGAGAAAAAAACAGCAAAATAAATAGCTGGTCACTGCCGTCATGAAACAAATTCCACTCCTGTCAGTTACCGTAAAGCCATATCACTTCCCTTCCCGTCCCACCCTGCCCACAAACAAAAAAACATCCCTACATCACCCTCCGTCTCCACTGAAAACCACACAACAGGATGCTTTTCTTATCTGCTACCATCATCAGCTCAATTTCCTGTGCCTGGTCATAGATCAAACCCAACTAGCATTAAACGTTTAGCTGTGACAGTGGTGCCTATCAGAGAAACAAAGCTAATAAAGTTAAAGCTAATGAATAGCTAGCAACAAAGCTAACTCTAATGAATAGCTATCAACAAAGCTAACTCTAATGAATAGCTATCAACAAAGCCAACAGCAATGAATGGCTAGCTGGACATGATTCATGAGGTCATGGAAGCTAGAGATAAGAGTTTCAGCCAGAGCTGGTAAGGGAGGGAAACTGCAGCGGCCAAAACCGAAAGGTGCCAGCTAACTGGTGCAATGAAAATGCCAGAGAGCTACATGGTCCGACCTCCCGGTGGACTGTTTGCTCAGATGATCCTCTATCCACTACGATACACACACATACTGTAGCTGTGATAGATTGAGCATCAGGTTAAATGGAAATTTCACCAAAAACTATATTTTGGTGTTAAAAAAAAAAGAATCCACTGTTGATTCAATCCCAAAATGTTTTGCATGTCAGCAATCAAGTTTTCAAGATATTGGACTTTCAAGAAGCAAAGTGTCACCGGCCACATCATCATGATGATGCAAAACTTGACTGCTAAAATGCAAAAATAATTTCTGACTGTATCAACAGTGGACTAATGAAAATAAAAAACCAAAAGTTCGTTTTTGAGTGAATTTTCCCTTTAACTCATGGCCTCCCTGCCCCTCTACCAGTCTGAGTAGGATACAGCACAGTCATGTATTAACAACTCTATGCTCCCACTGGCACAACACATTTATCCAGAGTGACTTACAGGAGTTAAGTGCCTTGCTCAAGGGCACATTGACCAACCTTGTGGTTACTGGCCCAATGCTCTTAACCGCTAAGTTATCTAGGCTCTCTGCTCCCTTGGAGTCAGTTTGAACACCAGCTTTTCAGAACCAAAACTTCGATATTTTATTAACAAGAAACATTGGAATCGGCCCATAAACATCATGTTGAAATGTACTTACTTACTAATCCACATCATCCTCTTTGGGACATAAATGCCAGAATGATCTTGGTCCACTTCTTTGGCAACATTCCTGTTGTGTCTCGCTCCAAGAGAGGTTGGTGGATGTCTGCCAGTTCTTCTCTCACAGTCTCCCAGTGCCAGGTGGGTTTGGGCTTCCCAGGTTTCCTTTCGAGAAATGTGGGAATGTTTTATTGTCTGCTTAACTGTCTAATGCAACAGGCACCGATAATCAGAGCTGGTGATACGAAGCAAATGAATGTTTGTTAACATTATAATATGAAGCCTGTGGCAATTATGTTTCATATATTTGCTATAAGTTCTTTACATTTACATTTTGGTCATTTATCAGATGTTCTTATCCAGGGCAATGAGTAGGCTACATACAATTGCAATTATGCACATATTGCACACATACAAGTATGTTAGTCAGCTCTTGGACCTGACTCGTGTGATGAGGGCCAAGTCCATTGTTTTCTCTGTCCCAGGGCTACTGCACTGTAGTTATATAGCCACCAAAGGCTTAGTTTAAATCTAAGTAATGATACACACACAGAGACGAAGGCTGATCGGTGAGGGCAACAAAGGGACACTGGTAACAACAAGCAACAGTGAGTGTGTGTGTGTGTGTGTGTGTGCGTGTGTGCGTGTGTGCGTGTGTGTGTGCGTGTGTGTGTGTGTGCACATGCCCCTAACTATGTATACATGAGTCATTGTCTACAAGCATAAAGCGCTTGACTGACCCACATACTCTCACTTGTCTGGAAGGCAGATCAATAAATCACGATAAGGGAACAGGAAGTACAAATATATATATATATATACAGTGGGGAGAACAAGTATTTGATACACTGCCGATTTTGCAGGTTTTCCTACTTACAAAGCATGTAGAGGTCTGTAATTTTTATCATAGGTACACTTCAACTGTGAGAGACGGAATCTAAAACAAAAATCCAGAAAATCACATTGTATGATTTTTAAGTAATTCATTTGCATTTTATTGCATGACATAAGTATTTGATCACCTACCAACCAGTAAGAATTCCGACTCTCACAGACCTGTTCGTTTTTCTTTAAGAAGCCCTCCTGTTCTCCACTCATTACCTGTATTAACTGCACCTGTTTGAACTCGTTACCTGTATAAAAGACACCTGTCCACACACTCAATCAAACAGACTCCAACCTCTCCACAATGGCCAAGACCAGAGAGCTGTGTAAGGACATCAGGGATAAAATTGTAGACCTGCACAAGGCTGGGATGGGCTACAGGACAATAGGCAAGCAGCTTGGTGAGAAGGCAACAACTGTTGGCGCAATTATTAGAAAATGGATGAAGTTCAAGATGACGGTCAATCACCCTCGGTCTGGGGCTCCATGCAAGATCTCACCTCGTGGGGCATCAATGATCATGAGGAAGATGAGGGATCAGCCCAGAACTACACGGCAGGACCTGGTCAATGACCTGAAGAGAGCTGGGACTACAGTCTCAAAGAAAACCATTAGTAACACACTACGCCGTCATGGATTAAAATCCTGCAGCGCACGCAAGGTCCCCCTGCTCAAGCCAGCGCATGTCCAGGCCCGTCTGAAGTTTGCCAATGACCATCTGGATGATCCAGAGGAGGAATGGGAGAAGGTCATGTGGTCTGATGAGACAAAAATAGAGCTTTTTGGTCTAAACTCCACTCGCCGTGTTTGGAGGAAGAAGAAGGATGAGTACAACCCCAAGAACACCATCCCAACCGTGAAGCATGGAGGTGGAAACATCATTCTTTGGGGATGCTTTTCTGCAAAGGGGACAGGACGACTGCACCGTATTGAGGGGAGGATGGATGGGGCCATGTATTGCGAGATCTTGGTCAACAACCTCCTTCCCTCAGTAAGAGCATTGAAGATGGGTCGTGGCTGGGTCTTCCAGCATGACAACGACCCGAAACACACAGCCAGGGCAACTAAGGAGTGGCTCCATAAGAAGCATCTCAAGGTCCTGGAGTGGCCTAGCCAGTCTCCAGACCTGAACCAAATAGAAAATCTTTGGAGGGAACTGAAAGTCCGTATTGCCCAGCGACAGCCCCGAAACCTGAAGGATCTGGAGAAGATCTGTATGGAGGAGTGGGCCAAAATCCCTGCTGCAGTGTGTGCAAACCTGGTCAGGACCTACAGGAAACGTATGATCTCTGTAATTGCAAACAAAGGTTTCTGTACCAAATATTAAGTTCTGCTTTTCTGATGTATCAAATACTTATGTCATGCAATAAAATGCAAATTAATTACTTAAAAATCATACAATGTGATTTTCTGGATTTTTGTTTTAGATTCCGTCTCTCACAGTTGAAGTGTACCTATGATAAAAATTACAGACCTCTACATGCTTTGTAAGTAGGAAAACCTGCAAAATCAGCAGTGTATCAAATACTTGTTCTCCCCACTGTATATATTTTTTAAGCATCAACAACAAAATCCCCCCACAGCCCTGCTGGTGCATAGAGGAGTATGCAATGCAATGGGTGGCAGGTAGCTTAGTGGTTAAGAGCGTAGTGCCAGTAACCGAAAGGTCGCTGGTTCTAATCCCCTAGGTGAAAAATCTGCCGATGTGCCCTTGAGCAAGGCACTTAACCTTAATTGCTCCTGTAAGTCGCTCTGGATAAGAGCGTCTGCTAAATGACTTAAATGTGAAATGCAATGTTCCAAAGGCTAATCTGTATGCAAGGTCAGTGTAGTCCAGAGCCCTGTTTACACATTGCCCGAACATGTGGTTTTTGTGGTATTATCCAATCTGATCAGTGTTTGTGTTATCGTTACTCATTGTGTATTAATTATTACTTTTATTATTATGTGTTTTACTTTTCAATTATTTGACTAGTTTCTTTCTCTCTGCATTGTTGGGAAGGGCCCATAAACAGTGGTGTGTATTCATGTTAGGGCAATGTGTAAACAGGGCAGGGTCTACAGACAATCACGGACTACAAAAAGAAAACCAGCCACGTCGCCGACACCGACGTCTCGCTTCCAGACAAGCTAAACACCTTCTTCGCCCGCTTTGAGGATAACACAGTACCACTGACGAGGCCCACTACCAAGGACTGTGGCCTCTCCTTCTCCATGGCCGACGTGATTAAGACATTTAAGCATGTTAACTCCCGCAAGGCTGCTGGCCCAGACGGCATCCCTAGCCGCGTCCTCAGAGCATGCGCAGACCAGCTGGCTGGTGTGTTCATGGACATATTCAATCTCTCCCTATCCCAGTCTGCTGTTCCCACATGCTTCAAGATGGCCACCATTGTTCCTGTACCCAAGAAAGCAAAGGTAACTGAACTAAATGACTATTGCCCTGTAGCACTCACCTCTGTCATCATGAAGTGCTTTGAGAGACTAGTCAAGGATCATATCACCTCTACCTTACATGTCACCCTAGACCCACTTCAATTTGCTTACCGCCCTGATAGATCCACAGACGATGCAATCGCCATCATACTGCACACTGCCCTATCCCACCTGGACAAGAGGAATACCTGTGTAAGAATGCTGTTCATTGACTATAGCTCAGCATTCAATACCATAGTACCCTCCAAGCTCATCATTAAGCTCGAGGCCCTGGGTCTGAACCCCGCCCTGTGCAACTGGGTCCTGGACTTCCTGACGGGCCGCCCCCAGGTGGTGAAGGTAGGAAACAACATCTCCTCTTCGCTGATCCTCATCACTGGGGCCCCACAAGGGTGCGTGCTCAGCCCCCTCCTGTACTCCCTGTTCACCCATGACTGTGTGTGGCCAAGCACGCCTCCAACTCAATCATCAAGTTTGCAGACGACACAACAGTAGTAGGCTTGATTACAAACAATGACAAGACCGCCTACAGGGAGGAGGTGAGGGCTCTGGGAGTGTGGTGCCAGGAAAATAACCTCTCACTCAACATCAACAAAACAAAGGAGATGATCGTGGACTTCAGGAAACAGCAGAGGGTGCACCCCCCTATCCACATCGACAGGACCGCAGTGGAGAAGGTGGAAAGCTTCAAGTTCCTTGGCGTAAACATCACCGACAAACTGAAATGGTCCACCCACGCAGACAGTGTGGTGAAGAAGGCGCAACAGAGCCTATTCAACCTCAGGAGGCTGAAGGAATGTGGCTTATCACTTAAAACCCTCACAAACTTTTACAGCACAATTGAGAGCATCCTGTCGGGCTGTATCACCGCCTGGTACGGCAACTGCACCGCCCACAACCGCAGGGCTCTCCATAGGGTGGTGCGGTCTGCCGAACGCATTACCGGGGGCAAACTACCCGCCCTCCAAGACACATACAGCACCCGATGTCACAGGAAGGCCAAAAAGATCATCAAGGACATCAACCACCCGAGCCACTGCCTGTTCACCCCGCTACCATCCACAAGGCGAGGTCAGTACAGGTGCATCAAAGCTGGGACCGAGAGAATGAAAAACAGCTTATATCTCAAGGCCATCAGACTGTTAAATAGCCATCACTAGCACATTAGAGGCTGCTGCTGCCTATTGAAATCATTGGCCACTTTAAGAAATGGAACACTAGTCAACAATGTTTACATATCTTGCACTACTCATCTCATATGTATATACTGCTTCTATTCTATAATATTCTTCTGTATCTTAGTCCATGCCGCTCTGTCACTGCTGTCATTGCTTGTCCATATATGTATATATTCTTAAATCCCATTCCTTACTTTTTTGTGTGTATTGGGTATATGTTGTGTAATTGTTAGATATTACTACACTGTCAGAGCTAGAAGCATAAGCATTTCGCTACACCCGCTATAACATCTGCTAAACATGTGTATGTGACAAATACAATTTGATTTGATTTGATTTGATTTGATTTGATTTGATTTGATGGAAGCCAGGCTTCCCCCCAAAATAAATAAAAATAAATAAACATACAAAATAATGTATCTTTCGTCTCTCTGTGTTTCATTCAAATTCTTAAATTTGCAAGAGGCTGAATGTGTCTCACCGGAAAAAGCATCAGAGCGAATGAAACAGTGCCCCTCTGTCGCAGTATGTGTAGCGTATCTATCTGATGCTGTCTGGTCAGAAAGAGTATGACATTGTTGCCGCCCGTAGCATTGAATGCAAGGGAAGCCAGGGAGCATTTGGCCTCCCTTGATAAAAAAAATAATACAATAGCCAATCAGCGTTGAGCTAAACAGCTGTGAATGGTCCTGGCGCACCAAAAAAACGTGTCAAGGGAAGCCAGTTTGGATTTGGCCTTAGACCAATCATATCACAAGCCAAATGTCAATATTGAGAGAAAAAAAAATTGTGTTGCATCTTGTTGTGTTGTTGTCCTCCGGTGGCTAGCTAGCTAGCTAAAATCGTCCCTTTCTAAATTAGCCATGGATGGAGATAGGGATTTGGACTTGTTGTTTTACTTAATTTTCTGTACTGGCCAATGATTATTACGGCGATTCTGATCCAACTATAAATTCATACATAGTGCCCCTGGCCTGAGGGGATGGAAATTCAACCTGTAGCTAGATGTAGTATGCTAATGTTAACTAGCTGGCCTGGCGTATCGTTGCCCGTGAAAGGAAGTTAGGCTAGCAAGCAAGTATTTTAGCCAGGTAGCCTAGGACAACAACAACTAAAAGTGTGTACTGTATGACAGAGTCATAGACCGTTTAGGCAGCATGAAAGAGGAGGATGGCATTGGCGTTTCTCTACAAGTAGGGTAGAATGTTTTTTCTACTTGCACACACACACACACACACACATAAATCAGTACCATGGACAACCACATCATATTTATCTGACGTTGATTGGACAAAATAGTTTTCAGTATCTTTTAGTTGTCACTGTATTAGACTCAGCATTGGTGATTAGATGATGTTGAAATGTTGAAGTTGAAATGGTGCTGGAATAGGGGAGGCAGCTCCTGTTTTCTTTGCGACTTGCGGTAACTCTCTGTGGTTCTAAATCAATATTTGTTTAGTAGTCCGAAAATGTCAGAAACATTAACTTGCTTGACCATGATGTAGGTCATGTAACTGCTGTTACATGCAATATGTTTTGTGGACTTCACCGGACAGATGTTGCTCTGCGGTTTTGTAATGAAACAAATGTGTGGTTGAATGTATTCTTATTATCTCGGCCTTAAGCCTATATATCACGCTGTCAAGGCATATAAACTAACAGGTTATAGAGTAAACAACGCAATTATCACAACACATAGGTTGTAATATGGCTTTTTATTTCTGGATTGGCTTCCCCTGTGATTTTACCAACGCACTGCTACTGTCCGTAAGTCTACACCTGCTGTTTACAAAGCATGTGATGAATACAAATTTGATTTGACAAGGTATTAAAATTAGGGCCAGGATGATACCAGTATCCCGATTCACGTTAGTATCATGGCAAGGAAACAAAACACAAAGCAGATTTTACTTCTTTAGGAGAACAGTCCTACTGTTGGAAACAAACATCATTATGTTGACACCCAGAGTCACATTTATTTATTTTCCAAGCTATAGCACACAATATTCTACATACATCAGGTTTATAAAGGACCAAAGAGTTTGGACTGTTTCGTGTTTTAATCTTTGCAGAGGAAAAAATATTGCGATACTGATATCGTCACAGCCCTAATTAAAATGTGTCTCTTTATCAGTCTACTGTGTCCGGCATTGTGACCAGATTTTGTAGTCATTCCCTGTATGCACATTATTTGACAGATAATATAATAAATAATATGTATTTATTAATCTTTAGAAAATTATTGATGCCATAAGTCAATGGTGCCATCTGTCAATTATTTTACAGGGTGGTATAATGATGATTTAAATTATTTGACCATCCAGATCTCTTTAACCTTGTAATATACAGTATACAGCACAGGAGGTTGGTGGCACCTTAATTGGGGAGGACGGGCTCGTGGTAATGGCTGGAGCGGAATAATAATAATAAGTGGAATAATATCAAATACATCAAACACATACCATTCCATTTGCTCCGTTCCAGCCATTATTATGAGCTGTCCTCCCCTCAGCAGCCTCCACTGGAATACAGATACAGTGAGTACCTGACTACCTCTGGAGGTGGTCAGGAAAATCTGATTACAATCAGATCACGATGCGTCTTTAAATCGTCTACACCGGTCTAAAAATGTGAGCACAATCCGAATGTGAACAAGATCAGGACAAAGGACGCATGTTAGCAGCAGGTACAAACGGGACTAAAATGCTAAACCAAAGGTGAACTAGTTCATCACGCTATGGGGCCGTAGGTTCACACCTGAGTCACACTATTCTCTGTATTCCAACATGTTCCACATAGACATACAGCTGTTCCACTGTGAGCCCACACCTCAGATGGCTATGTGAATGGCCATTATGTGAATTGAAGGGAGTTCACAGAGAGTGTGTGTGTATTTTGGGTGAAAATGTAATTATTTTGTATTTACCTGAAAGACGAAATGTGTATTATGTGAATGACGTAAATGCACACCGATAAACACTGTTATGAAGGACTACTTACTAGCATAGAAAGGACACAACTGTTGTACACACACACACACACACACACACAGTTGACAACATCCATTGACAGCTCTACAGGTTGTCACGGCTCTTAGACACAGCGGGGAAGAAGGTAAGAAAGAAGTGAGCAGTTCTACGCTCCATCTCTGACTGGTCTTGACGTCCCTGAAAAATACTTTGGGAGAGAGAGAGAGACTGGCTGGGGCTCATGAATAAAACAGGACGTGAAAGTGCATTGAGCGATTTACTTCTCTGTTGTTGGTAGATAGATAGGAGTGAGCTGATTTTGATACGAGGTTGATCACATCCGAAATCCATTTCAGGAGGAAACTAGAGGCCCACGAGGAGAGTGACCTTGGGTGGAGAGAGTAAATAAGAAGAAGAGTAAAGAGGAAGGAGAGCCAGGAGCAGGAGCCAAAACAAAACTAACAACAACCAGAAAATGTTGGAGGAACTGTCAAGGTCAAGAGACAGACCAGCAGACAAACGTGGCACAATTTTCTGTACGTTTCTCTGGTTGAAAAGACGTCATGTAACCAGATTCCAACTGGTCAATACAAGTAAAGACATTTCCCATGACAAGATCAAGACGTCATGGGAAAGATGTTACATGTTGGTTGTTATCATGTCAATTAAATAACCAGATAAATATGTATTTTTCTGGTTGCTGAAAATGTTCATTTCCTTATACAACCAGTATCCCAAAAACTAAAACAAGGCATTTCATCTTCTGTGTTCAATATAAAGTGTAATATCGGGATGTAAACTCAAACTTAAACACATTTCAACTCAATATCTGACATGGGACAGGTGTCTTCTTTAATTTGAGCCAATAACTGAGGTGTCTACTTTTGATACCATGAAGATTCTACCAAAGACACCATGTGTGACCCTGTTTTAGCGCAATGTAACTCAGGGGGTGGACACTATTTGTCAGTGGACACTAATTGGCATGACAGGAACCTGCCACATTTTCTAAATCTGTGGGTGGCAAACCAACCCAATACGCTTGGAATGTGGAGACGTCATAGAATGTCAAAAATAAAGAATGACTAAAGACACCTTGCTGTTTTGGAGACAGCGTCGGGTTTGCTAGCAAATACATTTGCAGTGGCTAATGAATGGTAAAAAGTTAGTTGTTATGCACCACAGTTAGCCAAGATGATTAAGCTAGCCAGCTAAAATTGTTTACAGTTAGTTAACAATCGCGTCTACACTATTTTGCTAGCTACAGTAACACTGCTGTTTTAATACAGTGAGGGAAAAAAGTATTTGATCCCCTGCTGATTTTGTACGTTTGCTCACTGACAAATAAATGATCAGTCTATAATTTTAATGGTAGGTTTATTTGAACAGTGAGAGACAGAATAACAACAACATAATCCAGAAAAACGCATGTCAAAAATGTTATAAATTGATTTGCATTTTAATGAGGGAAATAAGTATTTGACCCCCTCTCAATCAGAAAGATTTCTGGCTCCCAGGTGTCTTTTATACAGGTAACGAGCTGAGATTAGGAGCACACTCTTAAAGGGAGTGCTCCTAATCTCAGCTTGTTACCTGTATAAAAGACAGCTGTCCACAGAATCAATCAATCAATCAGATTCCAAACTCTCCACCATGGCCAAGACCAAAGAGCTCTCCAAGGATGTCAGGGACAAGATTGTAGACCTACACAAGGCTGGAATGGGCTACAAGACCATCGCCAAGCAGCTTGGTGAGAAGGTGACAACAGTTGGTGCGATTATTCGCAAATGGAAGAAACACAAAATAACTGTCAATCTCCCTCAGCCTGGGGGTCCATGCAAGATCTCACCTCGTGGAGTTGCAATGATCATGAGAACGGTGAGGAATCAGCACAGAACTACACGGGAGGATCTTGTCAATGATCTCAAGGCAGCTGGGACCATAGTCACCAAGAAAACAATTGGTAACACACTACGCTGTGAAGGACTGAAATCCTGCAGCGCCCGCAAGGTCCCCCTGCTCAAGAAAGCACATATACATGTCCGTCTGAAGTTTGCCAATGAACATCTGAATGATTCAGAGGAGAACTGGGTGAAAGTGTTGTGGTCAGATGAGACCAAAATGGAGCTCTTTGGCATCAACTCAACTCGCCGTGTTTGGAGGAGGAGGAATGCTGCCTATGACCCCAAGAACACCATCCCCACCATCAAACATGGAGGTGGAAACATTATGCTTTGGGGGTGTTTTTCTGCTAAGGGGAGAGGACAACTTCACCGCATCAAAGGGACGATGGACAGGGCCATGTACCGTCAAATCTTGGGTGAGAACCTCCTTCCCTCAGCCAGGGCATTGAAAATGGTTTGTGGATGGGTATTCCAGCATGACAATGACCCAAAACACACGGCCAAGGCAACAAAGGAGTGGCTCAAGAAGAAGCACATTAAGGTCCTGGAGTGGCCTAGCCAGTCTCCAGACCTTAATCCCATAGAAAATCTGTGGAGGGAGCTGGAGGTTCGAGTTGCCAAACGTCAGCCTCAAAACCTTAATGACTTGGAGAAGATCTGCAAAGAGGAGTGGAACAAAATCCCTCCTGAGATGTGTGCAAACCTGGTGGCCAACTACAAGAAACGTCTGACCTCTGTGATTGCCAACAAGGGTTTTGCCACCAAGTACTAAATCATGAGGGGGTCAAAAACGTATTTCCCTCATTAAAATGCTAATCAATTTTTGACATGCATTTTTCTGGATTTTTTTTTGTTATTCTGTCTCTCACTGTTCAAATAAACCTACCATTAAAATTATAGACTGATCATGTCTTTGTCAGTGGTCAAACGTACAATTTAGGAATTATATGTCCTCCAGTTGGCTTTCGATGTCATTGGATTCATCTGTGGAAGTAAAGTGGCTGGAAAGGAGGATTTTTTGCCTCCCCTCCTGAAGACATTTATTTTTCGTCTGTCCTCAGAGGGGATGGCTAGGGTTCAGAAAGTGCCCCGTACAGACTTGTCAGGGAAGCATGGGGTCACAGGGTCATGGTAGGAAACAAAGACAGGCACTACCATGGATGTGGCATCCATTTTAGGACATCCTTAGCCTCTTGATCAGATAGTGGTGAGGTTGTAAGGCTGAGGGATGACACTTGACTCAAGGAAGGGTATGGTTTGACAAAGGGGGAAAAGTTACTGAGGTGCAAAGATAAGAAAAAAAATCTAGCCCTGCATCGAAAGGACAGTAGTATATTAACACTAGCTCTGACCATGATCAACAGAAAGGACAGTAGTATATTTACACTAGCTTTGACCATGATCAACAGAAAGGACAGTAGTATATTTACACTAGCTCTGACCATGATCAACAGAAAGGACATTAGTATATTTACAATAGCTCTGACCATGATCCACAGAAAGGACAGTAGTATATTTACAATAGCTCTGACCATGATCAACAGAACGGATGGTAGTATATTTACACTAGCTCTGACCATGATCAACAGAAAGGACAGTAGTATATTTACAATAGCTCTGACCATGATCCACAGAAAGGACAGTAGTATATTTACACTAGCTCTGACCATGATCAACAGAAAGGACAGTAGTATATTTACACTAGCTCTGACCATGATCAACAGAAAGGACAGTAGTATATTTACACTAGCTCTGACCATGATCAACAGAAAGGACAGTAGTATATTTACAATAGCTCTGACCATGATCCACAGAAAGGACAGTAGTATATTTACAATAGCTCTGACCATGATCCACAGAAAGGACAGTAGTATATTTACAATAGCTCTGACCATGATCAACAGAACGGATGGTAGTATATTTACACTAGCTCTGACCATGATCCACAGAAAGGACAGTAGTATATTTACAATAGCTCTGACCATGATCAACAGAACGGATGGTAGTATATTTACACTAGCTCTGACCATGATCCACAGAAAGGACAGTAGTATATTTACAATAGCTCTGACCATGATCCACAGAAAGGACAGTAGTATATTTACAATAGCTCTGACCATGATCAACAGAACGGATGGTAGTATATTTACACTAGCTCTGACCATGATCCACAGAAAGGACAGTAGTATATTAACACTAGCTCTGACCATGATCAACAGAACGGATGGTAGTATATTTACACTAGCTCTGACCATGATCAACAGAAAGGACAGTAGTATATTTACAATAGCTCTGACCATGATCCACAGAAAGGACAGTAGTATATTTACAATAGCTCTGACCATGATCAACAGAACGGATGGTAGTATATTTACACTAGTTCTTAACATGATCTCCTGTCACAATTCCTAGTGATCAGTGCGAGGTTCACAGCAGACGAAGGCAACAGATGGTTGTGAAACACACACTCCATGCTAACCCCTGTGGCTACTATGCATATTCATGCTCCTCACCAGGTTTCAGACTGCAGTGTGCGGCATCACTGGGTTATTCATCTGTTCGGATGGTGACAGTGTCTACTCCTACACGTCCACATTGACAAGACTGGAATAATCATGACCACACTTCTGCTTGTTCCCAGCAGAACGCCTCTGCCCTGCATATGGATCCTTATGATACAGATGTCGGATCTTAATTTGACCCTGCTTCTCACAGCAGGAAAATAATCCTGCAGCAACCAGGAAATGCAAATTATTTTGTGGATTATAATTAATGGACATTTTTGTAGGGGTTGATTTAAGTCTGAAATGTTATAGTGGCAAATAAACTTTAAAAACCTCTTTAAATCTTGAATACAAGACAAGATATTAACTGGCCAGTGGTCAGAAAATCACCACAGACATGTATTCCAATGGAGGCTGGTGGGAGGAGCTATAGGAGGATGGGTCATTGGAATGATTGGAATGGAATAAATTGAACAGTACCAAACACATAAAACATATGGAAACCACATGTTTGACACCGTTCCATTTATTCCATTCCAGCAATTACGATGAGCCCATCCTCCTATAGCTCCACTCGCAAGCCTCCACTGATGTATTCATCTGCACCCGGTTGTGCACAACCTCCATTGGGCGCCTGTATTGCATAGGTATCACGTTCACAGCCCTATAACACTACAAAATCTATTTCCATCAGAATATATACAGTGCCTTGCAAAAGTATTCATCCCCCTTGGTGTTTTTCCTATTTTGTTGCATAACAACCTTTAATTTAATTTAATTTTTATTTGGATTTCATGTAATGGACATACACAAAATAGTCCAAAGTGGTGAAATAAAATGAAAAAAATTACTTGTTTCAAATAATTCTAAAAAATAAATAACAGAAAAGTTGTCCGTGCATATGTATTCACCCACTTTGCTATGAAGCACCTAAATAAGATCTGGTGCAACCAATTACCTTCAGAAGTCACATAATTAGTTAAATAAAGTCCACCTGTGTGCAATCTAAGTGTCACATTAACTGTCACATGATCTCAGTATATATACACCTGTTCTGAAAGGCCCCAGAGTCTGCAACACCACTAAGGAAGGGGCACCACCAAGTAAGCGGCACCATGAAGACCAAGGAGCTCTCCAAACAGGTCAGGGACAAAGTTGTGGAGAAGTTCAGATCAGGGTTGGGTTATAAAAAAATATCTGAAACTTTGAACATCCCATGGAGCACCATTAAATCCATTATAAAAAAATTGAAAGAATATGGCACGGCAACAGACCTGCCAAGAGAGGGCCACCCACCAAAACTCACGGACCAGGCAAGGAGGGAATTAATCAGAGAGGCAACAAAGAGACCAAAGATAACCCTGAAGGAGCTGTAAAGCTCCAGAGCGGAGATTGGAGTATCTGTCCATAGGACCACTTTAAGCCGTACACTCCACAGAGCTGGGCTTTATGGAGGATTGGCCAGAAAAAAGTCATTGCTTAAAGAAAAAAATTAGCAAACACGTTTGGTGTTCGCCAAAATGCATGTGGGAGACTCCCCAAACATATGGAAGAAGGTACTCTGGTCAGATGAGACTAAAATTGAGCTTTTTGGCCATCAAAGAAAACGCTATGTCTGGCGCAAACCCAACACCTGTCATCACCCCGAGAACACCACCATCCCCACAGTGAAGCAAGGTGGTGGCAGCATCATGCTGTGGGGATGTTTTTCATCGGCAGGGACTGGAAAACTGGTCAGAATTGAAGGAATGATGGATGACGCTAAATACAGGGAAATTCTTGAGGGAAACCTGTTTCAGTCTTCCAGAGATTTGAGCCTGGGACGGAGGTTCACCTTCCAGCAGGATAATGACCCTAAGCATACTGCTAAAGCAACACTCGAGTGGTTTGAGGGAAAACATTAAAATGTCTTGTAATGGCCTAGTCAAAGCCCAGACCTCAATCCAATTGAGAATCTGTGGTATGACTTAAAGATTGCTGTACACCAACGGAAACCATCCAACTTGAAGGAGCTGGAGCAGTTTTGCCTTGAAGAATGGGCAAAAATTCCAGTGGCTAGATGTGCCAAGCTTATAGAGACATACCCCAAGAGACTTGCAGCTGTAATTGCTGCAAAAGGTGGCTCTACGAAGTATTGACTTTGGGGGGGTGAATAGTTATGCACGCTCAAGTTTTCTGTTTCTGCTTATTTCTTGTTTGTTTTACCAAAAAAATTATTTTGCTTCTTCAAAATGGTAGGCATGTTGTGTAAATCAAATGATACAAACCCCCCCAAAATTAATTTTAATTCCAGGTTCTAAGGCAACAAAATAGGAAAAATGCCCATTGTAGCACAATAACAGTCTGGTTGGTAATCTATCATTTGGATCAATCTGTCTCACACTGCACCTCTCAAGGAAATTACTGGTGCTCTGGCCCAACCCTGTTGTGTCCGGGGCAACACTGCTTTGTTCATTTTACTTGTGACCGTGTGCTCCTTATCTATCCCAAAATAAATCCCAGGAAGTGTTACCAGATTGCCGGACATTTGCTCTGTAACAGTGGAGAGCACCACTTTGTATTCCTCTGTCCTCAAACGCCCCTTGTGTTAAAATGGAAAGTTGTGTGACGCAAAATGCTGCAGGCCCTCTGTAGAAAACCTTTACAGCTGCCCATGAGTACTACTCAGAAGCCTCTCTCAAACCCTCTCTCTGGCCTTGGGACGTAGAGAGACAAACTTTGTGACTTCTAACAGCTGAGGTAGGCTACCAACCCCTGATCTCAGCCTGAGTTGATTGTCCTGCTGCAGAAGGCCCCTTCACACCTGTGTTAGGGACCAGGTTGCCAGGGAGCAGAGTCACCTGACCCAGTCAGCCAATCAGTGGCCCAGCATGGGTTTGGAGACCCCAGTCTGCCCCTGAACTCGTTAGTTGTCGCCATGAGGGCAGGTTAAGACAACCTCTAGAAACTCCTGTCCTCCACCTCAACTAACATCTGGACCATTTCCACATGGACAATACTTCTTCTGGACTTGTCCATTAACCACTACAACACTATCATTATCACTTACACTAGTTTCCTCCTCTATTCCTGTTTGCTGTGTGAGGCAATAAAGTGTGGATTGTATCCCTGTCTCCTTCTGTTACCAGGACTCTGGGACAGTTGTACCTATATATTTAAACTGGCACCTCTATCGGAGACCACCACATGGCAGCGCTCTTTTTCACCCGCCATTCTCTTAACAATGTTTAATCTTTTATTCTCTGTTTTATGGATAATTAAAGCTCAATTACATGTGGTTGAGAGGCTAGTTTCCTAATTGAATAGCGGAGGACGCCACTTGTAGCTAAAATGTAATCACTCTAGTAAATAGTGGCTGTAGATTATAATTCAAACAGCCCAAATGAACATTTAATGGATGAGAAGCCTATAATTTAGTTATAATTTATCATTCGTTTCAAGCCAGTGTTTGCAATTTCCACTGCTGACATTTTCATAAATGTGGAAAGATTAGAGTTTAAAAATTCCATTGACCTTGCCAAAATTCCCAGGTTTTCCAGAAATCCCAATTGGAAGAGGAGGCAATAAGCAGGAAATCCAGAATCCTCTGACCAGGATTGCTGGAAAACTGGTAAGGTGCCACTAACCTCCTATGATGCAAACACAGCTCAGTAGTATATTGAACTCATTGACCCCTTGGTCAAAAGCATAAGCCGTGACTGACGACAACGTTAGAATCTCCAAGCTTTCCCCTCAATCAAGTAAGCGAATAGTATTGACATGTTGATGACCTCTGACCCTAAAAGGGACACATGTCATCCCTTGCAGGCTTCATAAAAACACATCCTATAGCTCATTTAGGACAGCTATGGACCATCAGAGTCACAACTATACAAAAAAATGGACCTTTAATGATGATGATATCGTCATTGACACACATTGATAATGCAGAGAATAACAGTCTGTTTCACAAGGACATCAAAGCCTGGGTCTTTTTATAGATGATTTACTACACTCTTACTAACAATATTCACTAGCTTATAGGAAAACAGTCTCCACAAAGGTCAAGCTAGACTTTAAATGGAAACTCTAGTGACATATGACCCATAATGTCCTCCCCGGTGACCCAAGATCCATCAACACTCCACTGCTCCAACTGGAAACTGGGGGGAAAACGGGGAGGAAAAAAATTAATAATTGTTTGGGCAAAGGCTGGTCCCAGATCTGTTTGTGCTGTGTTGCCAACTCCTAGCCTGGTCCCAGTTCTGTTTGAGCTGTCTTGCCAACTCCTAGCCTGGTTCCAGATCTGTTTGTGCTGTCTTGCCAACTTCAAGCCTGGTCTCAGACCTGTTTGCGCTTTCTTGTCAACTCTTGTGGTCATTGCTTGACATAACAACATTAGGAGTTGGCTATACAACACAACTATATCTAGGACCAGACTAGGGTTAGGCTGTGCTGTACTCACCTACCTTGGCTACCTGTTCCTGTGCCTGTACATACGTACTGAACAGCTTATTGCTTGTGTAGATGTAGCATTTGAGTGACTCTTCAACCAATGTTATCAAACTCCCATGTACGTCATTTGTGATCAGTCAGGCCTACTGGATTACCACCTTCTATATGTGCAGACTTCAGCCTTGTATGTGGTTACATACAGCATTTCATAGCACACTCTTATCTAACTGACTTTCAAGTTGGACTACTTGGAATCAGCTTAATCTCTGGGTCAACATACACTGTTCAAAAAAATAAAGGGAACACTTAAACAACACAATGTAACTCCAAGTCAATCACACTTCTGTGAAATCAAACTGTCCACTTAGGAAGCAACACTGATTGACAATAAATGTCACATGCTGTTGTGCAAATGGAATAGACAACAGGTGGAAATTATAGGCAATTAGCAAGACACCCCCAATAAAGCACTGGTTTTGCAGGTGGTGACCACAGACCACTTCTCAGTTCCTATGCTTCCTGGCTGATGTTTTGGTCACTTTTGAATGCTGGCAGTGCTTTCACTCTAGTGGTAGCATGAGACGGAGTCTACAACCCACACAAGTGGCTCAGGTAGTGCAGCTCATCCAGGATGGCACATCAATGCGAGCTGTGGCAACAAGGTTTGCTGTGTCTGTCAGCGTAGTGTCCAGAGCATGGAGGCGCTACCAGGAGACAGGCCAGTACATCAGGAGACGTGGAGGAGGCCATAGGAGGGCAACAACCCAGCAGCAGGACTGCTACCTCCGCCTTTGTGCAAGGAGGAGCAGGAGGAGCACTGCCAGAGCCCTGCAAAATGACCTCCAGCAGGCCACAAATGTGCATGTGTCTGCTCAAACGGTCAGAAACAGACTCCATGAGGGTGGTATGAGGGCCCGACGTCCACAGGTGGGGGTTGTGCTTACAGCCCAACACCGTGCAGGACGTTTGGCATTTGCCAGAGAACACCAAGATTGGCAAATTCGCCACTGGTGCCCTGTGCTCTTCACAGATGAAAGCAGGTTCACACTGAGCACATGTGACAGACGTGACAGAGTCTGGAGACGCCGTGGAGAACGTTCTGCTGCCTGCAACATCCTCCAGCATGACCGGTTTGGCGGTGGGTCAGTCATGGTGTGGGGTGGCATTTCTTTGGGGGGCCGCACAGCCCTCCATGTGCTCGCCAGAGGTAGCCTGACTGCCATTAGGTACCGAGATGAGATCCTCAGACCCCTTGTGAGACCATATGCTGGTGCGGTTGGCCCTGGGTTCCTCCTAATGCAAGACAATGCTAGACCTCATGTGGCTGGAGTGTGTCAGCAGTTCCTGCAAGAGGAAGGCATTGATGCTATGGCCTGGCCCGCCCGTTCCCCAGACCTGAATCCAATTGAGCACATCTGGGACATCATGTCTCGCTCCATCCACCAACACCACGTTGCACCACAGACTGTCCAGGAGTTGGCGGATGCTTTAGTCCAGGTCTGGGAGGAGATCCCTCAGGAGACCATCCGCCACCTCATCAGGAGCATGCCCAGGCGTTGTAGGGAGTTCATACAGGCACGTGGAGGCCACACACACTACTGAGCCTCATTTTGACTTGTTTTAAGGACAATACATCAAAGTTGGATCAGCCTGTAGTGTGGTTTTCCACTTTAATTTTGAGGGTGACTCCAAATCCAGACCTCCATGGGTTGATAAATTTGATTTCCATTGATAGTTTTTGTGTGGTTTTGTTGTCAGCACATTCAACTATGTAAATAAAAAAGTATTTAATAAGATTATTTCATTCATTCAGATCTAGGATGTGTTATTTTAGTGTTCCCTTAATTTTTTTGAGCAGTGTACTATATTAATAATCTTTCGCTACCTCACAAGATTGAACTGATCTGTGAAACCAAAACAAACAGAACACTTGCTGCTTGAAATAAGACAGCTAACGCATGTCACCTGGACAAAAGAAACCCTAAAATGGAGGACCAGTCTCCTCAATCACTATCCGTCTGACTTGGAAGGAAACTAAGCTTTTAAGCACTGGTTAGGAGGAAAGGGAGCTGTGATCCGCACTGGTGCTTTGCCCAGATAAATAGAACCCTCACAGATGCCTTCCACTCTTCCATGTTCCCTCACACAATGGTTGCTAGGTAACGGCAGGCGTTTCATGCCTTGTCGTGTGTTCAGATGGCCGCAGTATGAGTGAAAAACCCTTATGTAAAGTGCTCATAAGAGAGTCAAACAGAACAGTAGCGGACAGGGGCATTAATGCACACCAGGATAAGGAACTGAGGGACGCTGTAGGTTCGTTGGTGTGTGTGTGTGTGTGTGTGTGTGTGTGTGTGTGTGTTTGTGTGTGCATGTGTGCTTGTGTGTCTGTGTGGTTGTGTGCATATGCATGTATGTGTGGATGCGGAGGGGGGAGGGAAGTGGTTGAATAGCATTACACAATGTTACAGAAGATTTGAATGTTAATGGTAAACCAATTGTTCTCTCATAGCTGGACATAACCAAAAAATGAGCGTCTTCCTCTAGCTGGTCTACCAGCTGCCAGGGAACCATCAGCACTCAGATGGAAGGCTGAACACCCCTCATTCAAATGTATATTGGCGACACTCGCCCCCGCATCTTCCGTCTTTTCAAACTCTACTCTGCTGGAAATGGAGATTGCCCAATTCCAAGGTTGTTAATAGTGGATTTGCAAAGACATCTATTCTCCACCACAGTCTCAGTGTAAAGTCTCAGGGTCAAAGGCAAGTCTCATGCAGTGCCATTAGCCTGGCAAAACAGCAGAAGAACATCTTAATAGAATCCACCCCGACCATGCCAAGGTGTTGAGTGGGTGCAGGTGCAGAAGCTGAAAAGTACATCTCAAATCCTCTGACTGACATTGCCAGGGGGGTTTGTTATGTTGTGCACAGACATGGATCTGTCTGAAGTACATCTCTGTCGGGGATTTGGGTATGTGGAGTCAGAGATTTTGGAATAGGCTTCTGTACCAAACTTATTAGGTTTTGTCCAATGCAAGAGATAGAGGTTAAAACATTATTTTTGGGGGGGGCGTCTTCAACATTACACAAACAATTTCTACAGGAGTACAACCGTTCTGCTGCATGCCAATGTCTGCTATATGCCGTTTTTATAATTTCTCATCTGAAAGCTACCAGCACCTTATTTCTTAAGAAAACCCTTTCAATCATATTAACAAACCCGCCATTCAACACAAGGGCTTTGTGGAGCTTCTGGTGAAAGTCTCTCTGCTCTTATCAAAGGCCTTGTCTGTCTTTCAGGTGACTTTTCCTTTTATCACCTCGGCCAAAGCCGACAAATGGCTGTTTGTGTAGATAAACATGCACAGACAACATTTACACCTAGACTGCTAATGAGGCTGCCTCAGTATGGTGCTCTAAAACAACCCAGCAGAGCTTATATTAGAGTAGTATTGGGCTCCGAGAGATGAGCACCAAAGCCAAGAGAAGAAGAGATCTGGCTGCCCGCGTCCACCATTCCACGCTGCGGGCAGCCTGATCTCTTCTTCTCTTGGCTTTGGTGCTCATCTCTCGGAGCCCAATACTACTCTATTATAAGCTCTGCTGGGTTGTTTTAGAGCACCATACTGAGGCAGCCTCATTAGCAGTCTAGGTGTAAATGTTGTGGCCAGGGACTTTAATGCAGGGAAACTTAAATCCGTTCTACCTAATTTCTACCAGCATGTTAAATGTGCAACCAGAGGAAAAAAAACTCTAGACCACCTTTACTCCACACACAGAGACGCATACAAAGCTCTCCCTCGCCCTCCATTTGGCAAATCTGACCATAACTCTATCCTCCTGATTCCTGCTTATAAGCAAAAACTAAAGCAGGAAGCACCAGTGACTCGGTTAATAAAAAAGTGGTCAGATGACGCAGATGCTAAGCTACAGGACTGTTTTGCTAGCACAGACTGGAACATGTTCCGGGATTCTTCAGACAGCATTGAGGAGTACACCACATCAGTCACTGGCTTCATCAATAAGTGCATCGATGATGTCGTCCCCACAGTGACCGTACGTACATACCCCAACCAGAAGCCATGGATTACAGGAAACATCCGCACTGAGCTAAAGGGTAGAGCTGCCGCTTTCAAGGAACGGGACTCTAACCCGGACGCTTATAAGAAATCCCGCTATGACCTCCGACGAACCATCAAACAGGCAAAGAGTCAATACAGGACTAAGATTGAATCGTACTACACTGGCTCTGACGCTCGTCGGATGTGGCAGGGCTTGAAAACTATTACAGACTACAAAGGGAAGCACAGCCGCGAGCTGCCCAGTGACACAAGCCTACCAGACGAGCTAAACCACTTCTATGCTCGCTTCGAGGCAAGCAACACTGAAGCATGCATGAGAGCACCAGCTGTTCCGGATGACTATGTGATCACGCTCTCCGTAGCCGATGTGAGTAAGACTTTTAAGCAGGTCAACATTCACAAGGCCGCAGGGCCAGACGGATTACCAGGACGTGTACTCTGAGCATGTGCTGACCAACTGGCAAGTGTCTTCACTGACATTTTCAACATGTCCCTGACTGAGTCTGTAATACCAACATGTTTCAAGCAGACCACCATAGTCCCCGTGCCCAAGGACTCTAAGATAACCTGCCTAAATGACTACCGACCCGTAGCACTGACGTCTGTAGCCATGAAGTGCTTTGAAAGGCTGGTCATGGCTCACATCAACAGCATTATCCCAGAAACCCTAGACCCACTCCAATTTGCATACCGCCCCAACAGATCCACAGATGATGCAATCTGCCCTTTCCCACCTGGACAAGAGGAACACCTACGTGAGAATGCTATTCATTGACTACAGCTCAGCATTCAACACCATAGTGCCCTCTAAGCTCATCACTAAGCTAAGGATCCTGGGACTAAATACCTCCCTCTGCAACTGGATCCTGGACTTCCTGACGGGCCGCCCCCAGGTGGTAAGGGTAGGTAACAACACATCTGCCACACTGATCCTCAACACGAGGGCCCCTCAGGGGTGCGTGCTCAGTCCCCTCCTGTACTCTCTGTTCACCCATGACTGCATGGCCAGGCACGACTCCAACACCATCATTAAGTTTGCCGACGACACAACAGTGGTAGGCCTGATCACCGACAACGATGAGACAGCCTATAGGTAGGAGGTCAGAGACCTGGCCGTGTGGTGCCAGGACAACAACCTCTCCCTCAACGTGACCAAGACAAAGGAGATGATTGTGGACTACAGGAAAAAAAAGAGGACTGAGCATGCCCCCATTCTCATCGACGGGGCTGTAGTGGAACAGGTTGAGAGCTTCAAGTTCCTTGGTGTCCACATCACCAACGAACTATTATGGTCCAAACACACCAAGACAGTCGTGAAGAGGGCACGACAAAGCCTATTCCCCCTCAGGAGACTGAAAAGATTTGGCATGGGTCCTCAGATCCTCAAAAAATTCTACAGCTGCACCATCGAGAGCATCCTGACTGGTTGCATCACCGCCTGGTATGGCAACTGCTTGGCCTCCGACCGCAAGGCACTACAGAGGGTAGTGCGTACGGCCCAGTACATCACTGGGGCCAAGCTTCCTGCCATCCAGGACCTCTATACCAGGCGGTGTCAGAGGAAGGCCCTCAAAATTGTCAAAGACTCCAGCCACCCTAGTCATAGACTGTTCTCTCTGCTACCGCACGGCAAGCGGTACCGGAGTGCCAAGTCTAGGTCCAAAAGACTTCTCAACAGCTTCTACCCCCAAGCCATAAGACTCCTGAAAAGCTAATCATGGCTACCCGGACTATTTGCACTGCCCCCCCACCCCATCCTTTTTACGCTGCTGCTACTCTGTTAATTATTTATGCATAGTCACTTTAACTCTACCCACATGTACATATTACCTCAACTACCTCAACTAGCCGGTGCCCCCGCACATTGACTCTGCAACGGTACCCCCCTGTATATATAGCCTCCCTACTGTTACTTTATTTTACTTCTGCTCTTTTTTTTTCTCAACACTTTTTTTGTTGTTGTTTTATTTTTACTTTTTTTTGTTAAAAATAAATGCACTGTTGGTTAAGGGCTGTAAGTAAGCATTTCACTGTAATGTCTGCACCTGTTGTATTCGGCGCATGTGACCAATAAAATTTGATTTGATTTGATTTGATTTGATTTCTTCTTCTCTTGGCTTTGGTGCTCATCTCTCGGAGCCCAAATGTGTCCAAACCAGGACCCTAGGAAAGGGTGCTGGGTACGGGATGTGTCACCACGGTGAAAGCGTCAGAAGCTCTTCAGACACACAAGAGCTCTTCACAGCCCCTGAAGCTCTGATTCCTGCGACCCGGGTGCCCTTTGCTGATAATGACTTCTCACCCGACGCAATTATGTGAGTGCAGGTAAGCCGGCAAATGCCAGACAGGCACAGACAAAAATAACTGGCAAGTAGCCTCATTGTCCTATGGAGACAAAAATAAATTGTCTAATGGTTGTGTTATGGTTGGTTTTCAGAAATTCACAAATAGAACCTCTACTAGAAGTTAAACGTTCCTCTATTAGAAGAATACAAGTTCCTCTAATCTCATAGGAGCAAATCCTAATTTACACTTAAGTCAATGCATTACTAAGTGAATATTTCCCATTAGCCATGCATAGCTACCATAACAAGCTTCCAATGAATCATCTCAAGTGCATAAGCTTGTTTGAAGCTCAGAGAGCAATGGCTGATTAATACTTTTGGGGCACTAAAGTATTATTCATCTATTCCGCCTGAGACGGAGGCGATGAGCAGTAGCTTGCTGATTAGCATATTCATCAGACTTGACCTCCAGCTCAGCTTTGGTCATGCTGTCACTCAGATGAGATCACAGATCTGTGAATCATGACTCGTCTCTGCTGCACTCAGAGCTGCTGAACCAGAGACAGGGGGGCTACGGTAACAAACCTGACCCCAGTGCAAAGCGTCACTGTCGGGTACAGAGAATGACAATGCCCCTCTAGATAGAGAGAGACCCGGATGGTTGGAGTCTGTGGTTGTCCATCTGTCTGGTTTGTCAAAAGTAGAGGATGATGTTCAAAAGAGCAAAACTTTTAAGGATCTCTTTTCGAATCCATTATGATGTGGTATTAGAGTCTCCATTTCATGTTTGCCGTGTGCAAAGTGAAATCGATGCTTTGCCCGATATATGATGTGCTCAAGTCTTGAAAGTATTCTTTGAATTGAATTCTGGTCTATTGTATCATGAGTCCTTAATCCAATGTTAGTGAATCATCTGTGGAGCAATACAGAGAAAATATTACATTCACTTCTCAAGATGAATTCTATTACTTTTAGATGTGTGTGTATTGTTGAGTATTGTTAGATATTACTGCACTGTTGGAGCTAGGAACACAAGCATTTCGCTACACCCGCAATAACATCTGCTAAATATGTGTATGTGACCAACACAATTGTATTTTATTTGATATTGGCTAAAACCTCAGCTGTGTGGATTACCAATTAGAAACAGAGTAATAGTTGAGTTTGCTTTTGAAAAAATATTTTGACACCTCAGTTTCATCTTTTATTATAATTAAGGAAATACATCTTCATACATAGCTCCAGCCTACGTGCTTTTAATGTAAACGCTCATTTCAACCACTCCTGTAGATTTGTTTTCATGTATTTTGATTATTAAAACACTCTCTTGATGAAACACCTCAATTACTCCACAGCGGGGATCAAATGAGCGTTTTCAATCAGCTCACCGAGGTGCCATCGAACATGTCGCATCTAAAGGAGCGTCACATCTACAAAGACAGACACACCGTTTCTCATCTCAAAGCCTTAAAGAAAATAATGAGGGAGGGATAATGATAGGAAACTATGGTCACATGACGGTCTCTCTGAAAACGTGTTCCTTCAACATCACTTTAAGGTGTCCAATTTACATCTGACAATCACATCATTTAGCAGACTCTCCTATCCAGAGCGACTTACAGTAGTGAGTGCATACCTTTTTCACACTGGTCCCCGGTGGGAATTGAAACCATACCTCTGGCGTTGCAAGCACCATGCTCTACCAACTGAGCCACACAGGACCCATGTGAGCTTAAAGGAATAATGTTTTTCATTAGTCCACTGTTCATACAATCACCCAAAAATGTGCATGTCAGCAGTCAAGTTTTCAAGATAGATCACATTCAGTACAGAGAAAAACTTGCCTGATTGATATGAACAGTGGACTATTTGACAACACACTTAAAGACAATTTTGAGTGTAGTATTACTTTAATCCTTGAGATATAGTATACTCAATATGCCATGGATGTTTGGATATATTACCATAATAAAGGCTTGATCGATTGTGATGCCATCGTAACATTATCCTGTTAGATGTACAGCAAAAATAACTGCTACTAGCTGGCATACTGAGGCTGCCCAACACTGATCATCGAGTGACATTACTATATAATATGTATATTTGATGTGTCTGACCAGGTGTGGTCTGGACCTATTTATAAGTATAGTGTATGGCCATATATTAATGCATGAAGAGGTCTGTATATAAAAGTGGTCTGTTCTTTTCTGATTGGGAGCAAAGACATTTTGATTTCGAACTGAAGGGAAAAAATGAAACAGAGGCTTGTATAGAACAGAGCCCTCCCTTGATCAATTCATGGCTTCTGTGTATTCTTATATGACTGCCTTGATCAAATCGAATCTGTAATCTCAATGCAAAGAAGGAGAAAAGTTAAAGCCGTAGGCCTCTCAGATATCAACCCCACATCAAACAAAGTCAAAGTTTCCAATTCCAGATACAGATAGCCCTACTGGTTTCAATACATTTGCGGGGGAAAAAAAAAAAAATATATATATCTTTGTACTTTTACAATTCTACGGAGGCCAAACCGGTCCCGCTATAAACAAACAATAACTCCCTGGGCTTAATGAAGCCCTTATAAACCATTCACAAGGTATATAGACACTTCAGAAATCATTGATAAGCAAATGCCATGCTATTTCAAGGGTGGTGAAAGGTCATTAGTCATGACACTTGGAAAAGGACCCAACCTTTTATACCACCCTTTATGAATATGACTTTGCTCATGTACTGTAGATAGGTGGAAATCCCCATCAACTGAGGATGAGGGGTCACCACATACGTAGTAATTGGGTTGAATATAATAATATACTACGTTTATCAATCTGACTCCAATGTTATGTGAATAATTGCAACAGGCCCTGTCTCTAGAGGAATCTAGCTAGGTAGCGAGCCTTGTGACACCACTTAGGATGACTATAATGAACATGTGTTTAACTTGCACCATTTTGCGATTATTAATAGACTAGATTCAAATAGCTAATCCTGGCGACCAATGTTCTAGCATTAATTTATTGAGAAAAGCAGATCAGGGATGTCAAGGTGGTACCCAAGCATGTGCTATTTGTATAGTGTATAGAACAACTACCAATAGACATACTAAATTATGAACGTATAGTCAATCAAAGAATAACTCTGTATAACGAGGAATGCATTTACTCAATTCAACTAATAGAATGTATTAGTCACGAAATAATTAACACTCAAACAATTAAAGTATACATTAAATACATGATACACTACAGACTACACAGCGGTTACACGTGTCTTCAAATCAGAATAATCTCTAAGAGAAAAAACTGGAGCTTGCTAACAAGTTCTCAAAGTATGAACAAATTCACAGTCTTTTTAACCAAATTCAAGCAGAAACTCACCCTCAACCTGAATTAACATGTATTTGCACTTTGCTAGTAAAAACAATAGAGAGGAACAACACAGCCAGATTCTAATCAACTCAATTTAAATGATAGGCGCTCACCCCTGTTTCACTCCTCTTTGAACTATCAACCGTCCAGACGAACGAAATAACACAGTTTCCCTGTAACAATAAATCCATAGCACTTACAATATAATAAAACATATCAAAATTCGTAGCTCTTTACGAACCCTGGAAACAATCCAAACATGACAATTAATTCAGATAGTAACATTGATTTAGTTGATTTCACGTTTTCATGTGTCTTCACACCTCCAACGATGTCCGTGCTCCCAGGGTTCTATGGGAACGTCCCGCCCCAGATAAAGCCACAGATACAGTGCCTTGCAAAAGTATTCATCCCCCTTGGCGTATTTCCAAATTTGTTGCATTACAACCTGTAATTTAAATGGAATTTTATTTGGAATTCATGTAATGGACATACACAAAATAGTCCAAATTGGTGAAGTGAAATGAAAAAAATAACTTGTTTCTAATAATTCTAAAAAATCAATAACGGAGAAGTGGTGCATGCATATGTATTCACCCACTTTGCTATGAAGCCCCTACATAAGATCTGGTGCAACCAATTACCTTCAGAAGTCACATAATTAGTTAAATAAAGTCCACCTGTGTGCAATCTAAATGTCACATGATCTCAGTATATATACACCTGATCTGAAATGACCCAGAGTCTGCAACACCACTAAGCAAGGGGCACCACCAAGCAAGCAGCATCATGAAGACCAAGGAGCTCTCCAAACAGGTCAGGGACAAAGTTGTGGAGAAGTACAGATCAGTGTTGGGTTATAAAAAAGTATCCGAAACTTTGAACATCACACAGAGAACCATTAAATACATTATTAAAAAATTGAAAGAATATGGCACCACAACAAACCTGCCAGGAGAGGGCCGCCCACCAAAACTCACGGACCAGGCAAGGAGGGCATCAATCAATGCATGCTTTTCAATCGAACGCTGCTGGCACCCGCCCACCCGACTAGAATCACCACTCTTGACGGGTCTGACCTAGAGTATGTGGACAACTACAAATACCTAGGTGTCTGGTTAGACTGTAAACTCTCCTTCCAGACTCACATAAAGAATCTCCAATCCAAAGTTAAATCTAGAATCGGCTTCCTATTTCGCAACAAAGCCTCCTTCACTCATGCTGCCAAACATGCCCTCGTAAAACTGACTATCCTACCGATCCTTGACTTCGGCGATGTCATTTACAAAATAGCCTCCAACACTCTACTCAGCAAATTGGATGTGGTCCTCTGTAGCTCAATTGGTAGAGCACGGCGCTTGTAACGCCAGGGTAGTGGGTTCGATCCCCGGGACCACCCATACGTAAAAATGTATGCACACATGACTGTAAGTCGCTTTGGATAAAAGCGTCTGCTAAATGGCATATTATTATTATTATTATTATTATGTAGTCTATCACAGTGCCATCCGTTTTGTCTCCAAAGCCCCATACGCTACCCACCACTGTGACCTGTACGCTCTTGTTGGCTGGTCCTCACTACATGTTCGTCATCAAACCCACTGGCTCCAGGCCATCTATAAATCACTGCTAGGCAAATCCCCGCCTTATCTTAGCTCATTGGTCACCATAGCAGCACCCACCCGTAGTCTGCGCTCCAGCAGGTATATCTCACTGGTCATTCCCAAAGCCAACACCTCCTTTGGCCGCCATTCCTTCCAGTTCTCTGCTGCCAATGACTGGAACGAATTGCAAAAATCTCTGAAGCTGGAGACTCTTATCTCCCTCACTAACTTTAAGCTTCAGTTGTCAGAGCACCTTACCGATCACTGCACCTGTACACAGCCCATCTGAAATTAGCACACCCAACTACCTCATCCCTATATTGTTATTTATTTTGCTCTTTTGCACCCCAGTATCTCTATTTGCACATAATCTCTTGCACATCTAGCATTCCAGTGTTAATACTATTGTAATTATTTTGCACTATAGCCTATTTATTGCCTTACCTCCATAACTTGCTACATTTGCACACACTGTATATATATTTTCTGTTGTATTTTTGACTTTATGTTTTTTACCCCATATGTAACTCTGTGTTGTTTTTATCGCACTGCTTTGCTTTATCTTGGCCAGGTCGCAGTTGTAAATGAGAACTTGTTCTCAACTGGCTTACCTGGTTAAATAAAGGTGAAAAAAAAAAAAATCAGAGAGGCAACAAAGAGACCAAAGATAACCCTGAAGGAGCTGCAAAGCTCCACAGCAGAGATTGGAGAATCTGTCCATAGAACCACTTTAAGCCGTACACCACAGAGCTGGGCTTTACAGAAGAGTGGCCAGAAAAAAGTCATTGCTTAAAGAAAAAAATAAGCAAACACATTTGGTGTTCACCAAAAGACATGTGGGAGACTCCCCAAACATATAGAATAAGGTATTCTGGTCAGATGAGACTAAAATTGAGCTTTTTGGCCATCAAGGAAAATGCTATGTCTGGCGCAAACCCAACACCTGTCATCACCCCGAGAACACCACCATCCCCACAGTGAAGCAAGGTGGTGGCAGCATCATGCTGTGGAGATGTTTTTCATTGGCAGGGACTGGAAAACTGGTCAGAATTGAAGGAATGATGGATGGCGCTAAATATAGGGAAATTCTTGAGGCAAACCTGTTTCAGTCTTCCAGAGATTTGAGACTGGGATGGAGGTTCACCTTCCAGCAGGACAATATCCCTAAGCATACTGCTAAAGCAACACTTGAGTGGTTTAAGGGGAAACATTTAAATGTCTTGGAATGGCCCAGTCAAATCCCAGACCTCAATCCAATTGAGAATCTGTGGTATGACTTAAAGATTGCTGTACACCAGCGGAACCCATCCAACTTGAAGGAGCTGGAGCAGTTTTGCCTTGAAGAATGGACAGAAACCCCAGTGGCTAGATGGGCCAAGCTTATAGAGACATACCCCAAGAGACTTGCAGCTGTAATTGCTGCCAAAGGTGGCTTTACAAATAGAATATGCACGTTCAAGTTTTCTGTTTCTGCTTATTTCTTGTTTGTTTTACAATAAAACATATTTTGCATCTTCAAAGTGGTAGGCATGTTGTGTAAATCAAATGATACAAACCCCAAAAAATCCATTTTAATTCCAGGTTGTAAGGCAACAAAATAGCAAAAATGCCAAGGGGGGTGAATACTTTCGCAAGCTGCTGTAAGTGGCTTTATCTCTCCCTCTCTGTCTCTGCCCCCCGCCCCCCTCTTTCTCCACCTCTCTCTCTCTCCCTCCATCTCTCCCCCTTTTTTATCTTTCCCCCTCTAACCCTCCCTGTCTCCCTTCTAGCCCTGCTAATCAGCACATCATGTATTAGATCAGGGAGTCATATTGGTCATCATGCCATGTGGGATGGTGTTCTGGATCTAAGCCAGTGAGTGATATATGTGGATCTGGTTTCTCTTATCAGCACCAACCAGTGTCCATGTTAGAACATCCTCAGATTGAAACATTTCCTGCTGAGATTGAAACAAGTCCTGCTGAAATTGAAACAAGTCCTGCTGAGATATAGACAAGTCCTGCTGAGATTGAGACAAGTCCTGCTGAGATAGAAACAAGTCCTGGTGAGATCGAAACAAGTCCTGTTGAGATTGAAACAAGTCCTGCTGAGATTAAAACAAGTCCTGCTGAGATTGAAACAAGTCCTGCTGAAATTGAAACAAGTCCTGCTGAGATATAGACAAGTCCTGCTGAGATTGAGACAAGTCCTGCTGAGATTGAAACAAGTCCTGGTGAGATCGAAACAAGTCCTGCTGAGATTGAGGCAGTCCTAATATGGAGTCTGTACCAATCCACCAGACTGGGAGCCAGGCAATTAGCCGTCACATTCATCATTGCATGACCAATGTTGGCTGGCTATGAAATAGCACTATTATGGTACTGCACGACCAATGATAACTGCCTACGAATTTGTAGTGGAAATTAATATTTGATATGTGAATATAGAGTACGTTATATTTGTGTGTCTGTAACTTTCTCACTCATTATTCACGATTCATTCAGGATTATTCGTAATCATGGTAGCATCCACATTAATTTAGAAGTGTTTAGAAAATAATATATTCTTATTTACAATAAAAGTGACTCCAAAATGAGACAATACCTTATTTACCATTCATTTCTAAAAGTTCAAAAGCAATTACCCTCCTAGACGGAATAATCCATCAAAGCAAATAAGAGGCTAGACTGTGAGCATGCCGAGCCGTCGCTAAAGCCTCACAATCTCAATTGAATTGAATTGAATTTCAAAGCATGATTGCTAATCTTTTGTGTTAAAGAAAAAAGAGCTGGAACAGAAAAATCATTAAGAAGGGAAAGAACAGTTGTTATGCTCCATCTGTCTTATCCTAGGGGAGTATCTAGAGGCTTTGATGCAGTCAATACCTTTGACTTTGGTCATGACAGACATTCATCTGTGGTTTTGCTAATTTTTTCCGGAAGCATATTTCACTTTTTTCCCCAACATAATACGGTCTCCATGGCAACCAAATATGTCAAATACCGAATATGACTAAAATAAAATGTACGAATCAAAAAAGTGTGAGTTTGTTTGTTTTGTCTCTGGTTTCAAACACTCAATTGTTATCAAGATGAGGTGAGTGTTACTACTGTACCTCATTCAAACACTGTATTCTAGGTTTTTTATACAATTGTACATTGCAATACAACTGTATACAATTCAATTATCTGAGTTTGTATATAGGCTATTTTGGAACCCCAACTGTAAAATGATACTGATACATGCACTATTAATAAACTCTGAAGGACTCTGGGTTTTGAACAACTTGCCTGAGATGTACAATTGTTTGCATAAATCATTGTTTGCATAAATAAAAACGAAACATTGCAAATCATGTCTGGAGTGGCGCTGTCCACTACTTGATTATACAGTGTGTTGCAGCAACTGTAACACAACAAGACAGACTTCAAAGATAGCCAGCTAGCCGCTCAGTGTCCAACAACGGTAAGAGCAATTAAAAACGTTAACAGCAGCAAGTGGTTTCTGATGAATGGAAGCTGAATAAAAGGGTAAAAGAGAAAGCAGATGAGAGAGGCAACAGGGGCGTGTTGACGGGCCTCTTCAGAATACATAACCAACCAAAATGGCCGCCAGTACAGTGACCTAATTGTTGAAATATCAGTAATTTCTCCACAAAGCCCACAACAGGGATGTTTTCATTAATGCACACCACAGCAAAACGTTTTACAACTGAAAACGAATATGAGTGTTTGTTTTTAGACACGTTACAGTAGTCTTTCCCGATTTTGGTCTGTTTCCTTCTGTTTGGTGCCAAATGAACACAACCCAGAGCTAAAAGTCATATGACATGCTTCTCTGCCCTGCATGTCATTTAGACAACATTATCAATTAGTGGATCAATGCAATGAAAGGGCCTCCCTCTTTCCATAACTATTTGTGGGAAATGGATTGGTCGGAGGTCAATATGAGGCTAAGGATGGGGGGTAATGCGGATGGGATCTGTAGTCAAATGTCACTACTAAATACTGGGTTGCTCTATGTTAGGTAATGAGGTACAAGGTTATATGGATACATGGGAATGGTAGCCCATTGCCTCTAAATCAGGGTTGAAAATGAGAAACATTACATATTATAAACCTTATAATAAAACATTATAAAAGGGTCATACATGCTTATAACTTACTTATATAAGTAAGAGCATATACCTTCCTTCATTTTAACATTTTAGTCATTTAGCAGTCACTCTTATCCAGAGTAACTTACAGTTAGTGCATTCATCTTAAGATAGGTAGGTGGGACAACCACATATCTCAGTCAAAGTAAATAAATTTTTCCTCAATAAAGCAAAGTCAGAGCTAGTAAAAAAGTGGAAAAAGTCAAGTGTTAGTTCACAAAATATTTTTTGGGGGCGGGGAGAGCGGTAAAGTAGTAGTGTTAATACTCTAAAGTATTAGTGTTAATACTGTAAAGTGGTAGGGTTAATACTGTAACATAGTAGTGTTAATACTGTAAAGTAGTAGTGTTAATATGTAACGTAGTAGGGTTAATACTGTAAAGGGGTAGTGTTAATACTGTAAAGTAGTAGTGTTAATACTGTAAAGTATTTGTGCTAAGACTGTAAAGTGGTAGTGTTAATACGGTAACATAGTAGTGTTAATACTGTAAAGTGGTAGTGTTAATACTGTAAAGTAGTAGTGTTAATATGTAACGTAGTCGGGTTAATACTATAAAGTGGTAGTCTTAATACTGTAAAGTAGTAGTGTTAATACTGTAACATAGTAGTGTTAATACTGTAAAGTGGTAGTGTTAATACTGTAAAGTAGTAGTGTTAATACTGTATAGTGTTAATACTGTAAAGTAGTAGTGTTAATACTGTATAGTGGTAATGTTAATACTATAAAGTGGTAGTGTTAATACCTTAAAAACAGAACATTGAGAACAGAACAGAGGGAGAGCATCAGTCAGTCAGCTGCAAGGGGACAGAGACAGAGAGTGACTATGGATAGGGCTGTTACATGTCCTGCTTGCTCTTTCCTCCACAGGACAAGGGCCATGGTCCCCAGGAGGAAGGAGGAGGGCCATGGACCCCAGGAGGAAGGAGGAGGGCCATGGAGCCCAGGAGGAAGGAGGAGGGCCATGGAGCCCAGGAGGAAGGAGGAGGGCCATGGAGCCCAGCAGTTTAATTCACCCTTTCTTTATCAGATGGACAGACTGTCGCCATGGAAACGCATCCTTCACAGCCATCGCCACGTCCTCAAGCCAGACTGCCAGGGCTCTGATCATTCTGCCCAGGGGCATGTTCTATTCTGGGTAAACTAAGCTGACATCCTCTGGGAATGGATCACGATGGACTCTATCACACCTGCGACATTCTGGGAAGCTGATATTTGTTTATGGTCATGCAGGGAACTTTCTGTCTGTGACCACCTATCCATCCACCTTATCTGTCCATAACAGACGTGTTGATCATATGCGTCTCAGAGTAGGAGTCCTGATCTACAGTCGGGCCCCCCTGTTTATTTATTATAATATAAAAGGCAAAAATGATCCTAGATCAGCCCTTCCACTCTGGGAGGCTACTGTATATGACTAAGGGCCGAGATGGACGTGATATGAGTGAAAGATCGGCATTAGAGTGAATTTGTAGCCAGTGCTGCATGTTATTACAGGCTACTGTTAGCTGTTGGATCTCAGCTAGCCAAAGCTAAAGTTTTTCTCACAAAGAGTGGAAAAGTACAGTGGGCTACAAGAACATGGGTTTCTCAGCAGGAATGACCTTAATCCAAATGACACATTCCAGGAAATTGTGTTCACACATGCCACTTGGCTGAGAGGTCATTTCCTGAGTGCTCCCCAGATACTGCTTCCTGTATGTCCTGCATTATACTCTTGATAAAATGTGTAGTCTATTCTACTGAGCCATTTACTTCATGTTCCTATTTTTATTTTATTATTGTTGTTGCATTGTCGAGAAGGAACCTGCAAGTAAGCATTTTGTTGGACTGTGAATACCATGTGTATCCTGTACATTTGACTAATACAACTTGAAACTTGAGATCGCAGGTACACAGGGGATGGAACGGACTGGGAAAGTGGAACAGTCCCAGCTTTTGTTTGATCAAGTTTTTCAAAATTGCCAAACAAACAGGAATAGGCAATGTTTATGAAACAAAAACAAAGTTGATGCATCAATCACAGATTGCCCCTTTAACGCTTTTACAAAAAAGCAGTTTTGAGTTGACAATCAAGATATGATAAAAGATGCAGCCTAACCCTTAACGGGATCAATATGTCTAAGCCTGAACCCTGCCATTTTCATTAGTGGATCCATAAACATGGAAGTAAAGCTGCTCCAGGGTGAAGTTTCCCCTAGGTACAGATCTAGGACCAGCTTCCCCTCCCTCAATCCTAACCTTAACCATTAGTGGGGAAAATGCTAAACTGACCCAAGATCAGCATCTAGGGACAACTTCACCCTAATGTTAAACGCTCAATTAGGGCGAGCATGTTACCCAACATGCCTCATAGCAGGACTTAATAGCAGAGATGCTGTCTAGAGGAAAGGTTGGTCCATTTCCGTAGACTAGCAGCCTTCCAGGGTGAGACATGCCCATTTCTATTTATATCTCCAGTGTCAACCTGGACTCAGGGCAATTCGTAGGATTTGGTACATTAATCTGCTCCCTTCATTTAGTATGATCTATTATGTTTGGTTACATTATGAATGGAATAGCGATCGTACAATATCATATGAATTAGAGGATGAATAGTATTATACGTCTTAACCGGTCATACAATAGCATACGAATTGGATGACGTAACTTATCTTCCATCTCAGATAAAAATGTAGAATACTATACGTCCTCCGAGACCAGGTTGCTTGTTGCGTAATAACAGCACAGGAGAATTAAGGGGAAAATTTAGTTGGTGTTTAGGAGAACTAATAACAAATGTTGGGATAATATATCTGGAACATAATTTGTCTAATGTTGTGTGAAAGATAGCTTCATCCTCTCCAGAGAAAATCTAATCGCGGCCTCAAATTCTTAATTTGATATTGTGTCAATGTCATCTTGGTGGCACAATACATAGCAATGCAATCCAAGCAGTATGCTTTGATACATCACCAAATTTCAACAGGGTTCTCAAAATGTAGAAAGCCGGCTGGGTAGACTGGAGAGGAGTGTGAGGTGGAGGAGTCAGGGGTGCAGGGTAGATGAGTCAGTGCAGGCACAGTGGGGGTCAGGGGTCGGGATAATTGGGAGCAAGGCTGAGACGGGAGAGTGGGGTCATTCCAACACCATGAGTCTGATTAGTCTGGGACAGGAGTCTGATTAGAGCCGCACACACACGCACGCACACACGCACGCACGCACACACACGCACGCACGCACGCACGCACGCACGCACGCACGCACGCACGCACGCACGCACGCACGCACGCACGCACACACACACACACACACACACACACACACACACACACACACACACACACACACACACACACACACAAGCAGCATAGACCAAGTCAGACATAATAATATGACATGAGAAACACACTTGATTCAGTTGGGGTTTTATCCTACAAGGTAATTTTAGGTGGCCCTGACATTTACATTTAGTAATTTAGCAAACGCTCTTATACTGGGGGGCCTAAAAGGAATTCATTCAACAAGTGTGTGATTATATCATAACTAGCGTGTGATTATACCATAACTATTGTGTGATTATATAATAACTAGTGTGTGATTATACCTTAACTAGTGTGTGATTATTCCTTAACTAGTGAGTGATTATATCATAAACATTTAAGCTCTCTTATGCACTTTGCACTGTTTTAACTTCCATAATTTTTTTGGTTTATGTGTTGCTGTGTCTATTGTCTAACTATGTGTATGCTACGTATCTTGGTCAGGGCTCACTTGAAAAAGAGATTAAAGACATGCTCCGATACTTTGTTGACAAGTAAGTATTTTTTAAACCTCCCCGCTTCGGGCTGGATGTGTCAATGTGTAGTTCATACATGCATAATATATGAGCAGAATTACTGTCTTACCTCAATTAGCCACAAAATCCCTAGTTTAAAAGCGACGGTTTTCTGGAAACTGTGCGGTGCCATTGTCCCTACATTTACCCCCACATGGGCCAGCCCCGCAGCAATTCGAGCTTAAGCCAATGAGCTTCAGCCCCTCGCCATTTTAGTGACAGCTAGCAAGACGCACACACAGTAGAGCAAGAGAGAGAACAATGATGTGGTGCACATACAGTTGAAGTCGGACGTTTACATACACGTAGGTTGGAGTCATTAAAACTCGTTGTTAACAAACTATAGTTTTGGCAAGTCGGTTAGGGCATCTACTTTGTGCATGACACAAGTAATTTTTCGAACAATTGTTTACAGACAGATTATTTCACTTATAATTCACTGTATCACAATTCCAGTGAGTCAAAAGTTTACATACACTAAGTTGACGGTGCCTTTAAACAGCTTGGAAAATTCCAGAAAATGATGTAATGGCTTTAGAAGATTCTGATAGGCTAATTGACATCATTTGAGTCAATTGGAGGTGTACCTGTGGATGTATTTCAAGGCCTACCTTCAAACTCAGTGCCTCTTTGCTTGACATCATGGGAAAATGAAAAGAAATCAGCCAAGACCTCAGAAAGAAAATTATAGACCTCCACAAGTTTGGTTCATCCTTGGGAGCAATTTCCAAATGCCTGAAGGTACCACGTTCATCTGTACAAACAATAGTACGCAAGTATAAACACCATGGGACCACGCAACCATCATACCGCTCAGGAAGGAGACGCGTTCTGTCTCCTAGAGATGAACGTACTTTGGTGCGAAAAGTGCAAATCAATCCCAGAACAACAGCAAAGGACCTTGTGAAGATGCTGGAGGAAACAGGTACAAAAGTATCTATATCCACAGTAAAACTAGTCCTATATCGACATAACCTGAAAGGCCGCTCAGCAAGGAAGAAGCCACTGCTCCAAAACCGCCATAACAAAGCCAGACTACGGTTTGCAACTGCACATGTGGACAAAGATCGTACTTTATGGAGAAATGTCCTCTGGTCTGATTAAACAAAAATAGAACTGTTTGGCTATAATGATCATCGTTATGTTTGGAGGAAAAAGGGGGACGCTTGCAAGCCAAAGATACCATCCCAACCGTGAAGCACAGGGGCATCATGCTGTGGGGGTGCTTTGCTGCAGGAGGGATTTGTGCACTTCACAAAATAGATGGCATCATGAGGAAGGAAAAGTATGTGGATATATTGAAGCGGCAGGTAGCTTAGTGGGTAAGAGCGTTGTGCCAGTAACTGAAAGGTCGCTGGTTCTAATCCCCGAGCCGACTAGGTGAAAAATCTGTCGATGTGCCCTTAAGCAAGGCACTTAACCCTAATTGCTCATGTAAGTCGCTCTGGATAAGAGCGTCTGCTAAATGACTAAAATGTAAAATGTAATGTAAAATGAAGCAACATCTCAAGACATCAGTCAGGAAGTTAAAGCTTGGTCGCAAATGGGTCTTCCAAATGGACAATGACCCCAAGCATACTTCCAAAGTTGTGCCAAAATGGCTTAAGGACAACAAAGTCAAGGTGTTGGAGTGGCCATCACAAAGCCCTGACCTCAATCCTATAGAAAATTAGTGGGCAGAACTGAAAAAGTGTGTGCGAGCAAGGAGGCCTACAAACCTGACTCAGTTACACCAGCTCTGTCAGGAGGAATGGGCCAGAATTCACCCAACTTATTGTGGAAGGCTACCCGAAACGTTTGACCCAAGTTAAACAATTTAAAGGCAATGCTACCAAATACTAATTGAGTGTATGTAAACTTCGGACCAACTGGGAATGTGATGAAAGAAATAAAAGCTTAAATAAATAATTCTCTCTACTATTATTCTGACATTTCAAAATTTTTAAATAAAGTGGTGATCCTAACTGACCTAAGACAGTGAATTTTTACTAGGATTAAATGTCAGGAATTGTGAAAAACTGAGTTTAAATGTATTTGGCTAAGGTGTATGTGAACTTCCAACTTCAACTGTATCTGCACATTTGTGATGTAGTACGCAATTTTCGGGGACCACGTTTGGCTCGTTGGGCTACTTTTAGAACTGCTGGCTAAAAAGTATACAAAAGTACCGGAGAATCTCTTTAAATAAAGGATAAAACAATATCAATAATAATCCAATAACTAATGTGTCCCTGGGGTCCGGAGTGTAAAGGAAGCTTTCATACATTATATGTTGACAGAATGGCTGCTTGGTTAGGAAGAACAGGAAATGGATTGTCCATTTACTGTTACATTACTCAAATTAATCCAATTAACATGAATGTAAGTCACCGGAGGGAGTGACAACAGAGGGAGGGGGAGAGAGAGAGAGTGATAACAGAGGATGGGGGAGAGAGAGAGACAGAGAGAGAGAGAACAGAAGGAGGGGAAGAGAGAGAGTGAGAACAGAGGGTGAGAGAGAGAGAGAGAGAGAAAGAGAGAGAGAGAGAGAGAGAAAGAGAGAGAGAGAGAGAGAGAGAGAGAGAGAGAGAGAGAGAGAGTGAGAACAGAGGGGGGAGAGAAAGAGAGAGAGTGATAACAGAGAGAGAGAGAGAGAGAGAGAGAGAGAGAGAGAGAGAGAGAGAGAGAGAGAGAGTGAGAACAGAGGGAGAGAGAGAGAGAGAGAGAGAGAGAGACAGAGAGAGAGAGTGAGAGAGAGAGAGTGATATCAGAGGGGGAGAGAGAGAGAGAGAGAGTGATAACAGAGGGCGGGGGAGAGAGAGAGAGTGATAACAGAGGGCGGGGAGAGAGAGAGAGTGATAACAGAGGGCGGGGGAGAGAGTGAAGGACTGTTCTCCATCAGTAATTTCAACTCTGTAGACGTTCTAATGGCTTCCATACTAATGACCTAAAAGAGGCTCATAGCCAGATGCTGTAGACATCAATATCAAAACTCAATCCTGGTCAGTTAGATGACGTTGCATAACTTCCAGATGACTAAGGAAAATCAAGTCGATAAGAATATGGATCTGGCTAAAGCTTATGGATAATACGCTGTGTTCTGGCTTATAGGTTGACATCCCATCTACATCTAAGTACAGACGTTCTTTCTTTAAAGGTAGACTCAGTGAGATGACGTTCAACGAGCAGCACCGCAGACGTTGAGATGAGTGAGATGCAATACTTTGCAATAAGGCAGATCTACAGACAGACAGATAGATGGACAGACGGATGACAGCATTTCTTCAATCATGATTAAATAATAATGTGTCCTAAGCCTACAGCATCAAATAAATGGATAAATGTCAGTTTCTTCTTGTTTCTCAGCACATTCGGGCATTGTCAATTAATTCTACTCTATCAATTCTATAATTTAAACTAAAAATATTGAATCATAATCTATTCAGCCTGCCAATATTTCCAGGAAAGTCTGTCTTGTTTCTCTGACTAGACCCATTACGTTTAACACACACCATGCACACCCGTTGGACATGAGAGACAGTTAATATGTCTGTGATCTTGTTTCACAAAGCCATATGGCAACTCTGGTGGTACATTACTCAGATAAAAATGCAATAACTACATTCACCCATCTCAATGACTGTCACTCTCAAATAGATGTTTCACCCTATTCTGTAGAGACCGTCTTCCAAGAATAACTCAATTATTACTTGAACAGATATGCTCTTTAAAATGATGAGTGGTGTGTGCTCTGTACACCAAGTCCTCTCTGTAGAGATGTTTTCTGTGATTATAAACCCTAACCCAGTTCCGATTCTGGGCTGTGGCACAGTTACACAAGCCAGGGTCAAGTTCATTAGGCCCCAAATGGAAGAAAACAGGGAGGGCCTATGAGGACTTGTCCAATAGGAAACACACATTTTCGTTTTCCATTGCGAAATGTGTTACGGTGTACCCTACTACTGAACATGACCACCACCTGATCTCACATTAGACAGCTGTGTATTATGAGCTGTTGTAATGTCCACTGTAGTAAAAAAGTACACCCATAGATGGTATAAACCTGTTTCATATTTTAGTTGTTTCACGTTTGGATTGCAGTGTTAGTCAGTGTTAACACAGTGTTAGTCAGTGTTAACACAGTGTTAGTCAGTGTTAACAGTGTTAGTCAGTGTTAACACAGTGTTAGTCAGTGTTAAGACAGTGTTAGTCAGTGTTAACAGTGTTAGTCAGTGTTAACACAGTGTTAGTCAGTGTTAACAGTGTTAGTCAGTGTTAACACAGTGTTAGTCAGTGTTAACAGTGTTAGTCAGTGTTAACACAGTGTTAGTCAGTGTTAACAGTGTTAGTCAGTGTTAACACAGTGTTAGTCAGTGTTAACAGTGTTAGTCAGTGTTAACACAGTGTTAATCAGCACGCAATTTAATGACTGAGTATGACTTGCATGGTAGAAGTCACTGTAGTTTGCAGTGTAATCTCCATTGATCTGTTCAGGAAGATCATAGGCTGGAACTGTGATTTTCAAGGCACCATCTCCACCTGTTTAGGACGAGGTCATCTCATAATGAGCAATGAGAACAGAGTAGTGAGTATATACAGAACAGGCAATATTCATAAAGCTTCTGACAATAGCAGTCCATGTCTAGGATCAGTTTAGCCTTTTAGATCTTAATGAATAAGATTATATAGACAGCGGGCGCTGGTCTGTGCTTCAGCAGATCTCTGTTTTACCCACATCAGGCCCAACACTACTGGAGTGCAATACACTGGTGATATTACTTGAATACTTCTGAGCACTCTAAAGCTGGCGGTAGGCTAAAAAGAGTCTGTGATGATATTAGGGCTAGCCAATTGATCAGGGAATTCACTTGGCTCAGTACATGTTCAGTGTTTCCACAGAATAGCTCAGTACGTGTTCAGTGTTTCCACAGAGTAGCTCAGTATGTGTTCAGTGTGTCCACAGAGTAGCTCAGTACGTGTTCAGTGTTTCCACAGAGTAGCTCAGTATGTGTTCAGTGTGTCCACAGAGTAGCTCAGTACGTGTTCAGTGAACACACAATCCATAGAAAACGACAGGGAAGAAGAACGTCAAACAGATTATTGAAGTGAGAACCCAGAGGTGATTGGGGCATAATCCAGAAGGAAAACACACGAGTAATCCTTAAACCTGGTTTATGGTCCACGAGGGACACTGCTGCTTGGTTCTCTTGTTGTTTGAGAAAACACTGAATTTCATCTCACCAAAACGTCAAAGGATTAAGAACTGACCGTTGGCTAAATACATAGGGAACACAGTTAGTAAGTAGCATTAGAAGCCTTCCAAAGCCAGCCGCTGCATCCCTCCTAATGCAACCCCATATATTTGTGAGATCTGGATGAGTACAAACAAGCATTGGGTTTAGTTATAAACACTGTGGCTGATCCACTACCATGTACGACGGGAATACTGTGTCTGGACGGACGAACGGATGGAGCTGAGACTGTTTTCCCACAATGTGAAGTAAAGCTGAGGCCAAGTCTGGGAGGGATGGATCAAGTGCTTTCAGATTTAAATCAGAAAATGAGGTTGTGGAGCACCTGAGCTCTCTCTGGCCATGAAGCCCTCTATCCTCCTTTCCTTTCATTCAGGTTACTTTTTCATACATGAAGCTCTTTCAGATACAACAGGTGGTCATGAACGGAGAAAACATAGGAATGACGGCTGTAGAATAGAGGCGGAGATGGAAAAATATACTTCATTACAGTGCCTTGCAAAAGTATTCATCCCCCTTGGCGTTTTTCCTATTTTGTTGCATTAAAACCTGTAATTTAAATTTATTTTTATTTGGATTTCATGTAATGGACATACACAAAATAGTCCAAATTGGTGAAGTGAAATGAAAAAAATAACTTGTTTCAAAAAATTCTAAAAAATAAATTACGGAAAAGTGGTGCGTGCATATATATTCACCCCCTTTGCTATGAAGCCCCTAAATAAGATATGGTGCAACCAATTACCTTCAGAAGTCACATAATTAGTTCAATAAAGTCCACCTGTGTGCAATCTAAGTGTCACATGATCTGTCACATGATCTCAGTATATACAGTGAGGTAAAAAAGTATTTGATCCCCTGCTGATTTTGTACATTTGCCCACTGACAAAGAAATGATCAGTCTATCATTTTAATGGTAGGTTTATTTGAACAGTGAGAGACAGAATAACAACAAAGAAATCCAGAAAAACGCATGTAAAAATTTTTATAAATTGATTTCCATTTTAATGAGGGAAATAAGTATTTGACCCCTCTGCAAAACATGACTTAGTACTTGGTGGCAAAACCCTTGTTGGCAATCACAGAGGTCAGACGTTTCTTGTAGTTGGCCACCAGGTTTGCACACATCTCAGGAGGGATTTTGTCCCACTCCTTTTTGCAGATCTTCTCCAAGTCATTAAGGTTTCGAGGCTGACGTTTGGCAACTCGAACCTTCAGCTCCCTCCACAGATTTTCTATGGGATTAAGGTCTGGAGACTGGCTAGGCCACTCCAGGACCTTAATGTGCTTCTTCTTCAGCCACTCCTTTGTTGCCTTGGCCGTGTGTTTTGGGTCATTGTCATGCTGGAATACCCATCCACGACCCATTTTCAATGCCCTGGCTGAGGGAAGGAGGTTCTCACCCAAGATTTGACGGTACATGGCCCTGTCCATCGTCCCTTTCATGCGGTGAAGTTGTCCTGTCCCCTTAGCAGAAAAACACCCCCAAAGCATAATCTTTCCACCTCCATTTTTGACGGTGGGGATGGTGTTCTTGGGGTCATAGGCAGCATTCCTCCTCCTCCAAACACGGCAAGTTGAGTTGATGCCAAAGAGCTCGATTTTGGTCTCATCTGACCATAACACTTTCACCCAGTTCTCCTCTGAATCATTCAGATGTTCATTGGCAAACTTCAGACGGCCCTGTATATGTGCTTTCTTGAGCAGGGGGACCTTGCGGGCGCTGCAGGATTTCAGTCCTTCACGGCGTAGTGTGTTACCAATTGTTTTCTTGGTGACTATGGTCCCAGCTGCCTTGAGATCATTGACAAGATCCTCCCGTGTAGTTCTGGGCTGATTCCTCACCATTCTCATGATCATTGTAACTCCACGAGGTGAGATCTTGCATGGAGCCCCAGGCCGAGGGAGATTGACAGTTATTTTGTGTTTCTTTCATTTGCGAATAATCGCACCAACTGTTGTCACCTTCTCACCAAGCTGCTTGGTGATGGTCTTGTAGCCCATTCCAGCCTTGTGTAGGTCTACAATCTTGTCCCTGACATCCTTGGAGAGATCTTTGGTCTTGGCCATGGTGGAGAGTTTGGAATCTGATTGATTGATTGCTTCTGTGGACAGGTGTCTTTTATACAGGTAACAAGCTGAGATTAGGAGCACTCCCTTTAAGAATGTGCTCCTAATCTCAGCTCGTTACCTGTATAAAAGACACCTGGGAGCCAGAAATCTTTCTGATTGAGAGGTGGTCAAATACTTATTTCCCTCATTAAAATGCAAATAAATTAATAAAATTTTTGACATGCGTTTTTCTGGATTTTGTTGTTGTTATTCTGTCTCTCACTGTACAAATAAACCTACCATTAAAAATTATAGACTGATCAATTCTTTGTCAGTGGACAAACGTACAAAATCAGCAGGGGATCAAATACTTTTTTCCCTCACTGTATACACTTGTTCTGAAAGGCACAACCTGTTCTGAAAGCTGCAAAGCTCCACAGTAGAGATTGGAGTATCTGTCCGTAGGACCACTTTAAGCCGTACACTGCACAGAGCTGGGCTTTACGGAAGAGTGGCCAAAAAAAAGCCATTGCTTAAAGTAGCTCAGCTGGTAGAGCACAGCGCTTGTAACGCCAAGGTAGTGGGTTCGATCCCCGGGACCACCAATACACAAAAATGTATGCACGCATGACTGTAAGTTGCTTTGGATAAAAGCGTCTGCTAAATGGCATATTATATTATTATTATTATTAAAAAATAAGCCAACACATTTGGTGTTTGCAAAAAGGCATGTGAGAGACTCCCCAAACATATGGAAGAAGGTACTCTGGTCAGATGAGACTAAAATTGAGCTTTTTGGCTATCAAGGAAAACGCTATGTCTGGCGCAAATCCAACACCTCTCATCACCCCGAGAACACCATCCCCACAGTGAAGCATGGTGGTGGCAGCATCATGCTGTGGGGATGTTTTTCATCGGCAGGGACTGGAAACTGGTCAGAATTGAAGGAATGATGGATGACGCTAAATACAGGGAAATTCTTGAGTGAAACCTGTCTTCCAGAGATTTGAGACTGGGACGGAGGTTCACCTTCCAGCAGGACAATGACCATAAGCATACTGCTAAAGCAACACTCAAGTGGTTTAAGGGGAAACATTTAAATGTCTTGGAATGGCCTAGGCAAAGCCCAGACCTCAATCCAATTGAGAATCTGTGGTATGACTTAAAGATTGCTGTACACCAGCAGATCCCATCCAACTTGAAGGAGCTGGAGCAGTTTTGCCTTGAGGAATGGGCAAAAATCCCAGTGGCTAGATGTGCCAAGTTTATAGAGACATACCCCAAGAGATTTGCAGCTGTAATTGCTGCAAAAGGTGTCTCTACAAAGTATTGACTTTGGGGGGGTGAATAGTTATGCACGCTCAAGTTCTGTTTTTTTTGTCTTATTTCTTGTTTGTTTCACAATAAAAAATATTTTGCATCTTCAAAATGGTAGGCATGTTGTGTAAATCAAATGATACAAACCCCCCCAAAATCCATTTTAATTCCAGGTTGTAAGGCAACAAAATAGCAAAAATGCCAAGGGGGGTGAATACTTTCGCAAGCCACTATACACGGGACGAGACCCGTAAACAGGAAGAGCACAATACACGGTACTCACGAGACCAACGGACATGGGACAATAATCGACAAGGACAATGGGGAACAGAGGGCACATATATACACATGCTAATCAGGGGGAATGGGAACCAGGTGTGCATAATGAGACAAGACAGTCCGGGTTTGGTGGTAATGATCCATGTCAGTGATGCCTAGAAAGCCGGTAACGTAGACCTCCGGAACTGGTGAACAGAATGAGCAGCCGTACCGGGGGTATCCGTGACAGTATCCCCTTCCCCGATGTGCTGCAGCAGCAGCGGGACGACACCGGCCTCAGGGACGACCACAGGGATGCAGTGCTGGTCGGTCAGGGCGCTGACGATGAAAATCCCTGATCAGCGAAGCGTCCAGGATGTCCACCACAGGAATCCAGCACCGCTCCTCTGGGCCATACCCCTCCCAGTCGATGAGGTACTGGAGACGCCCTGCCCGACGCCTCGAATCCAGGACTTCACGGACCGAGTTTGCCGGACCTCTCTCGATGTCCAGAGGAGGAGGCGGGGTGTCTCTGGGTCCAGCCTCAGTGAGGGGACGAGGCACCACCTACCTGAGGAGAGACACATGAAAAGTCAGGTTAATGCAGTAATCAACAGGGAGTTGCAAACAGTACGTTACCTCAATAACCATCCTCAGGACTTTAAACAGCCCTACAAACCGTGGGCTCAACTTCCGGCAGGGCAGGTTACGGGTGGAGAGCCAGACCTCCTCGCCTGGAGAGAAAACAGGCGTGTCACTGCGGTGGAGGTCGGCCTGTTCCTTGTGCCGACACACGGCCTGCTGGAGACAAGTGTGCGCAGCATTCCAGATCTCCTCAGCATGCCGAAACCACTCATCCACCGCAGGAGCCTCGGTTTGGCTCGGATGCCAAGGTGCCAGGGCTGGCTGATACCCCAACACGCACTGGAAAGGAGTGAGGTTAGTGGAGGAGTGGCTGAGGGAATTCTGCACGTACTCAGCCCAAGGTAGAAAATCCGCCCACTCCCCCGGCCGGTCCTGACAGTAACACCTCAGGAACCTGCCCACTTCCTGATTGACCCTCTCCACCTGCCCATTAGCTTGAGGACGGTACCCGGAGGTGAGACTGACCGTGACTCCCAGGTGTTCCATGAACGCTTTCCATACGCGTGAGGTGAACTTTAGACCACAGTCTGACACAATGTCCTCCGGGATCCCGTAGTGCCGTAAGACGTGTGTAAAAAGATCCTCCGCAGTTTGCATGGCCGACGGGAGCCCAAGCACTGGAAAACCAGTCTACAACGACGAAAACCGGTAGTATTCCCCTGGGAGGGGGGAAGGTCAGTGACAAAGTCCACCAAGAGGTGAGACCAGGGTCATTGTGGAACCGGAAGGGGAAGGAGCTTTCCATAAGGGAGGTGACTGGGTGTCTTAGACTAGGTACAGATGGAGCAGGGAGGGACGTAAACCCGGACATCCCTAATCAAGGTGGGCCACCAGTACTTCTCAGTCAGGCAGGCGATGGTGCGGCCTATCCCAGGATGACTTGACACAGGCGCGGTGTGCGCCCAGGAAAGGAGGCAGTCCCGGACACGCCCGTGGGCACGTAGGTGCGGTTCTCCGGGCACTGTGCAGGTGCGGGTTCTGTACGCAGGGCCTGCCATTTGTCGGCGTCCACATCCCACACCACTGGCGTGATGATACGGAACGGAGGGACGATGGGGGTATCCTCTCCCTACCTCTCTTCCGTCTCGCTTCCGCATTGTCTCCGTACTGCTGTGCTGTTTGTTGCTACTTGGCTACCTGCCAAACTATTCACGTTTTACTTTTAATAAACGTTTAATCAATCTCTGTGTTCAACAAATTTACCAACTTTTTAGTTTTGTCCTCACTCATCTTTTTTCGTTAAACTTTTTCACCCCGGACGTTTATCCCGAGACAGAAGAGTCATTTTCCTGTGCGTTTTAGCTGCCAACTTTACGTTATTTTCCTTTTTTCCATCGCAACTTTTTTCCCTTATTCAACTTTTTCACTCCGGACGCTTTATCTGGACATGGTTCATCAACATCTTCAACAGCCGAAGCTAAGTAGTAACATTAACATGATGTCTTCTAATTGCAGTCGCTGTACTCATAATATACAGGAGAATTCTCGCCTTACGGCGAGAATAGCTGTGCTACAAGCCCAGCTTCAGACGCAATCGTTAGGCAAGGGTAATATCAGTGTAGGAAAGGAAGAAACAGCGTCTGTGCCACCAGTAAGTACAGACAGTAACGTTAGTATAAATCCCCCCGCACAGTCCCCGCAGCCGGACAACTTTCTCATGGCTTCTGGAGGGAAATACTGTTGGAATGCTCAACCGGTGTCGCTCATTCAGCCGACAGAAACCTTCAACCGGTTTTCCCCATTATGTAGCGAGTCGGAGTCTGAGTCTGAGTCTTCTCTAGTCTCTACTCCTCCCGTTACGGGGTCTGAGACTCCGAAGGCTCCCACCATTAGCTCTGACAAATTGAAAACCATAGTCATTGGCGACTCCATTACCCGCAGTATTAGACTTAAAACGAATCACCCAGCGATCATACACTGTTTACCAGGGGGCAGGGCTACCGACGTTAAGGCTAATCTAAAGATGGTGCTGGCTAAAGCTAAAACTGGCGAGTGTAGAGAGTATAGAGATATTGTTATCCACGTCGGCACCAACGATGTTAGGATGAAACAGTCAGAGGTCACCAAGTGCAACATAGCTTCAGCGTGTAAATCAGCTAGAAAGATGTGTCGGCATCGAGTAATTGTCTCTGGCCCCCTCCCAGTTAGGGGAAGTGACGAGCTCTACAGCAGAGTCTCAGCACTTAATCGCTGGTTGAAAACTGTTTTCTGCCCCTCCCAAAAGATAACATTTGTGGATAATTGGCCCTCTTTCTGGGACTCACCCACAAACAGGACCAAGCCTGACCTGCTGAGGAGTGACGGACTCCATCCTAGCTGGAGGGGTGCTCTCCTCTTATCTACCAACATAGATAGGGCTCTAACTCCTCTAGCCCCACAGTGAAATAGGGTGCAGGCCAGGCAGCAGGCTGTTAGCCAACCTGCCAGCTTAGTGGAGTCTGCCAATAGCACAGTCAGTGTAGTCAGCTCAGCCATACCCATTGAGACTGTGTCTGTGCCTCGATCTAGGTTGGGCAAAACTAAACATGGCGGTGTTCACCCTAGCAATCTTATTAGGATAAAGACCTCCTCCATTCCTGCCATTATTGAAAGAGATCGTGATACCTCACATCTCAAAATAGGGTTACTTAATGTTAGATCCCTCACTTCAAAGGCAGTCATAGTCAATGAACTAATCACTGATCATAATCTTGATGTGATTGGCCTGACTGAAACCTTGGCTTAAGCCTGATGAACTTGCTGTGTTAAATGAGGCCTCACCTCCTGGTTACACTAGTGACCATATTCCCCGTGCATCCCGCAAAGGCGGAGGTGTTGCTAACATTTACGATAGCAAATTTCAATTTACAAAAAAAAAAATGGCGTTTTCATCTTTTGAGCTTCTAGTCATGAAATCTATGCAGCCTACTCAATCACTTTTTATAGCTACTGTTTACAGGCCTCCTGGGCCATATACAGCGTTCCTCTCTGAGTTTCCTGAATTCCTATCAGACCTTGTAGTCATAGCAGATCATATTCTAATTTTTGGTGATTTTAATATTCACATGGAGAAGTCCACAGACCCACTCCAAAAGTCTTTCGGAGCCATTATCGACTCAGTGGGTTTTGTCCAACATGTCTCTGGACCTACTCACTGCCACAGTCATACTCTGGACCTAGTTTTGTCCCATGGAATAAATGTTGTAGATCTTAATGTTTTTCCACAAAATCCTGGACTATCGGACCACCATTTTATTACGTTTGCAATCGCAACAAATAATCTGCTCAGACCCCAACCAAGGAGCATCAAAAGTCGTGCTATAAATTCTCAGACAACACAAAAATTCATTGATGCCCTTCCAGACTCCTTCTGCCTACCCAAGGACGTCAGAGGACAAAAATCAGTTAACCACTTAACTGAGGAACTCAATTTAACCTTGCGCAATACCCTAGATGCAGTTGCACCCCTAAAAACGAAAAACATTTGTCATAAGAAACTAGCTCCCTGGTATACAGAAAATACCCGAGCTTTGAAGCAAGCTTCCAGGAAATTGGAACGGAAATGGCGCCACACCAAACTGGAAGTCTTCCGACTAGCTTGGAAAGACAGTACCGTGCAGTACCGAAGAGCCCTCACTGCTGCTCGATCATCCTACTTTTCCAACTTAATCGAGGAAAATAAGAACAATCCAAAATTTCTTTTTGATACTGTTGCAAAGCTAACTAAAAAGCAGCATTCCCCAAGAGAGGATGGCTTTCACTTCAGCAGTGATAAATTCATGAACTTCTTTGAGGAAAAGATCATGACCATTAGAAAGCAAATTACGGACTCCTCTTTGAATCTGCGTATTCCTCCAGGGCTTAGCTGTCCTGGATCTGCACAGCTCTGCGAGGGCCTGGGATCGGGAGAGACACTTAAGTGTTTTAGTACTATATCTCTTGACACAATGATGAAAATAATCATGGCCTCTAAACCTTCAAGCTGCATACTGGATCCTATTCCTACTAAACTGCTGAAGGAGCTGCTTCCTGTGCTTGGCCCTCCTATGTTGAACATAATAAACAGCTCTCTATCCACCGGATGTGTACCAAACTCACTAAAAGTGGCAGTGATAAAGCCTCTCTTGAAAAAGCCAAACCTTGACCCGGAAAATATAAAAAACTATCGGCCTATATCGAATCTTCCATTCCTCTCAAAAATTTTAGAAAAAGCTGTTGCGCAGCAACTCACTGCCTTTCTGAAGACAAACAATGTATACGAAATGCTTCAGTCTGGTTTTAGACCCCATCATAGCACTGAGACTGCACTTGTGAAGGTGGTAAATGACCTTTTAATGGCGTCAGACCGAGGCTCTGCATCTGTCCTCGTGCTACTAGACCTTAGTGCTGCCTTTGACACCATCGATCACCACATTCTTTTGGAGAGACTGGAAACCCAAATTGGTCTACACGGACAAGTTCTGGCCTGGTTTAGATCCTACCTGTCGGAAAGATATCAGTTTGTCTCTGTGAATGGTCTGTCCTCCGACAAATCAACTGTACATTTCGGTGTTCCTCAAGGTTCCGTTTTAGGACCACTATTGTTTTCACTATATATTTTACCTCTTGGGGATGTTATTCGAAAACATAATGTTAACTTTCACTGCTATGCGGATGACACACAGCTGTACATTTCAATGAAGCATGGTGAAGCCCCAAAATTGCCCTCGCTAGAAGCCTGTGTTTCAGACATAAGGAAGTGGATGGCTGAAAACTTTTTACTTTTAAACTCGGACAAAACAGAGATGCTTGTTCTAGGTCCCAAGAAACAAAGAGATCTTCTGTTAAATCTGACAATTAATCTTGATGGTTGTAAAGTCGTCTCAAATAAAACTGTGAAGGACCTAGGCGTTACTCTTGACCCTGATCTCTCTTTTGACGAACATATCAAGACTGTTTCAAGGACAGCTTTTTTCCATCTACGTAACATTGCAAAAATCAGAAATTTTCTGTCCAAAAATGATGCAGAAAAATTAATCCATGCATTTGTTACTTCTAGGTTAGACTACTGCAATGCTCTATTTTCCGGCTACCCGGATAAAGCACTAAATAAACTTCAGTTAGTGCTAAATACGGCTGCTAGAATCCTGACTAGAACCAAGAAATTTGATCATATTACTCCAGTGCTAGCTTCCCTACACTGGCTTCCTGTTAAGGCAAGGGCTGATTTCAAGGTTTTACTGTTAACCTATAAAGCGTTACATGGGCTTGCTCCTACCTATCTTTCCGAGTTGGTCCTGCCGTACATACCAATACGTACGCTACGGTCACAAGACGCAGGCCTCCTAATTGTCCCTAGAATTTCTAAGCAAACAGCGGGAGGCAGGGCTTTCTCCTATAGATCTCCATTTTTATGGAACAGTCTGCCTACCCATGTGAGAGACGCAGACTCGGTCTCAACCTTTAAGTCTTTACTGAAGACTTATCTCTTCAGTAGGTCATATGATTGAGTGTAGTCTGACCCAGGAGTGTGAAGGTGAACGGAAAGGCTGGAGCAACGAACAGCCCTTGCTGTCTCTGCCAGGCCGGTTCCCCTCTCCACTGGGGTTCTCTGCCTCTAACCCTGTTGCAGGGGCTGAGTCACTGGCTTGCTGGTGCTCTTTCATGCCGTCCCTGGGAGGGGTGCGTCACTTGAGTGGGTTGAGTTACTGACGTGATCTTCCTGTCTGGGTTGGCGCCCCCCCCCTTGGTTTGTGCTGTGGTGGAGACCTCTGTGGGCTATACTCGGCCTTGTCTCAGGATTGTAAGTTGGTGGTTGGGGATATCCCTCTAGTGGTGCGGGGGCTGTGCTTTGGCGGAGTGGGTGGGGTTATATCCTTCCTGTTTGGCCCTGTCCGGGGGTTTCTTCGGATGGGGCCACAGTGTCTCCGGACCGCTCCTGTCTCAGCCTCCAGTATTTATGCTGCAGTAGTTTATGTGTCGGGGGGCTGGGGTTAGTTGGTTATACCTGGAGTACTTCTCCTGTCTTATCCAGTGTCCTGTGTGAATTTAAGTATGCTCTCTCTAATTCTCTCGTTCTCTCTTTCTCTCTGAGAACCTGAGCCCTAGGACCATACGTCAGGACTACCGGGCATGATGACACCTTGCTGTCCCCAGTCCGCCTGGCCTTGCTGCTATTCCAGTTTCAACTGTTCTGCCTGCGGCTACGAAACCCCTACCTGTCCCAGACCTGCTGTTTTCAACTCTTAATGATCGGCTATGAAAAGCCAACTGAGAGACCTGAGCCCTAGGACCATACGTCGGGACTACCGGCCGTGGTGACTCCTTGCTGTCCCCAGTCCGCCTGGCCTTGCTGCTATTCCAGTTTCAACTGTTCTGCCTGCGGTTATGGAACCCCTACCTGTCCCAGACCTGCTGTTTTCAACTCTTAATGATCGGCTATGAAAAGCCAACTGAGATTTATTCCTGATTATTATTTGACCATGCTTGTCACTTATGAACATTTTTGAACATCTTGGCATGGTTCTGTTATAATCTCCACCCGGCACAGCCAGAAGAGGACTGGCCACCCCTCATAGCCTGGTTCCTCTCTAGGTTTCTTCCTAGGTTTTGCCTTTCTAGGGAGTTTTTCCTAGCCACCGTGCTTCTACACCTGCATTACTAGCTGTTTGGGGTTTTAGGCTGGGTTTCTGTACAGCACTTCGAGATATTAGCTGATGTAAGAAGGGCTATATAAAATAAAATTGATTGATTGATTGATAGAGGCGAGACAGGGCATCTGCCTTCATGTTCTTTGAGCCTGGCCTATAGGAAAGCGTGAATTGGAACCTGGCAAAGAATAGAGCCCACCTGGCCTGTCTCTGGTTTAGCCTCTTTGCTGCCCTGATGTGCTCCAGGTTGCGGTGGTCCGTCCACACCAGGAAAGGATGTTTGGACCCCTCCAGCCAGTGCCTCCACGCTTTCAGAGCCTTCTTGACCGTATTGAGTTCCTGGTCCCCTATGTCGTAGTTCCTCTGGGCGGGGCTCAGCTGCTTGGAGTAGAAGGCGCAGGGCTGCAGTTTTGGAGGGGTTCCGGTGTGCTGGGACAGCACTGCCCTGACTCCTACTTCGGAGGCATCCACCACGACGATGAAGGGGAGTGAGGGGTCGGGATGTGCCAGCATGGGAGCAGTGGTGAAGCGTGCCTTCAGTGTCTCGAACGCCCTCTCCGTCTCTGCTGTCCAATGAAGCCGCTGGGGACCTCCTCTCTTTTATTTTATTTAACCTTTATTTAACCAGGTAAGGCAGTTGAGAACAAGTTCTCATTTACAACTGCGACCTGGCCAAGATAAAGCAAAGCAGTGCGATAAAAACAACAACAACACAGAGTTACATATGGGATAAACACAACATACAGTCAATAACACAATATAAAATCTATATACAGTGTGTGCAAATGTAGTAAGTTATGGAGGTAAGGCAATAAATAGGCCATAGTGCAAAATAATTACAATTTAGTATTAACACTGGAATGATAGATGTGCAGAAGATGATGTGCAAATAGAAAAACTGGGGTGCAAATGAGCAAAATAAATAACAATATGGGGATGAGGTAGTTGGGTGGGCTAATTACAGATGGGCTGTGAACAGGTGCAGTGATCGGCAAGCTGCTCTGACAACTGATGCTAAAAGTTTGTGAGGGAGATAAGAGTCTCCAGCTTCAGAGATTTTTGCAGTTCGTTCCAGTCATTGGCAGCAGAGAACTGGAAGGAATGGCGGCCAAAGGAGGTGTTGGCTTTGGGGATAACCAGTGAGATATACCTGCTGGAGCGCAGACTACGGGTGGGTGTTGCTATGGTGACCAATGAGCTAAGATAAGGCGGAGATTTGCCTAGCAGTGATTTATAGATGACCTGGAGCCAGTGGGTTTGGCGACAAATATGTAGTGAGGGCCAGCCAACGAGAGCGTAGAGGTCACAATGGTGGGTAGTATATGGGGCTTTGGTGATAAAACGGATGGCACTGTGATAGACTACATCCAATTTGCTGAGTAGAGTGTTGGAGGCTATTTTGTAAATGACATCGCCGAAGTCAAGGATCGGTAGGATAATCAGTTTTACGAGGGCATGTTTGGCAGCATGAGTGAAGGAGGCTTTGTTGCGAAATAGGAAGCCGATTCTAGATTTAACTTTGGATTGGAGATGCTCAATGTGAGTCTAGAAGGAGAGTTTACGGTCTAACCAGACATATTAACATTTTACATTTTAGTCATTTAGCAGACGCTCTTATCCACATTTGTAGTTGTTCACATATTCTAAGTCAGACCCGCCGAGAGTAGTGATTCTAGTCGGGCGGGCGGGTGCAAGCAGCGTTAGATTGAAGAGCATGCATTTAGTTTTACTAGCGTTTAAGAGCAGTTGCAGGCTACAGAAGGAGTGCTGTATGGCATTGAAGCTCGTTTGGAGGTCCAATGAAGGGCCAGATGTATACAAAATGGTGTCGTCTGCGTAGAGGTGGATCTGAGAGTCACCAGCAGCAAGAGCGACATCATTGATATACACAGAGAATAGACTCTGCCCGAGAATTGAACCCTGTGGCACCCCCATAGAGACTGCCAGAGGTCCAGACAACAGGCCCTCCGATTTGACACATTGAACTCTATCTGAGAAGTAGTTGGTGAACCAGGCAGTCATTTGAGAAACCAAGGCTATTTAGTCTGCCAATAAGAATGCGGTGATTGACAGAGTCAAAAGCCTTGGCCAGGTCGATGAAGACGGCTGCACAGTACTGTCTTTTATCGATTGCAGTTATAATATCGTTTAGGACCTTGAGCGTGGCTGAGGTGCACCCATTACCAGCTAGGTAACCAGATTGCATGGCGGAGAAGGTACGGTGGGATTCTAAATGGTCGGTGATCTGTTTGTTAACTTGGCTTTCAAATACTTTCGAAAGGCAGGGCAGGATGGATATATGTCTGTAACAGTTTGGATCTAGAGTGTCACCCCCTTTGAATAGGGGGATGACCGCGCCAGCTTTCCAATCTCTGGGGATCTCAGACGATGAAATGTTCGATTATCGTAGATTTATCGGTAGTGACAGTGTTTCCTAGCCTCAGTGCAGTGGGCAGCTGGGAGGAGGAGCTCTTATTCTCCATGGACTTTACAGTGTCCCAAAACTTTTTGGAGTTAGTGCTACAGGATGCAAATTTCTGTTTGAAAAAGCTAGCCTTTGCTTTCCTAACTGATTGTGTATATTTGTTCCTGACTTCCCTGAAAAGTTGCATATCGCGGGAGCTGTTCGATGCTAATGCAGTACGCCACACGATGTTTTTGTGCTGGTCAAGGGCAGTCAAGTCTGGGGTGAACCAGGGGCTATACAGTGGGGGAAAAAGTATTTAGTCAGCCACCAATTGTGCAAGTTCTCCCACTTAAAAAGATGAGAGAGGCCTGTAATTTTCATCATAGGTACATGTCAACTCTGACAGACAAAATTAGAAAAAAAAATCCAGAAAATCACATTGTAGGATTTTTTATGAATTTATTTGCAAATTATGGTGGAAAATAAGTATTTGGTCAATAACAAAAGTTTCTCAATACTTTGTTATATACCCTTTGTTGGCAATGACACAGGTCAAACGTTTTCTGTAAGTCTTCACAAGGTTTTCACACACTGTTGCTGGTATTTTGGCCCATTCCTCCATGCAGATCTCCTCTAGAGCAGAGATGTTTTGGGGCTGTCGCTGGACAACACTGACTTTCAACTCCCTCCAAAGATTTTCTATGGGGTTGAGATCTGGAGACTGGCTAGGCCACTCCAGGACCTTGAAATGCTTCTTACGAAGCCACTCCTTCGCTGCCCGGGAGGTGTGTTTGGGATCATTGTCATGCTAAAAGACCCAGCCACGTTTCATCTTCAATGCCCTTGCTGATGGAAGGAGGTTTTCACTCAAAATCTCACGATACATGGCCCCATTCATTCTTTCCTTTACACGGATCAGTCGTCCTGGTCCCTTTGCTGAAAAACAGCCCCAAAGCATGAAGTTTCCACCCCCATGCTTCACAGTAGGTATGGTGTTCTTTGGATGCAACTCAGCATTCTTTGTCCTCCAAACACGATGAGTTGAGTTTTTTCCAAAAAGTTCTATTTTGGTTTCATCTGACCATATGACATTCTCCCAAACTTCAGACGGGCCTGGACATGTACTGGCTTAAGCAGGGGGACATGTCTGGCAATGCAGGATTTAAGTCCCTGGCGGAGTAGTGTGTTACTGATGGTAGGCTTTGTTACTTTGGTCCCAGCTCTCTGCAGGTCATTCACTAGGTCCCCCCGTGTGGTTCTGGGATTTTTGCTCACCGTTCTTGTGATCATTTTGACCCCACGGGGTGAGATCTTGCGTGGAGCCCCAGATCGAGGGAGATTATCAGTGGTCTTGTATGTCTTCCATTTCCTAATAATTGCTCCCACAGTTGATTTCTTCAAACCAAGCTGCTTACCTATTGCAGATTCAGTCTTCCCAGCCTGGTGCAGGTCTACAATTTTGTTTCTGGTGTCCTTTGACAGCTCTTTGGTCTTGGCCATAGTGGAGTTTGGAGTGTGACTGTTTGAGGTTGTGGACAGGTGTCTTTTATACTGATAACAAGTTCAAACAGGTGCCATTAATACAGGTAACGAGTGGAGGACAGAGGAGCCTCTTAAAGAAGAAGTTACAGGTCTGTGAGAGCCAGAAATCTTGCTTGTTTGTAGGTGACCAAATACTTATTTTCCACCATAATTTGCAAATAAATTCATTAAAAATCCTACAATGTGATTTTCTGGATTTTTTTTCTCTCAATTTTTCTGTCATAGTTGACGTGTACCTATGATGAAAATTACAGGCCTCTCTCATCTTTTTAAGTGGGAGAACTTGCACAATTGGTGGCTGACTAAATACTTTTTTTCCCCACTGTATCTGTTCTTAGTTCTGAATTTTTTGAATTGGGCATGCTTATTTAAGATGGAGAGGAAAGCACTTTTAAAGAACAACCAGGCATCCTCTACTGACGGAATGAGGTCAATATCCATCCAGGATACCCGGGCCACGTCATTTAGAAAGGCCTGCTCGCTGAAGTTTTTTTAGGGAGCATTTGACAGTGATGAGGGGTGGTCGTTTGACCGCGGACCCATTACGGAAGCAGGCAATAAGGCAGTGATCACTGAGATCCTGGTTGAAGACAGCGGAGGTGTATTAGAGGGTAAATTAGTCAGGATGATATCTATGAGGGTGCCCATGTTAATGTATTTAGTGTTGTACCTGGTAGGTTCCTTGATAATTTCTATGAGATTGAGGGCAACTAGTTTAGTTTGTAGGACAGCTGGGGTGTTAAGCATATCCCAGTTTAGGTCACCAAGCAATACGAATAGATGGGGGGCAATCAATTCACATATGGTGTCCAAGGCACAGCTGGGGGCTGAGGGGGGTTTGTAGCAAGCGGCAACAGTGAGAGACTTATTTCTGGAAAGGTGGATTTTTAGAAATAGAAGCTCAAACTGTTTTTTTTATTATTTTTATTATTTAACCTTTATTTAACCAGGTAAGCCAGTTGAGAACAAGTTCTCATTTACAACTGCGACCTGGCCAAGATAAAGCAAAGCAGTGCGATAAAAACAACAACAACACAGAGTTACATATGGGGTAAGAAAACATAAAGTAAAAAAATACAACAGAAAATATATATACAGTGTGTGCAAATGTAGCAAGTTATGGAGGTAAGGCAATAAATAGCCTATTGTGCAAAATAATTACAATTAGTATTAACACTGGAATGATAGATGTGCAAGAGATTATGTGCAAATAGAGATACTGGGGTGCAAATGAGCAAAATAAATAACAATATAGGGATGAGGTAGTTGGGTGGGCTAATTTCAGATGGGCTGCGTACAGGTGCAGTGATCGGTAAGGTGCTCTGACAACTGATGCTTAAAGTTAGTGAGGGAGATAAGAGTCTCCAGCTTCAGAGATTTTTGCACAGACCTGGATAGTATGATAGAGCTATGCAGGCTATCTCTACAGTAGAATGCAACTCCGCCCCCTTTGGCAGTTCTATCTAGACGGAAAATGTTGTAGTTGGGAATGAAAATGTCTGAATTTTTGGTGGCCTTCCTAAGCCAGGATTCAGACACTGCTAGAACATCAGGGTTGGCGGAGTGTGCTAACGCAGTGAATAACTCAAACTCAGGGAGGAGGCCTCTGATGCCCCGTCCGGTTGACAGAGAGGTAGATAGCCGGGAGATGGGCCTGGCTCGAGGCTAGTTCAAGGCTAACTGGGGCTAGCTTCGGACAGTGGTGATTATCCAACAACAAGCCATTCGGTTGCAGCTAGCTAGTTGCGATGATCCGGTGTTAAGGTCTAGTGATTCCAGCAGAAAATCTGATATGCATGCTGAAGCCCCGGATGGACCTCCAGAAAAAGTTGGGAATGGGCATGGGCCATGACCTGACTGTGCTGACGCGTTGCTCCTCCATCTCCACTCCCTCCATGGATATGAGGTAGCCCAAAAAGGCCACGGACCGCTAGAAAAACAAACATTTATCTTGTTTAACATAGAGATTATGCTCCAACAGTCTTCCCAGCACAGACCTGACTAACGAGACATGCTGGGCTCGGTCAGCAGAATAGACCAAAATGTTGTCTATATAAACCACTACACCACATCCCAGCATGTCCCGAAACACTTCGTTAATAAAGGCCTGGAAGACTGAAGGAGCATTAGACAGGCCAAAGGACATTATGAGATACTCGTAATGCCCCATGGTCGTGGAAAATGCAGTTTTCCATTCGTCACCTGCATGAATGCGCACCAGATTGTAGGCGCTCCTCAAGTCCAGTTTCGTGAAGTACTGCACCCCGTGCATTTGTTAGATGATGGTTGGGATGAGGGGTAAAGGATAGCTGAACTTAACAGTGGCTTTGTTCAGTGTTCTATAATCAACACAGGGGCTCAGTCCCCCATCTTTCTTCTTAACAAAAAATAAGCTTGAGGAGGCTAGTGACGTAGAGGGGCGGATAAAACCCTGCTGGAGGCTCTCCTCTACATAGGTCTCCATGCCCTCAGTCAAACGTGTAGAGCCCACCTCCATTGGCTCTGGCCACGGAGCAGTTGTAGCCATGGGCTCCGGATTTCGTGCAGGTCTTCGTTGGGACAGCAGGAGGTTGTCCAACCGAATCTCCATGCTGATAAGCTGGTCGATTGACAGGTTGTCATAACGGCAGGCTAACTCCATCTGTACCTCCTCCTGCAATCCACTGCGGAAAACGGTGACCAGAGCTGACTCGTTCCATCCGGTGGAGGCCGCGATGGTCCGGAACTCCTGGGCGAACTCCGAGGCGGTCCTAGATCCCTGGCGTAGTCGGAGTAGACGCTCACCCTCCTCTCGGCCCTCCACAGGATGATCAAACACCGAGTGGAAGAGGAGGGTGAAGCGCTCGTAGGACTTGACCTCGGGTCCGTCCGTTTCCCAGACCGCGGCACCCCAGTCCAGGGTCTGTCCGGTCATTGCCGAGATAGATGACTGTGGCAACCCTGTCTCTCCCGGAGACAGCCTCGGCGTAGCGAACGAGGTACAGGTCGCATTGCAGAAGGAATCCCTTGCATCTCGCTGGCGCGCCATCAAAGCGCTCCGGGAGGGACAGGGGTATTCCACGGACTGGCTCAGACGGAGGCAGGTAGTGGCCGTGTTGGTCGTGTTGGGGCTGGTGGGAGTGCACATTCCCCTCCAACCGCAGGATGGTTGCCAGCACGCTGTCCATGGCGCTGCCAAGTCTGGAGAGGCATTCCTTGTGATGCTGGACTGTCTCTACGATGGTCGACAGCTCTGCCTTTCCCGCTGTCTCCATTTTTATGGGTAGATTATTCTGTCATGTTGTATAATGATTAGAAGACAGGCGCAGGAATACGTATTAGGGGTTTTATTACTCCACCCAACACAAAGACATATATATATATACAAAAGGGATGTAACCCAAACAAAGAGCGAGGTGTAACTTCTACACAATACACGGGACTAGACCCGTAAACAACAAGAGCACAATACAAGGTACTCACGAGACCAACGGACATGGGACAATAATCAACAAGGACAATTGTGAACAGAGGGCCCATATATACACATACTAATCAGGGGGAATGGGAACCAGGTGTGCACAATGAGACAAGACAGTCCAGGGTTGGTGGTAATGATCCATGTCAGTGATGCCTAGAAAGCCGGTGACGTAGACCTCCGGAACTGGTGAACGGAATGAGCAGCAGTACCGGGGGGGATCCGTGACAGACACCAGGAAAATAATCCTGCATCAACAGGAAATGTGAATTATTATGTGTATTATAATTAATGGCATTTTTATTGTAGAATAGATTTTTCATAAGGGCAAATCAATTCAGAAATTTCAAAGTGGAAATTACAAACTTTAGAAGCCTTTTTAAACCTCAAATACACTACAAGGTTGCATTTCCTGCTGTGCAGGAACATTCTCAGCAACAAAAGAGTGATCAAAATTAAGATCCTACATCTGTATCTAATTCTACAGATATTTAGATATCCCTCACAATGGCCTGAATGAAGGTTATAGTCAGACTATTGTTGAGGCATGACCTGGGAATCTACTATCAGTCCTTAGTATCCAACAATGTTAATGAACAGAGTATTACTTTTTTTAAACACAATTTGCACATATAGAAAACAACCGCAACATGACCGTTCTTCAACACAACAACAGGCTGCATTTAACGCTAATTAGCTATTTTTGTTTTCTTTGACATGATTACTGTGAGGCTATTTATCCCTCATTATGTGCAAACAAGCCCATTAGAGCACAATACAAAAGGCTCAAGCGCAGTTCAGTCGCCTGATTTCCCATTGTGTGAAGTGCGCTAAGAACACCCAGCGGGCTAATTAGAACGACGCCAGTGGCTTGTTCAACACTCATGTTTCATTACTAGGGTAAAGCTGTGTTGCAGAATGCCACAGGTTTCCTGCAGCCTGTTACACATTCATCCTCACTGAGCCAGACCTGTGGTGTCTCATGCTGTTCGTCTGGGTCTGGGTGATGCTGGCTCTGACAACACACACGTTTAATAGCTGTGTTCCACACACACATACCTTTAATAGCTGTGTTCCACACACACACACACTCGTCTGACAACACACACACCTTTAATAGCTGTGTTCCACACACACACACACACTCGTCTGACAACACACACAGCTTTAATAGCTGTGTTCCACACACACTCATCTGACAACACACACAGCTTTAATAGCTGTGTTCCACACACACACACACACACACACACTCATCTGACAACACACACAGCTTTAATAGCTGTGTTCCACACACACACACACACACACTCGTCTGACAACACACACAGCTTTAATAGCTGTGTTCCCCCCCCCCCCCCACACACACACACACACACACACACACAGTTGTCTGACAACACACACACCTTCAATAGCTGTGTTCCACACACACACATACACACACACTCGTCTGACAACACACACACCTTTAATCGCTGTGTTCCACACAGCTGGTGTCTGACAGTGACCGATCACTTGACCAAGTGGGTGGAGGCAATACCCATTAAGGTCAGTAAAGGAAGAGAATGTGCATAACTCTAAATTCCCTTCTGTAACCCATTAAAAAGTGTGCTTGGAACCAAAAATAGATTTTCGTTTTGTATGATACCCATCAAGAACGAGACTGGCAAGGCCACCTCCAAGGCGATGATGGACATATCTTGCTCTGTCTCTCTTTCTCTGTCTCTGTCTCTGTCTTTATCTTTCATGTATTGATGGGCCTCTCATCACTTTTGTTCTCCTGTCGTCTCCTTTGACAATCTTTGAAAATAACTTTCAACAAAAGCCTGTTTGTTTTGTTCAGACAGCAGGACAGCCCATGCTGTACTGTTACAATGATACATATCGATTGCAGTAAAACACACACATACAGACACACACAGACTCACACGCACCACACACGCATACGCACACGCACACACACACACACACACACACACAATCATGCAGGCAGAGATAGCTTGCTTAGATCCTTCCATTAAGCATATGTTCATCAGCACAAACAGTATGAGTTGAAAGAAGAGGACAGGACAGGGCCAGTCACTTCCAAACCCTTTGGCGCATAAATGTGCATGTTACCTAGAAAGTAAAACTGTGTCAGGGCCATTCACAGGGAGGAAACATTCTCGCCTTAGAAGGGGTCACTGACTGGCAGTGACCACGTCTGTTTGCTCAACACACACACACACACATCACTAGCCATAGGGTATACAGGAGCAGCATGTGCCACACGCCTCCGCTGTTGACCCTGAACTAGCGTAGTGTGTATGTGTGTGTGTGTGTGTGTATAAGTGTGTGTGTATGTGCGTATGTGTGTGTTTGTGTGTGTGTGTATGTGGGGGTGGCAGACACAGCATTACAATCCAGACCTCTGCTGACATCATCCACATCAGAGCTGAGTGATGTAACATCTGTTTGCTCCTGGGTTTACATTTTCACCTATACTTCACCCCCTTTCTCTCTCTCCATCTTCTTTCCTGTTGATCTTTGAACTATTCTCTTTCTCAAATCAGTGTCTGATTTACAGACACTGATGCATTTACAGTGGGCTGTGGAGGGAGGAGGAGGGGTGACACACATTCCCTCTCCCCAATCAAGACTCTCTCTCTCTCTCTCTCTCTCTCTCTCTCTCTCTCTCTCTCTCTCTCTCTCTCTCTCTCTCTCTCTCTCTCTCTCTCTCTCTCTCTCTCTCTCTCTCTCTCTCTCTCTCTCTCTCTCTCTCTCTCAATCTCTCTCTCTCTCCATCTCCATCTCCATCTCTCTCTGGGAATATCTGATTCAGATTAAAACACCCCCGCTGTCCCAGAAGGATCTCAGGAACAACAGGGAACAGCATAAATTAGATATACTGTAAATTGGTGTGGGCTGAAATAGTGGATGTTACTTGAGGAGTAAATAAAAATACGGCATCCATATTAGGGGGTCGTCAGTGGTCAGACAAAACTCCCTGACAGAGTTTTCTCAAAAAATGAATGACTTCCTAATATGAATGCCGTACAGCTGGTGTTTTAAAGATAAAGCTATTCATCTGACTCCTTACCTCAAACCTACAGGTACTACACATATGGCTAAATTTACCAGTCTGTTATTAGTTACATATTTATAAGCATTCATCATATCAGAAAACAAGACATCCCATTTATTCTCACAAAGGTAAGCAAAGATAAAGTATGACTGGGTGCTGTTCACTATGTATGAGAAACAGCATTTGTAGTAAAGAAAGACTCAGGGATATTCATGGAGTCGAGATGCTCTGAGTTCACATAACCACATACATGTTTTTGTGTTGGGAAAAGAGCTCCATAAACCTTTACAGTGTGAGAGAAAAATGCAGTCCACCTCCTCAGAATACAACCTCTCATGAGTGCAGTATTTCTAAATCAAATCAAATCAATTTTTTTTATAAAGCCCTTTTACATCAGCAGATGTCAGGAGATGACAAACCCTTTCAAACTGAATTTTCAAGCAATATGTTCTTGGAAAGGTATTGGATAGAATATTGAATTTTGAAGAGAAGCGCAGTAGGAGATTGAAAAGCTTTGAGGAATGAATGAAACTGAGACACAAGGTAATCACCCTTCATCTGCTAGTCTACCTCCCATGTACTGATGACTCTTTTCTCAGAACCCCCGGAGAGCTCAAAGAGATACAGGAACACACAGTAACAATACAGGGGCCATTAGACAGCCAAATAGCTCTCTTTACGGTTCCTCTGGAAAAATAGCTTGGCACTGTTAGCCAAACAAGCACTCCCTCAGCGTAATTTAAAAAGCAATAGAGAGACCGCAATCATCAGCCTGGCTTCAAAGAGTAACAAAGAGTTGGAAGAGTTTACGTAACATAGTAAACGTAAATGTAATAAATGTATGGCCCTCCATATGTTTGGTATGGTTACATAGGACAGAAGGTTACTTAACCTGTTCAACTCTGATGCCCTCTGGTGGCACTTTCTAAACTACAAATATATTGTATACTATACATTTCGGTTTCAAAACTAGATGTGACTCACTATGCCAAAATGGATGTATGGCTTTGCAAGCCTGACATCTTAAAATGACCCTAGTGATTAGGGCTTTCAAGTTATATAAATATATATATATAAATAACACACAAACGTGAGGAAACTTCAAACTTATTTTCCCATTCACTTTTCCTATTGTAAACGAGTGAGATATATCTCCCGAGTGGTGCAGTGGTCTAAGGCACTGCATTGCAGTGCTAGCTGTGCCACTAGAGATCCTGGTTCGAATCCAGGCTCTGTCGTAGCCGGCCGCGACCGGGAGACCCATGGGGTGGAGCACAATTGGTCCAGGGTAGGGGAGGGAATGGCCGGCAGGGATGTAGCTCAGTTGGTAGAGCATGCAACGCCAGGGTTGTGGGTTTGTTTCCCACGGGGGGTATAAAAAAATAATGTATGCACTCACTAACTGTAAGTCGCTCTGGATAAGAGCGTCTGCTAAATGACTTAAATGTAGATAGATCAACGTCGCATATGGAGGATGCATAGAAGGTAATGTGGATGGAGAAAGAAATGCATTGCATGACTTGGCAGTGTGACACAAATGTTTTATTGGTCACAAGGGTGCCAATAAATCTGTTTGTTCGTTATGGCGATTATTTATCACACGCGTGCTGCACACATACAGTATAGCCTATAGATAATCTGTGGGCAGAGAGAGCGCGCAGATTTTAAAAAGATGGTTGTTGCGTGGACCGAAGACCGACAGCGGCAGGGGTAGGAAAGGTGTTCCAAGTTATGATATCTACCAGTAAATGCTAAGGCAAGAATGGGTATGCAACCCAGGTATTTAAAAAGTTTAAAGTCTTTGTTGAATATTTGCGGTTGGCAATTCAGTCATCATGGAATACTCTGACTTGAAAATCTGACATTTCCTCTAGGCTCTTTGGTCCTTGAAAAGTAATTGAAGTTATGGTAGCCGATTTAGCAATTCTCTCTCTATTGCTCCAATATAATTATTCTGTGATTTCATTTCTGATCAGTTTTTATGAGACATATAGGCACTTTCGTTTGTTTCCCGCTGTTTCAATTGAAGGTTGTTGAGCTAGTCTGTTGCGCTTGTTGCGGTAAAACCATGTGCAGTTATTATGAGCAAGACGACATCGAATGTTGGCTTTAACTTGGTTTTCCATACAAAGGGTACCCGGTTTTTGGTTGCTTTCTCATTTTAAAACATGATACAGTAACACCTCAATAACTCTTCAACATCTCAAATGGTGAGACTGACTAGCTACCACATGGACAGACTTCATTAGTGTGTTTGTATCTGGAGCATGCTGTCTATTTAGTCAGGCAATCCCCACATTATTCAGACATGTTTTAGAATGTGAAAATAATGTGAATGTCAATGCATAGTGCCATTGGGTAGGCCTATAAAAAACAAACAAATCTTTAAATGGTAATGCATACTTTTTTGCATACATTTTGGAGGGAGATTTTTTTTCTATAGGCTATTACAACTATCAAATATAAAATCTAGGTCCTTGCTTGAAAAAGTCCTGTAAGTACTTGAATTTGACTTGCCAATGTCTTTATGAACCCTGTAAAGGCTACTTGCTCAGCCCTCAGATGAAAGATTAAATCACCTGCTATTGAAAATATGCACGCATCATTCACTTTCCTGTCAGATCTTGACCCAGGACAGTATTTTTTTCATTCGGGCCAGTAGCTTTCAGTTGGCACTGGCCCGGTGTGCCACCTGCAAATGTACTTGAATGTCGAGCACAGCTGTGTGCTGTGCGCATAGGGCCTACATGTCTACCACTTTGTGTAGTCGTTAGCGATGCTAATGATAGTATAACTGTTTTCGGGTAGATGAAAAGGCAATTAAAAGGTCAATACAAAGTAGCCTATGACTACCTTTTGTCAAATCACCACCATAATAAGAGTCAAAATGTCCAGTATTTCTGTGTTCATATTTATGAACAACATATAGATTCTTTAGACATTCAGAATAGTGAACAAAATGCATGCTGAGGGAAAATAGAGCCACTCTACAAAATACTACTAACCCAAACACAGTAGGGAACAATGGGCCTTCTACACCTTCAGAGAAGGGCTAAGGATGTATAAAATCATTATAATAATAATAATTCTAATTATATTATTATTTTCATTGATGTTCTGATTTAATCTCTTCAGTTACTGATGGAAAGGAAAGGGAAAAAAAGACCCAATCATGATTTTTCTTTGCTGGTCTCTGGGGAGATAAATCTAGCTAGATAGGTCAGCCATTGGCTAGGCCATCAGACGCTAGATAGAAGGCATCTGCCATTCAACTGTATTAGGGCAACATTTTGGAGTGACAGTGGAATCAACCAATCACATTTTGACTTAATGTGTGGGACCGTTTTTACAAAAACGTATGGAAACTTCTGCCTTCTCGAAGGCTAACACTGCACAGATAGCGAGCAGTAGTTTTTCCACAGTCTAGCTAGCTAGGTTTTGTTGTTGGCTAGTTTGCAGCGGCTGCGGCAGGTGTTATCAAAGAGGATGTTGCTGCTAATTTGTTAGCTTCTCCCTTTTCAAGAATAACTTTCAACAAGAAGTAAAGTTTTAAATGATCATCATCTGGTGAGTGGAACTGTGTTTTTTATTGCAGTGCACTTGCTGTTGTTAGCCATCTCTATGAAAATAATTTATGCGTGTGAAACATTGTTGCATTTAATCTTTAGGTCACCGGTTACTTTGTCTGCTAAACGTGAAATGTTTTTGCAATGGGAAGTAATAGTTGTACATTTCGATTGGGAAATGCTTAACGGTTGTGTTTTTGTATGTCTCAGTTTATGGACTGCTTATCCTTTAACATCATGTGTGTGACAGGTTTATGGACTGCTTATCCTTTAACATCATGTGTGTGATAGGTTTATGGACTGCTTATCCTTTAACATCATGTGTGTGACAGGTTTATGGACTGCTTAACCTTTAACATCATGTGTGTGACAGGTTTATGGACTGCTTAACCTTTAACATCATGTGTGTGACAGGTTTATGGACTGCTTATCCTTTAACATCATGTGTGTGATAGGTTTATGGACTGCTTATCCTTTAACATCATGTGTGTGACAGGTTTATGGACTGCTTATCCTTTAACATCATGTGTGTGTGACTGCTGTCTTTCTCTCGGCCCTATGCAGGGGTGTAGTGGTGCCTGGAGAAGTGGGTATATTCTAATCTTGACAAACAGTTCCAAAATGGCCCAGCGAAGGAAAGACACTCTGTGTGAAAAATCCTATGTTTTCTTATGTAAAAACAAAAAGCATTTTCGTATAGATTCTTCAGATTTTCACTTTTAAAAAATCACACATTTGTTTTATAGAAAAAATATATGTTCTAAGTCCACAACAATGCTTAAACTACATCAATCTGATTGGGTGGGCCTGGCAGGCCCTGGCTCCCCAGTGGGTTGGCCTGTGTTCACTCATGCCTACGCCCCTGATGCCAACAGCACATGATGACTGGATTGTGCATCACAAATAGCCTACTAACCAACACTTCGGACCAAACTTTTTCAATACCTGGTTTGCATACCCATTGTTTTTTTGTTTTTTTTTATTGTTTTTTTAATATATATATTTTTTATTTATTTTATTTTATTTATTTTTTTTCCCTTTATTACTTTTCAACCCCACCATCCTTTCCCTACTTGGAGTAAATTAGTGAACAACAACGCCCAGGCCTCTACTTCCGGTCTATACTTACTATCTACACCTTATGGACAGAGTTAATTTTACAATAATTCTATATCTATATATATATATATATATATATATATATATATATATATTTATTTTTTTGCTCCTGAACTTCTTCTACTCTCAACCTCTCCGATCATTTTCATGATGTCCATCCGGTTTGCTTCTAAATGCCATATCTTTCTAACTGTGCTCTTTCCCAAAAGCTCCCAACATACAACCTATATACTTATTATGGACACAGTATGCTTACATTATTAGCTATCTTTGTTATTATTTGTTGTTATTTGTTATTAGTCCCATCCTTCAACTCTATTCAATACCTCCCATCTATCTCTTAACACCATCCATATAGGATTTCTATTTGCCATATATATTTCAACCATACTGTGATGTTTTACAAAAGTTCTGAACCTTTCTATTCTCATTGCTTCTACAGATTGTGAATTAAAAATAAACATTTTTGCTAAAAGTATTATTATATTATTGATTGATTGACTATGACTTTTCAGATCACCCAGTAATGCTATCTGCAAGGTTAGTTCCAGGTAAATATTGCAATCCTTTAGCCATTCCTGGACCTGTGTCCAAAAACAAGCTACAAATGGACAGAACCAAAACAATACATACCCATTGTTGCCTTAGTTAGCATTTACTGGTAGATATCATAAGTTGAAATGACTTTCCTATCCTACCGGCTACCGATGTCATTCTTCTGTGAGCTGCTCCATGCCAAAACCAGTTGAGAGATGCGTGCTCTTGCTGCCTGCAGATTATATTCCGCTGAAACTAGGCTATGTGTGCTGATATACAATACAATATATATACTGAACAAAAATATAAATGCAACATGTAAGGTGCTGGTCCCATTTTTCATGAGCTGAAATAAAATACATATATTTTCCATTTGCACAAAAAGCTTATTTCGCTCCAATTTTTTTTGCACAAATCAAATTTGTCACATGCGCCGAATACAACAAGTGTAGACCTTACCGTGAAATGCTTACTTAATATATAATATGCCATTTAGCAGACACTTTTATCCAAAGCGACTTACAGTCATGCGTGCATACATTTTTTTGTGTATGGGTGGTCCCGGGGATCGAACCCACTACCCTGGCGTTACAAGCGCCGTGCTCTACCAGCTGACCTACAGCTGAGCTACTTACAAGCCCTTAACCAACAACGCAGTTCTAGAAATAGAATTAAGAAAATATTTACTAAAGAAACTAAAGTAAAACATTTAATAAAAAGTAACACAATAAAATGTCAACAACGAGGCAATATACAGAGGGTACCGGTACCGAGTCAACGTGCGGGGGTACAGATTAGTCGAGGTAATTTGTACATGTAGGTAGCAGTAAAGTGACTATGCATAGATAATAAACAGCGAGTAGCAGCAGTGTAAAAACTAAGGGGGGGGGGGGGGGGGGGGGGTCAATGTGAATAGTCCGGGTGACCATTTGATTAATTGTTCAGCAGGCTTATGGCTTGGGGGTAGAAGCTAAGGGGCCTTTTGGACCTAGACTTGGTGGCCCGGTACCACTTGCCTTGCGGTAGCAGAGAGAACAATCTATGACTTGGGTGATTGGAGTCCTTGACCATTTTGTGGGCCTTCCTCTGACACCGCCTAGTATTTAGTCCTGGATGGCAGGAAGCTTGGCCCCATTTTTTATTATTTTTATTTTATTTTTTCACCTTTATTTAACCAGGTAAGCCAGTTGAGAACAAGTTCTCATTTACAACTGCGACCTGGCCAAGATAAAGCAAAGCAGTGCGATAAAAACAACAACACGGAGTTACATATGGGGTAAAACAAAACATAAAGTCAAAAATACAACAGAAAATATATATACAGTGTGTGCAAATGTAGCAAGTTATGGAGGTAAGGCAATAAATAGGCTATAGTGCAAAATAATTACTATTAATATTAACACTGGAATGATAGATGTGCAAGAGATGATGTGCAAATAGAGATACTGGGGTGCAAATGAGCAAAATAAATAACAATATGGGGATGAGGTAGTTGGGTGGGCTAATTTCAGATGGGCTGTGTACAGGTGCAGTGATCGGTAAGGTGCTCTGACAACTGATGCTTAAAGTTAGGGAGGGAGATAAGAGTCTCCAGCTTCAGAGATTTTTGCAATTCGTTCCAGTCATTGGCAGCAGAGAACTGGAAGGAATGGCGGCCAAAGGAGGTGTTGGCTTTGGGGATGACCAGTGAGATATACCTGCTGGAGCGCATACTACGGGTGGGTGTTGCTATGGTGACCAATGAGCTAAAATAAGGCAGGGATTTGCCTAGCAGTGATTTAGACATGACCTGGAGCCAGTGGGTTTGGCGACGAATATGTAGTGAGGACCAGCCAACAAGAGCGTACAGGTCACAGTGGTGGGTAGTATATGGGGCTTTGGTGACAAAACGGATGGCACTGTGATAGACTACATCCAATTTGCTGAGTAGAGTGTTGGAGGCTATTTTGTAAATGACATCGCCGAAGTCAAGGATCGGTAGGATAGTCAGTTTTACGAGGGCATGTTTGGCAGCATGAGTGAAGGAGGCTTTGTTGTGAAATAGGAAGCCGATTCTAGATTTAACTTTGGATTGGAGATTCTTAATGTGAGTCTGGAAGGAGAGTTTACAGTCTAACCAGACACCTAGGTATTTGTAGTTGTCCACATACTCTAGGTCAGACCCGTCGAGAGTAGTGATTCTAGTCGGGTGGGCGGGTGCCAGCAGCATTCGATTGAAGAGCATGCATTTAGTTTTACTAGTGTTTAAGAGCAGTTGGTGGCTACTGAAGGAGTGTTGTATGGTATTGAAGCTCGTTTGGAGGTTTGATAACACAGTGTCCAATGAAGGGCCAGATGTATACAAAATGGTATCGTCTGCGTAGAGAGTCAACAGCAGCAAGAGCGACATCATTGATATACACGGAGAAAAGAGTCGGCCCAAGAATTGAACCCTGTGGCACCCCCATAGAGACTGCCATAGGTCCAGACAACAGGACTCTATCTGAGAAGTAGTTGGTGAACCAGGCGAGGCAGTCATTTGAGAAACCAAGGCTATTTAGTCTGCCAATAAGAATGCGGTGGTTGACAGAGTCGAAAGCCTTGGCCAGGTTGATGAAGACGGCTGCACAGTACTGTCTATTATCGATCGCGGTTATAATATCGTGGCTGAGGTGCACCCATGACCAGCTCGGAAACCGGATTGCATAGCAGAGAAGGTATGGTGGGATTCGAAATGGTCGGTGATCTGTTTGTTAACTTGGCTTTCAAAAACTTTTGAAAGGCAGGGCAGGATGGATATAGGTCTGTAACAGTTTGGATCTAGAGTGTCACCCCCTTTGAAGAGGGGGATGACTGCGGCAGCTTTCCAATCTCTAGGGATCTCAGACGTTACGAAAGAGAGGTTGAACAGGCTAGTAATAGGGCTTGCGACAATTTCGGCGGCTAGTTTTAGAAAGAAAGGGTCCAGATTGTCTAGCCCAGATGATTTGTAGGGGTACAGATTTTGCAGCTCTTTCAGAACACCAGCTGTCTGAATTTATGTGAAGTAGAAGCGGGGGGGGGGGGTGGGGGGGGGGGGCAAGTTGCAGCGGAGGGTGCAGAGCTGGTGGCCGGGGTAGTGGTAGCCAGGTGGAAAGCATGGCCAGCCGTAGCAAAATGCTTGTTGAAATTCTCGATTTTTGTAGATTTATCGGTGGTAATAGTGTTTCCTAGCCTCAGTGCAGTGGGCAGCTGGGAGGAAGTGCTCTTATTCTCCATGGACTTTACAGTGTCCCATAACTTTTTGGAGTTAGTGCTACAGGATGCAAATTTCTGTTTGAAAAAGTTAGCCTTTGCTTTCCTAACTGCTTGTGTATATTGGTTCCTAACGTCCCTGAAAAGTGCAGTACGCCACAGGATGTTTTTGTGCTGGTCAAGGGCAGTCAAATCTGAGGAGAACCAGGGGCTATATCTGTTCTTAGTTCTGTATTTTTTGAATGGGGCATGTTTATTTAAGATTGAGAGGAAATTACTTTTAAAGAACAACCAGGCATCCTCTACTGACGGAATGAGATCTATATCCATCCAGGATACCTGGGCCAGGTCAATTAGGAAGGCCTGCTCGCTAAAGTGTTTTAGGGAGCGTTTGACAGTGATGAGGGGTGGTCGTTTGACCGCGGACCCGTTACGGACGCAGGCAATAAGGCAGTGATCGCTGAGATCCTGGTTGAAGACAGCGGAGGTGTATTTAGAGGGTAAGTTAGTCAGGATGATATCTATGAGGGTACCCATGTTTACTGATTTAGGGTTGTACCTGGTAGGTTCGTTGATAATTTGTGTGAGATTGAGGGCATCTAGTTTGGATTGTAGGATGGCCGGGGTGTTAAGCATATCCCAATTTAGGTCACCAAGCAGTACGAACTCTGAGGATAAATGGGGGGCAATCAATTCACATATGGTGTCCAGGGCACAACTGGGGGCTGAGGGGGGTCTGTAGCAAGCTGCAACAGTGAGAGACATTTCTGGAAAGGTGGATTTTTAGAAGTAGAAGCTCAAACTGTTTGGGCACAGACCTGGATAGTATGATAGAGCTCTGCAGGCTATCTACAGTAGATTGCAACTCCACCCCCTTTGGCAGTTCTATCTAGACGGAAAATGTTGTAGTTGGGGATGGAAATTTCAGAATTTTTGGTGGCCTTCCTAAGCCAGGATTCAGACACTGCTAGAACATCAGGGTTGGCGGAGTGTGCTAACGCAGTGAATAACTCAAATTTAGGAAGGAGGCTTCTGATATTAACGTGCAGAAAACCAAAGGCTTTTACGGTTACAGAAGTCAACAAATGATAGCTCCTCTGGAGTAGGAGTGATACTAGGGGCTGCAGGGCCTGGGTTAGCCTCTACATCACCAGAGGAATAGAGGAGGACAAGAATAAGGATACGGCTAAAGGCTTTAAGAACTGGTCTTCTAGTGCGTTGGGTACAGAGAATAAAGGGGGCAGATTTCCGGGCGTTGTAGAAAAGATTCAGGGCATTATGTACAGACAAGGATATGGAAGGATATGAGTACAGTGGAGGTAAACCTAAGTGTTGGGTAACAATGAAAGAGATAGCATCACTGGAGGCACTGATTGAGCCAGTCTCGGCGTGTATGGGGGGTGGAACAAAGGAACTATTTGAGGCAGTTTGAGAGGGACTTGGGGTTCTACAGTGAAATTGTATAATAAGAACTAACTGGAACAGCAATAGGCAAGGCATATTGACATGGGAGAGAGGCATAAAGCAATCACAGGTGTTATTAGAGAGAGCTAAGACAACAACTGGTAATGGCGATAAAGTTTGGGCTGAGGCTAAACAGAATAAACAGGACAGGGTACAGCGTAAAGGAACAGTCCAGCAGGCATCAGCTGTGCAGCTGAGTGATCATAAGGTCCAGTGAACAGCAATATGTGAGTCCGAGAGCAGTTCAAATTGGTGCTTCAGCACAGCGAGCAGGAAGCACGGTTGTAGTTTGCGTGTGCTAGCGGGCTGGAGCTAGCAGATGGATCTTCGTGGTCATCGCAACGGGAAGCCTGTTGAAACCACAGACGATTACGTCGGCAGACCAGTCGTGATGGATCGGCAGGGCTCCGTGTCGACTCTAGGAGGTCCCGTCCGGGTGACAGAGAGGTAGATAGCCGGGAGATGTGCCTGACTCAAGGCTAGCTCAAGGCTGATTAGTCAACAACAACGTTCATTTGGTTGCAGCTAGCTAGTTGCGATTATCCAGTGTTAATGGTCCAGTGATTCAGTGATTCTGGCAGAAAATCCAATAGGTTCTGGGTCGATAACTCGCTGTGCAGACAGTGCAGACTGGCCGATAATAGTCCAGGCTAGAGCTGGCTGGTAGGTAGTGCAGGCCACGGACAATGGAGAAAAGCCGCTAATGGTGGCAAATAGCAAGTAGCTAGTTAGCTGGTTAGCTGGCTACTCCCGTTCGGTAGACAGAGAGGTAGATAGCCGGGGCTAGCTCAAGGCTCAAGGCTAACTGGTGCTATGGGGGCAGTGGTGATTAGCCTACAGCAACATCCATTCGACATCCATTCGGTTGCAGCTAGCTAGATCCGGTGTTATGGTCCAGTGATTCAGTTATTCCGGCAGAAAATCAGATGTTCTGGGTGAAAACCGCTAACGGCGGCTAATAGCAAGTAGCTAGTTAGCTAGTTAGCTGGCTGGCTAGTTTCAACTGGAGATTCTAGATAAAGGTGAGTAAATAATATAATCAGTTCCGCATTGAGTGAGGCAGGTTGCAGGAAAGTATATTTAGTAGAAGGAAGAAAAGTGTGATAGGGAAATATACAGTGGGGGAAAAAAGTATTTAGTCAGCCACCAATTGTGCAAGTTCTCCCACTGAAAAAGATGAGAGAGGCCTGTAATTTTCATCATAGGTACACGTCAACTATGACAGACAAATTGAGGGAAAAAAATCCAGAAAATCACATTGTAGGATTTTTAATGAATATATTTGCAAATTATGGTGGAAAATAAGTATTTGGTCAATAACAAAAGTTTCTCAATACTTTGTTATATACCCTTTGTTGGCAATGACACAGGTCAAACGTTTTCTGTAAGTCTTCACAAGGTTTTCACACACTGTTGCTGGTATTTTGGCCCATTCCTCCATGCAGATCTCCTCTAGAGCAGTGATGTTTTGGGGCTGTCGCTGGGCAACACAGACATTCAACTCCCTCCAAAGATTTTCTATGGGGTTGAGATCTGGAGACTGGCTAGGCCACTCCAGGACCTTGAAATGCTTCTTACGAAGCCACTCCTTCGTTGCCCGGGCGGTGTGTTTGGGATCATTGTCAAGCTGAAAGACCCAGCCACGTTTCATCTTCAATGCCCTTGCTGATGGAAGGAGGTTTTCACTCAAAATCTCACGATACATGGCCCCATTCATTCTTTCCTTTACACGGATCAGTCATCCTGGTCCCTTTGCAGAAAAACAGCCCCAAAGCATGATGTTTCCACCCCCATGCTTCACAGTAGGTATGGTGTTCTTTGGATGCAACTCAGCATTCTTTGTCCTCCAAACATGATGAGTTGAGTTTTTACCAAAAAGTTCTATTTTGGTTTCATCTGACCATATGGCATTCTCCCAATCCTCTTCTGGATCATCCAAATGCACTCTAGCAAACTTCAGACGGGCCTGGACATGTACTGGCTTAAGCAGGGGGACACGTCTGGCACTGCAGGATTTGAGTCCATGGCGGCGTAGTGTGTTACTGATGGTAGGCTTTGTTACTTTGGTCCCAGCTCTCTGCAGGTCATTCACTAGGTCCCCCCGTGTGGTTCTGGGATTTTTGCTCACCGTTCTTGATCATTTTGACCCCATGGGGTGAGATCTTGCGTGGAGCCCCAGATCGAGGGAGATTATCAGTGGTCTTGTATGTCTTCCATTTCCTAATAATTGCTCCCACAGTTGATTTCTTCAAACCAAGCTGCTTACCTATTGCAGATTCAGTCTTCCCAGCCTGGTGCAGGTCTACAATTTTGTTTCTGGTGTCCTTTGACAGCTCTTTGGTCTTGGCCATAGTGGAGTTTGGAGTGTGACTGTTTGAGGTTGTGGACAGGTGTCTTTTATACTGATAACAAGTTCAAACAGGTGCCATTAATACAGGTAACGAGTGGAGGACAGAGGAGCCTCTTAAAGAAGAAGTTACAGGTCTGTGAGAGCCAGAAATCTTGCTTGTTTGTAGGTGACCAAATACTTATTTTCCACCATAATTTGCAAATAAATTCATAAAAAATCCTACAATGTGATTTTCTGGATTTTCTTTTCTCAATTTGTTTGTCATAGTTGACGTGTACCTATGATGAAAATTACAGGCCTCTCTCATCTTTTTAAGTGGGAGAACTTGCACAATTGGTGGCTGACTAAATACTTTTTTTCCCCACTGTTGGTAGTAGTAGTAGTAGTAGTAGTAGTAGTAGTAGTAGTAGTAGCAGTAGTAGTAGTTAGTAGCAGTAGTAGTAGTGTAATATGTCAATAAAAGCAGAAACCGTATAAATGCATCAAACAGTGTTATATGAACAGTATGTGATGTGGTTAGTTGGACCTAAAATTAAGTGTAGAGTAGATTAATGTTTCCACAGCTCTTTGAACAGAATCATCAAAGCTCAAGCTGATTTATGTTGTTGCTTAGGCACCTGTTTCCACTTTGATGCATTTGAATCGCCCGAACATCTGCGCAATTTCAACAATCAAAGCTGCCACATTAAGTGTAATGAAATTTCAGATGGATCACTATTTACAAAAATTAAAACATCTGCCTCTATTCACATGAAGTGGCTTTGGTTCATTCATGACTGCAAAGCCTAATCACAAACCATGTAGGACGAGAACAGACTGGTTATTTACATTTTACATTTACATTTTAGTCATTTATCCAGAGCGACTTACAGTTAGTGAGTGCATACATAGTTTTTTATACTGTGAATTGCTTACTTACGGGCCCTTCCCAACAATGCAGAGAGAAAGAAAATAGAGAAATAATAGAAAAGTAATATCACATAATAATAAAAGTAATAATAAATACACAATGAGTAACGATAACTTGGCTATGTACACAGGGTACCAGTACCAAGTCGATGTGCAGGGGTACGAGGTAATTGTACCCTTACAAGCGGATACGGCAGTGGCAGTGACGTTCCCTGTGACGCGCTTCCCATTTCTGAGTCGTCCTCTCTGTCCTAACTGACGTCGGAACTTCTACAGAGGTGTAAGCTGGAGCATTGGTACATTGCCATAAACAACACGTCTATCGAGAGAGATAGAAATAGTGTATGAGAGTGAAGAGAGGGGAGCGTGTGAGAGAGCAAGCGAAAGAGACAAGAGCGAACAGAGAGAAACACATTTTGACACACTCTTTTCAAACTGCTCTGTTTGTTTTTTGCAGCCCTCAGAATGCAAAGCCTCCACCTCCCTCCTCCCCGAGCAGCTTCTCAAATCCACGTTGGTTAACAGCTCCCAGCCCACCGCTCCAGATGCAACTTAGCTGCTTCTTCTCATCTCTTCTCTATATAGACTGGCAAACACGACCCCAGTGGGGATTTTCAGCCAAATGTTGTGTTTGCTTTCTACACTACAAAGAAGGTATTACGCCCGTCTGAGTTCACAAATCCCACCCGACTCGACTTGATTTATCTGCAATTATAAGAGATGGGGGGATTCATTGTAATCTGATGTTGACAGAGGCGCTCCAGAGAGCAGACAGCGGTGGGGATGTATCTGCTGAGTCATCCAACCAGCACTGTCGTTCTATCAGTCTATCTGAAGGGAATAAACCCAGCACACTCGCAGTTGGTGCGAAGACCTGAAATAGTCGATGATAGAAAAAAAGGAATACAGACGCTCTTTCTCCATCAGTATCAGCATCAAAAGGCCTTTACAGACGCTCTTTCCCATCAGTATCAACATCAAAAGGCCTTTACAGACGCTCTTTCTCCATCAGTATCAACATCAAAAGGCCTTTACAGACGCTCTTTCTCCATCAGTATCAGCATCAAAAGGCCTTTACAGACGCTCTTTCTCCATCAGTATCAACATCAAAAGGCCTTTACAGACGCTCTTTCTCCATCAGTATCAACATCAAAAGGCCTTTACAGACGCTCTTTCTCCATCAGTATCAACATCAAAAGGCCTTTACAGACGCTCTTTCTCCATCAGTATCAACATCAAAAGGCCTTTACAGACACTCTTTCTCCATCAGTATCAGCATCAAAAGGCCTTTACAGACGCTCTTTCTCCATCAGTATCAACATCAAAAGGCCTTTACAGACGCTCTTTCTCCATCAGTATCAACATCAAAAGGCCTTTACAGACGCTCTTTCTCCATCAGTATCAGCATCAAAAGGCCTTTACAGACGCTCTTTCTCCATCAGTATCAACATCAAAAGGCCTTTACAGACGCTCTTTCTCCATCAGTATCAACATCAAAAGGCCTTTACAGACGCTCTTTCTCCATCAGTATCAACATCAAAAGGCCTTGACAGACGCTCTTTCTCCATCAGTATCAACATCAAAAGGCCTTTACAGACGCTCTTTCTCCATCAGTATCATCATCAAAAGGCCTTTACAGACGCTCTTTCTCCATCAGTATCAACATCAAAAGGCCTTTACAGACGCTCTTTCTCCATCAGTATCAACATCAAAAGGCCTTTGTTTGTAACAAAGCTGATCTAAGATGCCGATAAAGAATCATGTCCCTCAGAAAGTGAAAGACTCACTTTTGTAAAATGTTTAATGGATGTAAATGTAGTGATATTGTGTTCTCTACAGATTCTCTGAGGTTGTTTAATCCATTTCATGTTTTATTTGCTGATGTGTAAACTACGTGAGATGGATTACATTCATGTGTCCCTTCTGAAATCACAGTGGTTAAAAACCATCTGTAATGTCAACCTCAACATCTCATGTCAACGTCATCAGGTCAAAACATTCTTATTCCAATTAGTGCTAAAAGGAATCTAAGCGGTATTAGGTAAAGCCATGTACATTATGGTGAAATGCTTCACTCAACTGTCAGCTCTGCATGTTTAACAGAACAGAAAACCCCTCAATTTTGACAGCCACAGAATGAAATCCATAACATAATTCCAAAAAGGCCAACTGTAGTGTCCTACAGTCCCTATAGCTAATCTCCTTCCCAGAGATAGAACAGATCAGATATTATGGATTTTGATTTTCAGTCTCTTTCATTGGATGAGCATGACCTTGTGAGCACTCAGTAAGGTCAGAGATCAAATAGTGGTTTGGTGGCGGCGATGGGATCTATTAAGCTGCAGATGAGCTGTAAGAGCAGTCCGGTGTCATCCAAGGAGAGAGGCCATCAGTGGTTGTGCAATGAAGACAGAGGCTCACAGGAGGGACAAGCAATAGGCAGCCAGTCCTGAGGTGATAAAGGAGTGAATGGGGACAAGTCCTGCTGAGATTGAGGTTGTCCTAATATGGACACCGTATGAGAGGTTCATGTATTTATTGAAGCACATTATGCACTAGGCCTATAAAAGATCCTTGTCAGAGTTAAACCAGAGTTTTAACAAAGACGTCTGAGGACTGCAAAGGCCTTATAAAGACAATGAGGAAGTATTCTCCTTCAAATCAAATCAAATCAAGCTTTATTTTTACAGCACATTTCAGACAATGTACTTTACAGGAATAAACAAATAACAAATAATGAAATTTAAAGCTGAAATATTTACTACACAACAAACAGAAGATAAAAAAACAAAATAATGACACAAACTGAGTGACTAAAAAGTACCCTGAGGAAAAACAAAGCTAAAAATACTTGTTTTAAGATCTCAGCCCCCCTTAGGTTCTCTGGCAGGGTATTCCAGATGGGGGCATAATAACTAAAGGCTGCCTCTCCATGCCTCTTGGTCCTAAGCTTTGGGATAGTTAGAAGGCGAGTGCCAGAGGCCCAGAGGGACCTACTGGCTACATAACTTAAAAGCCTGTCTGACCTTGTATTTGGCAGCTAGTTTCAACCATCCTTTGGAACATTGCACAACACCAGCATGCTTGTTGTTATGATACAAATCAATGTCCTCTACATAAAATATTGAGAGCTTAAGTAAAATGTTCCACTCTACACATTGATTCTTCACAGATCGCATCATTTTGATATGTTAAATATTGACCTATATTCTTGGGTCTGTCTTGTTTGGTGATGCAAGTTGTTAGAAATACTCACTCCAGCAATGCATCATAGCAGAGAAGCGCTGTCCAGATGTCCACCTATTATGTGTGAACCTTTACAGAGCACTGAACTCGCTCCAGCCTTCCTTCTCTGCTTCATCTTAAGTGCTAGTGAACATGCAGAGATTTCCTCCTCCTCTGCCTCGTCTTTTTCCTCATTCAACTCCTATTTTTCCTCCTCCTCTTCCTCCTACTCCAACTCATCCACCTTCCTCCTCCTCCTCATCTTCCTACTCCCCCTCCTCTTCCTTCCTCCTACTCATCCACCTTCCTCCTCCTCTTTAGCAGCATCACAGATGGTCTGTAAAAGAACTTGACGGAACAAGGGATGACTCGACATCCATACCTTTTTTTTTTTTTTTTTTTTTTTTTTTTTTTTTTTTTTAGTCATTTAGCAGACGCTCTTATCCAGAGCGACTTACAGGAGCAATTAGGGTTAAGTGCCTTGCTCAAGGGCACATCGACAGATTTTTCACCTAGTCGGCTCGGGGATTAGAACCAGCGACCTTTCGGTTACTGGCACAACGCTCTTACCCACTAAGCTACCTGCCGCCCTACCTCACCACCACTCTCAAGCTGTAAATCTATCGTAATTAGGATTGTCGCTAACGCAAACTGGCTTTACCAAGGACGAGATGCATGGCACTACTGACTGTTAGCACTAGGAAAGGCACCCAGGGAGATCAGAGAGTTATACACAAAGTGAAGCTTGGGCCATGAAACGTCCTGTCAGCCAGAAAGATTACAGACCCTATACAGATGCCCTATAGACAGGGTAAATCGCTGTTTGGTCCGGAATACCTCCTGGTCCTTGATGGAGCCTGATCAGAGATGGTGGACCATATAGCCCTGGCTCTGACACTCCAACTTGGGTGTGCAATCAGAACCTCGCCCGGGGATGATTGGACAAAGAACATACTGGCCAGTGCCCAGTGGCTGAATATTAGCCCCCTATACTCATCTAATGTATGGCACAACTTGCTTGTGCACTAGATATGAGTGGGAAATCGACATACCTTTGAATACTAAAACAAGTTACACTCTGCTGGCTATGAGGAACCATGAGTGCTTTAGGATTGGTCCTTCACCTGAGTGCCTCAGCAGAAGAGCTTCTGGCAGCTTTTGGTTATGCTTATACAACCCACCTATCAGGTGTCTGTCTGTCTCTCTATCTGTTTGTGCCTTGTGGACACGCACACAAACACACACACACAAAGGCATACACACAAACACTCCTTCTGTGCAACTTTAATAAGTATTTATACAGACCGACTAATGTGTGGCTAAGTGGCTTAGTATAAGTAGAGTGGCCAATAAGCAATTTCCTGAAAAGCTTTCAGTGGCATTGGCCCACTTGATTTTCCAGAACCATGAAACCTCGAAAAAACTATAAATTCGACCTATTCTTTTTTTTACAGAAATGAAAGGAAGTTAACTTCAAAGAAAACACAAATTATCCCCAGCATTGTCTTTATTTTGCTACCAAGAACTAAAATTAACCATAATCATAGAGGATTCCAAGAAATCCAAGGATTCCAAGGATTTCTGATCAGTATTTCTGATCTTTGTTTTGATCACAGTCTGTCCACACACATCAGTGGTAATACATTGGCACAAAATAACATTTGGGGAAAAGCAATGACATAAAAAATTCCTTCAGCTGACACTGGGGAAATGCATTTTTGCCATAATTATGCATTTTCCCCCATTCAGAATAGGAGTGTGCTTTAAAGGGGAAGTTTAGGATGTAGATCTTGATGTTAGATGGTTCCTCATGTGCAATTGGGAAAATGTCAACTGTTATCAACTACTTCTTTGATTTTACATTTACACGTATACTGACTCTACACACACCCACTCACATACAAGCTGCTGCTACACTGTTTATCTTATTTCCTGTTGCCTAGTCTCATTACCCCTATACATACTGTATCTACCTCCATCACTCCAGTATCCCTGCACATTGGAAATATGGTATTGGAATGGACCCTGTATTTAGTATGCTTACTTACTTACTTATTGTGTTCTTCATATTTCTTCTTATTTGTCTTGTTTTCTTTTTCTAGTATTATATTGTTATTGATTATTGCATTGTTGGGTTTTGAGTTTGCAAGAAAGGCATTTCACTGTACTTGTGCATGTGACATTAAAACTTGAAACATGATCTGATGTTACTTAAAGGTTGCACAACTGCCCCTATCACTGCCATTGATTGTAAGTTAGTGGTGGCTAAAGTTAGCTGAAGTTTGTAGTGGCAGTTTAAAGAAAACGAAACCATGGATTCCAGTTTCTCCTGGCCCATACACTACCTTTAGGATGAGGAACCATCTGACATCAAGTCGTAAAATCCTGAACTTCCCTTTTAATACACCACAGTACTGCCAGATGACCGATTGGTATGCCGGGCATTCATTCCCAGTGGGAACCAACACTCCCTGTAAAAACTAACCATTATGAAATATTAATGTGCATATCTGTCTGTCTCTTTGTCGCTCTCTGGTTTAAGTGTCTGGAGAGAATGGTGAACGTATGTGAACATTGACGTTAGTCATAATATTATTTTATCTGGAAATAAGACGTCTAGAAAGTGCATTAATAAAGAAAGAAGGAACAATGTGACAGTAACAGTAGTCTAGACCAGGGGTTCCTAAACCCCTCCCCCCTTCCAGCATTGGGGAACATCCAGCACGCCCCCTGCGAACATGCCACGTCTATTTCTATGGGCAGAAGCACTGTTCATGACACAAACTGTTCACACCACTCCTGTTGGTGGAGAGGATTTTGCAGGTTTAAAGCTTATTTCCTGCAATTCTACACATTTTGTCATGGGGTGCAAAGAAAATGTTGCATTTTAAAGCTTATTTTCTTGCAATTCTATACATTTTGCCATGTCTAATGTATATCCATGTGATATTTGAGTGACAAAACAATTACTACAATATCTACGGACTAAAAAACCTAAATAAAAAAACGTTAGCTGACATGGGCTAGTTGATAGGGACATTTCTGACAAATTATAAATAGCTCTCTAAGGTATGCGATGACTAACATGAGAAGAGGAACTGATGATGCACTACCCAATTTCAAAATAGCACCTTGTGCATTCTACTATTACAACTTTCAAGAGTACGTTTAAAACTGGCCCTCCGACCCCTGCGCGCCCCACAGTTTGGGAACCACTGGTCTAAAGGTCTGGCTTCACAGACACTGATGAACACTACTGAGAAAAATGTTGTCATTCTGCAATTACTTCCAAAGGGCCTATTCACAAGGACAGTGTTTTCCAATATATCCAAAGCTTCAGCCTCAAGTGCTAAACCCACAGCCATAAGGCTTTTCTATTCAAAACTGAACAACACATATACAGTACAAGTTAACTCTAACTTTAATTACTTCCATAAAAAGCGACATCAAAGTGCTATGTTCAAGAACTAGACTATGTGTACCATTGAGTGTCATGGGCATATTATTTCTCTGCCAGATATTAATAGAATCCCTGAGGAAGATTTATAGTTACAGAGAATCCGATCCAATGAGTTTCAAACTTCACCAGCTATCAGGGGCTCAGAAATAATAGTCTATTCCGAGTTACTCCTGACTAAGTTCTAATTTGGTTGGTTTTTCACATGAACAGAGCCAAAACATGTCACCCATTATATTGTGTGTAGGGTATAATAAACTCAGCAAAAAAAGAAACATCCTCTCACTGTCAACTGCGTTTATCTTCAGCAAACTTAACATGTGTAAATATTTGTATGAACATAACAAGATTCAACAACTGAGACATACACTGAACAAGTTCCACAGACATGTGACTATCAGAAATGTAATAATGTGTCCCTGAACAAAGGGGGGGGGGGGGGGGGTCAAAATCAGTCAGTATCTGGTGTGGCCACCAGCTACATTAAGTACTGCAGTGCATCTCCTCCTCATGGACTGCACCAGATTTGCCAGTTCTTGCTGTGAGAATTTACCCCACTCTTCCACCAAGACACCTGCAAGTTCCCAGACATTTCTGGGTGGAATGGCCCTAGTCCTCACCCTCTGATCCAACAGGTCCCAGAAGTGCTCAATGGGATTGAGATCCGGACTCTTCGCTGGCCTTGGCAGAACACTGACATTCCTGTCTTGCAGGAAATCAAGCACAGAACGAGCAGTATGGCTGGTGGCATTGTTGGAGGGTCATGTCAGGATGAACCTGCAGGAAGGGTACCACATGAGGGAGGAGGAAGTCTTCCCTGTAACGCACAGCGTTGAGATTGCCTGCAATGACAACAAGCTCAGTCCGATGATGCTGTGACACACCGCCCCAGACCATGACGGACCCTCCACCTCCAAATCGATCCTGCTCCATAGTACAGGCCTCGGTGTAACGCTCATTCCTTCAACGATAAACGCGAATCCGACCATCACCCCTGGTGAGACAAAACCGCGACTCGTCAGTGAAGAGCACTTTTTGCCAGTCCTGTCTGGTCCAGCGACGCCCATAGCCGACGTTGTTGCCGGTGATGTCTGGTGAGGACCTGCCTTACAACAGGCCTACAAGCCCTCAGTCCAGCCTCTCTCAGCCTATTGTGGACAGTCTGAGCACTGATGGAGGGATTGTGCGTTCCTGGTGTAACTCGGGCAGTTGTTGTTGCAATCCTGTACCTGTCCCGCAGGTGTGATGTTTGGATGTACCGATCCTGTGCAGGTGTTGTTACATGTGGTCTGCCACTGCGAGGACGATCAGCTGTCCGTCCTGTCTCCCTGTAGTGCTGTCTTAGCTGTCCGTCCAGTACGGACATTGCAATTTATTGCCCTGGCCGCATCTGCAGTCCTCATGCCTCCTTGCAGCATGCCTAAGGTACGTTCACGCAGATGAGCAGGGACCCTGGGCATCTTTCTTTTTGTGATTTTCAGAGTCAGTAGAAAGGCCTCTTTAGTGTCCTAAGTTTTCATAACTGTGACCTTAATTGCCTACCGTCTGTAAGCTGTTAGTGTCCTAACAACCGTTCCACAGGTGCATGTTCATTAATTGTTTATGGTTCATTGAACAAGCATGGATTTTTACGAATTATCTTTGAAAGACAGGGTCTTTTTTTGCTGAGTTTATATGGTCAGTCTGTCCTTCCATCAATTGTATAGCTTCTAGCTACAAGCTACAGTGTGTGTATGTGTGTGTGAGTGTGTGTGTCTGTCTGTCTGTGTGTCTGTGTATCTTTGTGTGTGTTTTGCAGGGACAAACTGTCCATATGGCATTTCGGTTAAATGACAGATGGGCTGGTCCATTTTTTTCCTATTGGACCTGTCTAACTTTACTTTTTGCACAAGATATTCACTATCTGGCTAATAATGGAGGCCTCAAGGAATAAAATGGACCGGTGTAGGTGTCTGAAAGGAATACAATAGGCTGGTGTGGTGGTCTCAAGGAATCAAATGGGCCGGTGTGGGGGTCTCAAGGAAAAAACTGGACCGGTGTTGGGGTCTCAAGGAATAAAATGGGCCGGTGTGGGGGTCTCGAGGAAGAGTTGGCTGCTGTGGGGGTCTCGAGGAAAGAAATGGGCCGGTGTGTTAGAAATGCCAGATGTATTCTCTCTATTAGTTTCTCTGAACCTCAGGCAGTGGCTTTTAGAAATAAGACTCTCGGTATAGAGATATTCATCTTCATGTCCAGCTCACCATCCAACAGAATAACTCTATTATATGTGGCAGCTGCACACACTGTAGCTCTTATGAGGTCATTTCACAAAATAAAGATCCCATGTACACACCTATGAAATTATATGTGTGATCTAGTGTTATTTTCATGGTTATGCCATGTATTTGTTTTCACCACAATCTGACACTGCCTTTTTTAATTGCCACTCTGGGATTAATAAAGTTGTATCGAATTTAATTTAAATGAGCTGGGTAATCAAACTGGGTGATTGAACTCATTATGTACGTACATAAAACAGTCTGAAGGTGATGAGAAAGAGAAAGCAGTAGTCGTGCCCAAGCGTGTGACAATGTGAATATGTTCATTCAGAGAAGACATTTTGAAGTGAGTCCTTTAAGGCCCTGCTTCTGTTGTGGTTCACTGCCCTGTCTGGTTAATGTGTTTAACCAGACACTTACTGCAGGGTCACACGCTTAAATAGCACCCGTGGTGCAACTCTAAGGGAGCTTGAGTGAAAGACCAGGATGGGAGTCATGGTAGAAGAGTGTGAGATTACAATGTCAAACACTTAATAATCCACAGAGTGAGGGTGTTTCAACCCAATGTCAAACACTTAATAATCCACAGAGTGAGGGTGTTTCAACTCAATGTCAAACACTTTATAATCCACAGAGTGAGGGTGTTTCAACCCAATGTCAAACACTTTATAATCCACAGAGTGAGGGTGTTTCAACCCAATGTCAAACACTTTATAATCCACAGAGTGAGGGTGTTTCAACCCAATGTCAAACACTTTATAATCCACAGAGTGAGGGTGTTTCAACTCAATGTCAAACACTTAATAATCCACAGAGTGAGGGTGTTTCAACCCAATGTCAAACACTTTATAATCCAAAGAGAGAGGGTGTTCCAACTCAATGTCAAACACTTTATAATCCAAATAGAGAGGGTGTTTCAACTCAGTGTCAAACACTTTATAATCCAAAGAGAGAGGGTGTTCCAACTCAATGTCAAACACTTTATAATCCAAAGAGAGAGGGTGTTTCAACCCAATGTCAAACACTTTATAATCCAAAGAGAGAGGGTGTTTCAACCCAAGCCTCATTTCCTCTTTAACCCTTTCTTGGAATGGAGAGATTTTTGAAATGTACAGTACATCATGGTTATGATACTGTATGTATAATAATATAGCATATAATATGCCATTTAGCAGACGCTTTTATCCAAAGCAATTTACAGTCACGCGTGCATTCATTTTAATAATTTTTTGGTGTATGGGTGGTCCCGGGGATCGAACCCACTACCTTGGCATTACAAGCGCCGTGCTCTACCAGCTGAGCTACAGAGGACCACGTAATTAACTGAACATGATGGTATAAACACTGAGTGTACAAAACATTAGGAACACCTGCTCTTTCCATGACATAGACTGACCAGGTGAATCCAGGTGAAAGTTATGAAATCTTAATGATGTCACCTGTTATATCCACTTTAATCAGTGTAGATGAAGGAGAGGAGACAGGTTAAAGAAGCATTTTTAAGCCTTGAGACAATTGAGAAATGGATTGTGTATGTGTGCCATTCAGAGGGTGAATGGGCAAGACAAAATATTTAAGTTCCTTTGAACGGGTATGGTAATAGGTGCCAGGCGCACCGGTTTGAGTGTGTCAAGAACTGAAATGCTGCTGGGTTTTTCACGCTCAACAGTTTCCTGTGTATCAAGAATGGTCCACCAGCCAAAGAACATTCAGCCAATTTGACACAACTGTGGGAAGCATTGGCGTCAACATGGGCCAGCCAAACCATCAGCTGTCTGAAGTCCTATAGATTAGTTTTGACATGAGAGGGCTTCTGACATTGTTTCAGATGGCTCCAGCTGCTGTGGTCAAGCCGGTGCAAATGAGTGTTTGGGGAGGAAAAGGAAGGAAAAGTGACTGACAGCTCAGCGAGGCAGAACTCACGCTCAAGGGAATCACAGTGACACCAGCCTGCCTCTCCCCATATACACCATGATCTATCATCTCTGCCCACTCTGCTTTGTGGTGAGGACCTGAAAGATCTCACCCAGTGGCCAGATCAGCTGTTTGCCTCAAGCACCCTTTCATTGTTCTACAGAACAAGGTAGAGTTGAGCATGTTCTGTCCCTTTACCTGAGATCTCAACCAGTCTCAACCAGTTTGGTGAGCCACACAGTAAGTCAAAGCCTGATGAAGACGTCCTTCACCAAAACATAAGTGTGTTTGTTTGTCCCGAAAATAAACTCAGATCTAAGCAGACAAAGGGTGTTCCTTTTTCATTTTCCTGGACGAGTCAGATTAGTCACCTGTTGAAATGTCATAGGGTAAGGAATACTTTTATTGATTATCATGTCCTTCAGTTGAGCACCTGATTCCCTTTGTTGTTTTTGTTCAAGCTGGGCAGAATGAACAATCAGTTGTTAATTTTGAACAAATAGTATAGTTGTTATGTGTTACAGCCACTTGGCTGCAGGTCTTCCAGGAACAGCGTTCAAATTCTGTCCTTGAATCCCATTGTTCTGTCAGAAACAGTTCACTGAAAGACTACTTTTCACTGACTTTCTAAGCATAAAATGTTTTTTTTTAAGTCATTGCACTTAGCATCTACACCATGGTCACCCAAACTCGGTCCACATTTTGATTTTTGCCACTACACAGCTGATTCAAATAATCAACTATAATCAAGCTTTGATCATTTGATTCAGCTGTGTAGTGTTAGGGCAAAAACCAAAACGTGCACCCCTTGGGGTCCCGAGGACCGAGTTTGGGAAACACTGATCTACAGTATAATAGAAATTATCATTCCGTTCTGTTTGATATGTGAACTTTGACAGTCTGTCATGAATGAATGTATTTAATTACAATATCTTATTTTGTAGTGCTGTGCTAAGAATGTCTGTAGACATCAATGGCACATTCAAGTATAAAGGCCTTATCTGTGTGGCCTCACAATTTATAATGCTTTGAGGTTAGAAGAAGCCTGAAGCAATCCTAGTCTTCCTCTCACAAGCACGAGGTGGACATGTCACACACCACACTGTAAATTCTAGTTCATTCTCCATCTGTAGTTCAGCACATCACAACTAATAATCAGTTGGCCACTTAGCCAGAGGGATAAGAGTGCCAAGGAAGAAATATGATGAGTGTTGAGTGCCAACAAGTGTCTTCAACAACCCTCTTCAACCCTTTTTCATGTTTGTGCATGTTTCCTGTGTCATTGACTGTAGTCTTGTATTATTCAGACACAAGTCTGCATATGGCACATCATACGGCGCAGCCACAACAAAGGTGTCACGCTTAAAACGAATACAAACAAAAGCAACTAAAAACACATGTGGGAGCGGGAACATAAAACATTAGAGGTAACGTAAACAAAGAGGTCCACCGCCATGCACACTGAACATAAACAAAGCCAGATGAATTGATATTCCAACATTGATAGGAAAAGGAAGAATACAATTCACTCTTTGTTTTCGCCTCACCTGCTAGAGTTTACAGATGGTGGTTTGTTCATATTAATTAGTGGCTGATCCCAGTGATGTAGTCAAGTCACTAAACCTTGAGTCAAGGAACTTGTGAGTCTGAGTTAAGAGACTTGGGAGTCTGAGTCAAGGGACTTGTGAGTCTGAGTCGAGTCACGTGTCATGAAAATCATGACTTGAGTCCGAGTCAAGTCTGAGTTCTGGATTCAGGTCCATACAACACTGTCTGATCCCATTAGTATTATTAGTATCCTAGTAGTTTGTGATCTGATCTTGGAACATGCCTTAGGCTGACACAAATGTCTCAAACTCACCCTTTTTTATTTGAGCAATTAAAAATGCAACACTAAAAATCACACTGTGTCAAAATGTTTTCCTAAGCAGCTGATGTGACCTTAATGAAAATGCATAATTTTTTATGCTTGCCATTTCCATAGGAACACGCCAGAAGTATGTTTCAGTTAACACTCAGGTCTGAGTGAGTGTCATTACCGGCTCCCACTCAGACCTGGGCTCAAAATAATATTTGTGTCCTTTCAAATACTGTGAGTGTTTGATTAAGCCTGCCTGGGATGCTAGATGGGAGGAGTTTGCACTTTTGGGACTTTTCATTGGCTCTGTTGCACTAGGCAAGTTCAACCAAGCTCAATAAAGCGCAGCTGAAGTATTTGAAAGAAAACAAATACTATTTGAACCCAGGTCACATTAGAACCCTCTGAAGCCAGCCCCTCCACCACTCCCCATGCAACCCTCCAGTGGCAGTGAGTGCTCTTCCTGTACCACCTGGGGTTCAAAGATCATTGTTGTACCCTCACACACAGGGGTCAGAATTCATTAGCTATATCAACCTCTTAGAGAGTCCCTATTGTTACAAAACTATAAAAACATCCACATACATGATTTATTACAGAAAGATTTAATGGTCAGAAATGCCTGAGGATTAGTTTGTGTTGAAATTATGGCGCTGTAACCTTGCAGTGTCCTGCTGTCCAATGGTCCTCTGTAGCTCAGCTGGTAGAGCACGGCGCTTGGAACGCCAAGGTAGTGGGTTCAATCCCTGGGACCACTCATACACACAAAAAAAACGTATGCACGCATGACTGTAAGTCGCTTTGGATAAAAGCGTCTGCTAAATGGCATATTATATTTCTTTATTATATTATTTTACTTGCTGCAGCTATTGTGAAAGTGGTAAAGGGGGAAACAGTATTTTATGTTCTCATGAACTCATATAGGATGGACAGAAGTTTGGTATCATTCTGAAATGTGTTGGCTTAACACAGCATAGTAGTCTGCTGTGAGTGTGACTGTTTATCTGTGGCTAATAACAGTCACCTTAACAAGACCAAGGTTTTGACCATGTATTTTCTAAGACCAGATCTCTTGCCTTGTTATTGTCTGTTGAAAAGTGTTCAGATACATACACTACATGGTCAAAGGTATGTGGACACCTGCCGGTCGAACATCTCATTCCAAAATCATGGGCATTAATATGGAGTTGGCTATAACAGCTTCCACTCTTCTGGGAAAGCTTTCCACTAGATGTTGGAACATTGCTGCAGGGACTTGCTTCCATTCAGCCACAAGAGCATTAGTGAGGTCGGGCACTGATAATAATAAATAATAATATGCCATTTAGCAGACGCTTTTATCCAAAGCGACTTACAGTCATGCGTGCATAATTTCTTTTGTGTATGGGTGGTCCCGGGGATCGAACCCACTACCCTGGCGTTACAAGCGCCGTGCTCTACCAGCTGAGCTACAGAGGACCACTGATGTTGGGCGATTAGGCCTGGCTTGCAGTCGGCGTTCCAATTCATCCCAAAGGTGTTCGATGGGGTTCAGGTCAGGGCTCTGTGCAGGCCAGTCAAGTTCTTCCACACCGATCTCGACAAACCATTTCTGTATGGACATTGCTTTGTGCACAGGGGCATTGTCATGCTGAAACAGGAAAGGGCCTTCCCCAAAATGTTGCCACAAAGCTGGTAGCACAGAATCATCTAGAATGTCATTGTATGCTGTAGCGTTGACTTCCCTTTACTGGAACTAAGAGGCCTAGCCCGAACCATGAAAAACAGCACCAGACCATTAGTCCTCCGCCACCAAACTTTACAGTTGGCACTATGCATTGGGGCAGGTAGCTTTCTCCTGGCATCTGCCAAACCCAGATTCGTCCGCCGGACTGCCAAATGGTGAACCGTGATTCATCACTCCAGGGAACGCGTTTCCACTGCTCTAGAGTCCAATGGCGGCGAGCTTTACACCACTCCAGCCAACGCTTGGCATTGCGCATGGTGATCTTAGGCTTGTATGCGGCTGCTCGGCCATGGAAACCCATTTCATGAAGCTCCCGATGAACAGTTATTGTGCTGACGTTGCTTCTAGAGGCAGTTTGGAACTCGGTAGTAAGTGTTGCAACCGAGGACAAACGATTTTTACACGCTACGCACTTGGCAGCCCCATTCTGTGTGCTTGTGTGGCCTACCACTTCGCGGTTGAGCCGTTGTTGCTCCTAGATATTTCCACTTCACAATAACAGCACTTACATTTGACTAAGGCAGCTCTAGCAGGGCAGAAATTTGACGAACTGACTTGTTGGAATGGTGGCATCCTATGGCAGTGCCACGTTGAAAGTCACTGAGCTCTTTAGTACAGGCCATTCTACAGCAAATGAGGGTGCAACCTTGCAATTTAAAGGGTCAGAGACACTCTCTGATGCAGCTAGAATGAGGCCTGTATGAAAATGCTTTCAAGGTCCTTTACATCAGGTTGTCTGGGGAGGGATGTAAGACGTGGGACAGATAGACACTTCAGACGACTTGAAGTGCTTTTACTCAGGAAGAATTGAATACCAGCGTACAAGGTTTCAACCCACACACACATCTAAGATTGCACAGAGCGGCTGCATGCCAAGCTGCAAAGCACAGACCAGCCTGGGATCACAGACACACAGCATTCTAATTTCAGCTCTGAGAATAGATGCATATTGAAATTCTTCATTTCCATTTTAATTATGTTTGCACTCTGAAACCAAACACTGCATTTGCATAATAATGAACAGTGTTGCTATACACGTAATTGGCTCTGTCAAAGAGAATGAGGAGACCAGAGATAGCGACAGGCTATAAGTTCAGGAGACATGCCTCTTGGCTGTTCTTGTCCTCACCAATGTCCCTACACCCAAACAGCAACGCATTTGAAGACATTATAGCCTTGTCCTTATCTCCTCCTGATATATAACAGACATACCATGTCCATTTTAGGACAACTTGCTGAGATTGAGTCTGTCCTAATATGGTCACCATATAGGCAATAACAGAGGGTGTTTCTCAGTATGCTTACTACCGTTCTCCGATCATGCAAATTGGAGCACAGCACGGTCAGAGCGTGAGTCCAAATAAAAAAAGCGAGAGAAAATAAACTCAGTCTTCGGAATGTATTGCCCATTCACATCTCATAATTTTGCCTGACTACAATATTTTATCTTGATATGGTAATAAATACATACTGTGTTCATTTTGGCATGTTTAACTGCCTAAAATATCCATTGTAGTGTGCATAGTTCGCAGGCCAACTGACGAAGAATTGGTAGCTGTTAGCTCTGGTCCTCTGTAGCTCAATTGGTAGAGCACGGCGCTTGTAACGCCAGGGTAGTGGGTTCGATCACCGGGACCACCCATACGTAAAAATGTATGCACACATGACTGTAAGTCGCTTTGGATAAAAGCGTCTGCTAAATGGCATATTTTTATTATTATTACCCACGATGAATTCGTAGCTAACGCTGGCCATCTACCTTGCATAACAACATGAGTTTTAGTCCGTTTTTTAAACGTTAAACTAGCTGGCTAGCTAGATTAATACGATCCACATATAGGTAGTTGATAATTATGAAGATAAAAGTTTGCGTTTGCTTTATGTAATTATCTTGTTTAGTCTCTATTGGTCAAAGGTCCTAGCATGAAGTGCGAGTGCTTCTTAAATGTAAAATTGTATGCATTCTCCACACTCTCATCCTCACAAGAATGTACACAACCGATCGTTCTTGAAGAACAAACTCTGAACATTGGAGTGTGGAGCACAGTAGTATGCATATTGAGAAACACCCAGAGTGTGTCATTACTGTGAGTTGCCTGCATAGTTTTGTTTAGGCTAAGTACGTGAGGGCACACATTTAATGTGTTGTGAAAAGTGTTATGAAATGTAATGTCATGTAATATTTTTAATTGTACGTAACTGCCTTAATGTTGCCTTGGCAGCAGCTAATGGGGATCCTTAAGCAATACAAATACAAAATGTCAAATATATTGAATTTGGCCATCAGTGGCCCCTGGGTGCATGACGCCTCTGTCCAGGACTATTAGGTCACTTTGCAGAATGAACGTTATTAAAAACTCTTCAGCTAAATCAAGGATGCCCGTTAATCACATTGACCCCTGAGTAATAGAATGGATTTGTTATGCTAATATTGCCTCATGGCGGTGTCGGCCATGTGTGGCCTTTAAAGACCCCATTGATTTGATTCCTATTGTATTTTCAGAAGGGACAAAGACATGAACGTGAAAAAAATACGTATCGTTACAGTCACTGTCACACAAAGGAAAAGTGAAGTATGTTCGTGTATAATTGGACTCAAGTGAGTAAACATTGTGAGAGAGCTGTTATGGATGGGCACTGTTTTATGAACATAAGCCAACAGGCCTGGGACAATCTCTGCACTCCCTGACCAGAGGAATTGGTAAGGCAGAAAAAAACGATCTGGGACCAGGCGACTTTGCCTTCAGTGCAGCAGAGAAAAGGAGCAGCTGTTTTGGGGACAGTACATTTGTTGAGAAAAGCCGACTGAGGCCCTATTAGGCTGGTCAGTGTTCCACTGTGTGACGCTGTGGCCATGGGCAAGTTGGCACCAATTACACATTAACAAGTTAGGTGACAGGAGGAATTGGAACAGTGGTGCCGTGGGATTCAACTCAAATCACTTGACTGCGAATGTCTGCATCGGAAACGACACCCTATTCCCTCATGGTCAAATAGTGCACTAATAAAGGGTGTCTTTCGAGAAGCAGACAATGTGTTCTCATAAGGCATTACAGTAGCACAGGAAACTTGTAGGGAACAGAGATGATTTTGGTTACATGATTTGACTGTAATCTATCCTGGGGTAAGTCTATGGTAGGGGTCTGTATGATGTTGTGATGAACATATACAGACCATCAGAATGTGCTGAACATGAAGGCTTGTTCATGCTACATTTTTTTGTCTTATTTTACCATTTAGGTAAACCCAGGACATCATGATATCCCCACTGCTCATAAAACTCTAATAATCCATCATTCAAACACCAGAGAGAGAGAGAAATATTGGCTAGAATATTCAGGGCTGTTTGATTACATTTACATTTACATTTACGTCATTTAGCAGACGCTCTTATCCAGAGCGACTTACAAATTGAATTGATTCCAGTCCTGGAGGGCCGAAACACTTCTGGTTTTTGTTCCTACCTGGTAGTTAATTGCACTCACCTGTTGTCCAAGGTCTGAATTAGTTCCTGTTTCAGCCCTCCAGGACCGGCATTGAACAGCCCTGGGCTAGATTATCTTTACTCTCCAGTAATATATTACAGTAATGAACGGTGTCCATATTAGAATAGCCTCAGCGTATGCTATAGACCTTCCTTCATAATGAACTTCAACCTTTCTTCGTCATCTGCTCCTCATCCTCAGAACTACATACCCAGCCTCCTCACTTGCCGATTTCAAGCGCATATAATCTTTTGATCCAGTTGTCAATCAATTAGCACACTCTACATCCAGATCAATGTGTAATTAATTGGGAATTAGCTAAATGATTTCATTGGTTGCCACGGGCATGGTTATTCTGGGGTACATGGAATTAGCTAAAGCTAGTTAACATTCGTATTCAGTTAGTGCAACAGTTTATGTGGATATGCAGTGTCAGTCATATACACAGCATAAAGAGAGTGGTGTGGCTACAGAGATCCAATACATTATTATATTCTATATGTAATTCTATGGGTATGGGATCATAGCCATTATGTTGTGGCTATGATCCCATACACACACACACCAGAATTTTATGTCAGCATTAGTTAGCGTTCACATTCAGTAATTGCAACAGTTTGGACTCCCTGTGGTACAGCAGTAGCTCTATGTGGCTATGCTGTCTCTCTGTCAGTCAGTCAGATAGTCAGATAGTCAGTCAGTCAGATAGTCAGATAGTCAGTCAGTCAGATAGTCAGTAAGTCAGATAGTCAGTCAGTCAGATAGTCATGTAGTCAGTCAGATAGTCAGTCAGTCAGATAGTCAGTAGGTCAGATAGTCAGATAGTCAGTCAGTCAGATAGTCAGATAGTCAGTCAGTCAGATAGTCAGATAGTCAGTCAGTCAGATAGTCAGATAGTCAGTCAGTCAGATAGTCAGTCAGTCAGATAGTCAGATAGTCAGTCAGTCAGATAGTCAGTCAGTAAGATAGTCAGACAGATAGTCAGTCAGTCAGTCAGTCAGTAAGATAGTCAGGCAGATAGTCAAATAGTCAATTAGTCAGTAAGATAGTCAGTTTGATAGTCAAATAGTCAGATAGTCAGTCAGATAGTCAGATAGTCAGTCAGTCAGATAGTCAGTCAGTCAGTCAGTCAGTCAGATAGTCAGTGAGTCAGATAGAGAAAATGGTATATGAGAACATAATGGGACCATAGACACTTAATGCCACTCAAAGTCACTTCAATGTCAATGCCACTTCACTGGTGACATGTCTGACTGCTGTCATTACTCTTTGTGTCTGAGAGGTGTTGCTCTCTCTCTCATGGGTCTGTGGAGACCTGATGTGACACAGTGGCGTGTCCCAAATATATCAGGCTAACAGACAGACAGGGAGACAGACAGGCAGACAAGCAGACAGGCAGACAGATAGACACACAGACAGACACACAGACATTCAGACAGAGTATTTTCATTCTACTTCCAACAAGTTTCAGTCAGTGCCCACGGGCGTAATCCACAATTTGTCATGTGTTTACACAATTACACAACAGTATCTTTAACACTAAATTCTATAGCAATCAATCAAAAGTATTTGATAAAGCCCTTTTTACATCAGCAGTTGTCACAAAGTGCTTTACAGATACCCAATCATTGTGATCAGCCAATCAGAAACTGTTTTATCTCTCAAAGCTCTGCATTGGACCTAAATTGTTTCCGATTACGGGGGTGTGGTGAACTGTGAAACTATGAGAGGTTGGAACGGACAACTTCAACGCCAGATACTTGTTATCACTAATAACTGCACTGTCAGACAACGTCCATTTTGTCCATTCCATCAACTCTATCACACTGCGATTTGACAGGACAGAACAGCGGATATGGAAAACATTCAGACCGTGAAAGTACTTTCAGCTTAAATCTCTTCTTCCTCCACTCCAGGGGATTGAAGCCTAAATCACCTCTTTGCCTGAGAATCCCTGGAGCTCAGGATATTGACTCTTCACTCTGTTAAGAAGGAAATAAGGGTTTAGGGGGAAAATGACTATTGCTTCTTAAGGTTGCCATTGACCAGCATCTTAATAAATCCAGTCTGTCTGCTTGTGCCCTGAAAAGCCAAGTAGAGCAAAGTGTAGATAGGTTTGAGTTTTCAATGGTCAAATGTATAATACTGTCATATTGAAGAAACCTATTGACACAAAAACAAGATAGAAATTTCAGCACCTTTTGGCGGTTGTGGGGGTGGATTTCAACCGCACAGGCTGTTTTCACAGCAAAAAACTATGACACATGAACTGACACTTGAAGGGGCTTTTGGGGCTTTCTGGAGTGCAGACCCGGAGTTCTGCTTGACTACACTACACTAGACTCAAGACAACAGAAGACGGGAGAGGGCAAGAGCACTGAGACAGAGAGAGGCAGGGAGGCAGACAATAACAACTTGCAGTATGGGAACGAGATTTCCCCTAAACCACAAATAAAGGGGCCAGTCACATAGTGCTACAGGGTAGCACCATTCGGTAGTAAAAACATGTGTGACTTATAAGGCTAATTTAAAATAGCGTAGTTCGTATTGCACCAGAACCCACAGTGTAACATTACGTAGTTACAGGTGCATGGAGGAAACCCATGACACACCAAATCATGTTTTATTATAGTGTTTGCTGCTCTGACAAGGAGGAACACCGTTAGCATCAACAGAATCCATGTCCATGGTTTCCACTAGCGGCTAGCTGATAGCTGACAATTGAATCTTACAACACCGCTTCGGGGCTGTTGACTATGTGATTGTCAATTTATCAAGGGGTGGATATAATCAATGCCTTCATTGATTTGAATTAGGACCAGGCGGAGAGGGTACATGATTATCACACCTCTGCAATCAGGCTGTTATTGGATGCCTGTCCTCTAAACCACCCCTTTATTGTAATATCCAACTCTTATCAATGACAGCTGGAAAGACATAATCAACACAGAGACGTGTTGTCTTGATTAGCTAATACAGGATATCAGAACAGCTGGAAAGAAATAATCAACATGAGACCCATCCTGATTGGTTAAAACAGGAAATAAATAATCTATATAGAATATCATCCTGATTGGCTAAAACAGACTACTGATACAACCAGAAATAAATAATCAAAGTAGAAACGGTCCTGATTGGCTAAAACAGGATATCAATACAGCCAAAAATAAATAATCAAAGTAGAGACTCGGCCAGTTTCAACAAACAAGATGAACTTGGCACACTGCAGTGTATTAGCGCTGGCTTTAAAACTATACTAATGGGAGATTAGACGCACTTGCGTTATAAAATTATTTTGATAAAAACAGTAAAAATAAAGGTATGAGTAGATTGGGTGAACTCTTTTTGTTACCGTGCTAATGCCAGACCGCTGTGTCTATGTTCTCTATTCCAGCCCCCAATTAAAAAACGATCTATAGGAGCATTTTAATGTCAATGACTCCTATAAAAAATATATATTAAGTCGTAGTCCGCGCCCCCGCGGAAATATAATTCGAATAATAATACAAATCCCCATCAAAATCTGTCAGTTTAAGCTAGAGATATCTGGTTATTTTTGCTTGGAATGCGTCTCAATCCACCGCATCCGCCGATGTCGCCCTTGACGCATCTGCGGTGAAAGGTGGCAGAGCTAGAGTGGTGTTTGTCAGACCATGAGACATCCCGAAAATCGGTCTTGTCATGAAAACGTCTGTAGTGTCTGAACAAACTATTATGACCACTCTATGGAAAGATTAGACTCTCGAAAAACATGATGGTCTTCTCTCCGTTTTGCTCTATGACCCCAACAAGCGTCTGAACTCGGTATAGCTGATCTGCCAACTTCTGTCTGTTTGTCCATGTATAAAGCTGTTATTCAATGTGTTTCTATGGGCTAATAGCAGTAAGGCCAAGTTCAATGTTTGATCTAATGTTTTTTATATATTTTCGTTGATACCTTAAGGGGTCCTAAAATTAAAAATCAAATAGCTAAATGATCCTTGGTATGACCATCTTAAAACAATTTCATATGTTAGCTTAGTAGAACCCCCCCAGGGGGTCTCCAACCTTTTCTAGCATGAGAGCTACTTTTGTTTTTAAATGAAACATGTCACAAGCTATAATAATGGTAAATAAAAAACTCTAAGGGGGGCTCTATTAAATTTGTATTTATTTTCTCCAAAATTATGTTCTATATTTTCCCACATTTTGTTTTCTCAGTTTAATTTTCCTGGTTTCAGATTGTTTGGGTTTTTCACTCTCAAAATTACAATTGTTCATAGAGAAACAACGAAATTGGATGATATCAATGATTAAATCACATCAGAAGACCATTTTTTGTTGGTCTGGAAGAAAACGAACACATTTAGATTTTTTTGTGTAATTCCCCTTTAATTGTACATCTAGCGAGTGAGGAATGTGCAGTCTAATGTGGCATCTAGCGAGTGAGGAATGTGCAGTCTAATGTGTCATCTAGCGAGTGAGGAATGTCCAGTCTAATGTGTCATCTAGCGAGTGAGGAATGTGCAGTCTAATGTGTCATCTAGCGAGTGAGGAATGTCCAGTCTAATGTGTCATCTAGCGAGTGGGGAATGTCCAGTCTAATGTGTCATCTAGCGAGTGAGGAATGTCCAGTCTAATGTGTCATCTAGCGAGTGAGGAATGTGCAGTCTAATGTGTCATCTAGCGAGTGGGGAATGTCCAGTCTAATGTGGCATCTAGCGAGTGAGGAATGTCCAGTCTAATGTGTCATCTAGGGATGGTTCTGTACTGCTGCTGCTCATTTCATGGCAAAGTTAGCAAATAACAAATAATAGATACAAATGATATACTTCCTCATGATATACTTCTGCCAGGTAAACCTACTTTGCAGTTAACATTTAATTGAGAAGGTTTTGGGGGAAGTATTTCTGTCAACCCACAAGACGGTTATCACATCAACTGGCTACTAGTGTTGGGCATTCCGAGTCTTTTCTGTGAGCTGGATCATTTGACTCTGTTCACTTAAAAGAGCCGTTCATTTGGCTCCCAAACAGCTCTTCGTTCAGTAATGCTTAGAAGTTCACCTAAAACCATGAAAAAATTGTACATATCGAATTTAAAGCCTAAAACGTTGCCTACCATTACGTCAGATCGTGAAATATGAGTCCAAATATAGTTTTACCCAACCAAATTATTCGATGGTCTGCAACAAAAAAATTATATAAATTTAACACACTGAAAAAATTTGTGTGGACCAGCATGAGGCTCTCTCCTCACTACATTGTTCCTGCACTAAGGAATTACCATCTTCAGAGAATGTTTAAAAAATAATCTCTGCAGATAATCGATGTCTGGAGCTCAAAAAGCTATAGTAAATGTATGTAGATCAGGGAGCCAAATTAACGGCTTCCCGAGCTGTTCAAAAAGATCTGTTCATTTGCAAACAACCCATCACTACAGTGATAGATAAAGGCCCGCACCACACAGACAGAAAGGGGCAATTTTGCTGGAAATTAATTGGCAGATGTTGTGTTAGGTTTGCCTTTTTAAGACAAAAGTGGCTAACCAGAGGTGGGATAGACAGTAGCTGGGAGCTTGCAGTGTCTGATACTTGTGAGAATTGTTTATGACAGTTTGCGATGGAACACGTGAAAATTGCATGTACTTTCAGAAGTGTTTGGCGAGCTACTCATGGGTGGTCTGCGAGTTACTAGTAGCTCGCGATCGACCTGTTGGAGGTGACCTGCTATATATGCTCCCAACAATTGAATGGGTAAATCTAACCAACGTTTCAGCAATGCAGTGCCTTCAGGTTTACTTCTTTTTGACAATACAATGTCCCTTTTAGATTTATTTTTTACAATGCACAGTGAAAGACAAATATAAACGTATGTACAGTTTGTATAATCGTCCTACATCTTTTTCCGTTACTTATCAGCAAAAACGTGGAATTTAGTCAAGCATGCATTCAAATATATTCATCAGCTAAACCTTGAATATGGAGGTTTTAGTGACAGAGTAGCATTCTCTTTCAGTTGGGCAAGTTGACCTATTTTAAGAACTTTGATTGGTTGGTGCGCTCCTACTATTAGTGGAAATATAATTCTATGTGTCATGCTGGTCAGCTGGTTGTGTTAGCAAAGTGACTAAGCTAAGTGTTACATGTTTTCCTCTGGGAAAAGCTACAAGCTACTATGCTTAAACCTTTTGGAACAGCTAGAGCGTTAACTCAGAGTTGGCTAAAACAGGCTAATGTTTAGGGTCAGTGTGACGGCTGAGGAGTGAGTTTCACACATCCCCATCTGCTACCTAAACCCCCCCCCCCCCCCCCTCCCCCCAACCCCCAAACTCACTCCACAGAAACCCCTGATCAGAACTGCAGATCCGGTTCACAGCACCATCTGTAACGGAAATCACGCTGGTCTTGATTCGGATTACACCAGGACCTCTGCCTTGCAAACACAAGCGACCGCCCTCCTGAAGCGTCTTATCAGTCGTGCCATGGAAAAGCTAGCTGTTCGGCAGCGCAAGTGGAGACACTTCAGGCTGAGGAAGGAGATTTCACATGTGCTACATTAGCTGTTGTTGACACTTGAGTTTGCTTTCTCTGGATATGTATGGGAACTATGTCATCAGAATTGTAATGACCGTGTTAGTTTGGGGCGTTGATTTAATATGGTTGGTTTGATGTGATCGATACTGGATATGCATGTTAAATCTGGTCTTTTGTGCTTTTCCCAATTTAAGTGTATTTCAAACAGGTCATGCTCAACTCAAAGGTTGCATCTGAAATGGTACCCTGTTCCCTATATAGTGCACTACTTCAAAATAGGGTGCCATTTCAGATGCAGCCAACGTTTCACAAAAATTCAATGCAGTGAATGTCAATGGACGATTTGAGTTACGCATGCAGTTACGATCTGTCCCTTGGTTATCATTATGGATTATTTGACTAGCTAATATCCAGACTAATTATCGAGTCATTGATTCTTCCCTCCTGAGACCTGCCAAGTAACACCCTCCTAAAATGCTAGTTTTTTGCCACTCACTCCTTACCCCGCTCCCAAAACACTACCTCAATACAGATGTAGGATCTTAACTTGATCACCCTGTTGCAGGAGAACTTTCCAGGATTTTAATAAATAACTGTATTTGAGGTTTAAAAAGGCTTCTGAAGTTTGACATTTCCACTTTGACATTTCAGACTTGATTTTCCTTCACGAGAAATTGATCAACCCCTACAAAAATGTCCATTCATTATAAACCACATAACAATTCACATTTCCTGTTGCTGCAGGATTATTTTCCTGCTGTAGCAAACTGGCTCAAATTAAGATCCTACCCCAATAGGTGGTGCAGGTGCAGTCAGCCCAAAAGAGACATTGATGGAAAGGAGTGTAAGAGAACAAAAGTTCACATTCTCCCCCCAGAGAGATGAGAGAGGGCCAAGGAGCGACGCCATCTGACTCAAAGACAAGTTATTCTTTTAAGTAACTGTCCAGTAAAAATCTCACTTTTAGAAGTTCACGTTCTGTTAACTCATACCCAAATAATGTTGTTGAATCATCCTATACTTGTATTTGTGTGGCTAAAGCATAAATTGGAGAAATAAAAACTTAAAAAACCCCACCTCAAACTTGTATCTCAAATAGACCGTTTCAAAAATACTTGCTATTTTCTCATTAGGTATGATGTCATACTCCTGAGGAGGATGAGCTGGCCAATCATTGGTGTAGAGGTGTATTAGCTGGCCAATCAGAGGTCTACTCGCGTTAATATTTTTAATGACCGGTATACGCCCACACCATTCTGTTGTTGGGGTACACCCACACCATTTCAACACAGAAAAGCTACTTTTTAATTTCAATTGAATTTTTATTATTTTATTTTTAAAGGTGAAAAAGCAAGAAGTTTTCAGCTCTTAAGTTTCACCTCAACTTACAGCACACAATGGCGGTACCACGATGACTTGCCTGAAGAAGGCTATTTGTTTACTAGTAATGGCAGACTATCAGAGACTGATCTTTAAGTCCTATCATGGTGTGGGTCTGTAAAGACAAGCTATTACACTGTGATCGTAGCGGCATTTGAGGTCTAAAGTGCCTGACACGTGACATTACATCAAAGCGCTCAAGAAGGATCTCACGTCAGTTGGACCAATTGTATTCTCTTATCCCATTTATGAGTTTCTCTGTCAGGAGTTCAAAGCGTGTTGGAAATTGGATGGAGTCGGAGCAGCCCTCCTATAAACCAGGCATGGATAGCCATGCATGAAAAGGACATTTATACAGTTTGAGTGATGGCTGGAGTGAGGGCTGAAGATAAAACACTGACTTTGTGACCCTTTCTATGAGAGTGTGTAAGATATTTCTCTCCCAGGTTTATAAAATAGATACAAAAGCAGATAACAGAAATGAAACACTGAAGATAATCTTTGGATTAGTTGATTTGGAGTAGTCCTTAAGCCTATATCTGGCATACACTTTCCCCTCAATACTGTGAAAAGAAAAGGCATATAACTGACATACATTTTCTTTTTTAATACTGTGGAAAGAAAAACATTTGTTTTGTCTATACACAGTACCACAGCATTGTTGAATTGTTGATTCTGTTTGGCTTTAAGGGAGTTATAGAGTGTGACTCGACAGTTAGGAAAGTTATATCAGCTACACCTCTGAAGTGATTACAATAGGCACCTTATTACCATTCTAAATAACTGCTTCTTAATACTGTGAAAAGAAAAGGCCTATAAATTGACATATACTTTCTCCTATCTTTGAAATAAAGTCCCTATAACTGACATACATCTTCTCTTTAATACTGTGGAAAGAACCAAGAAGACTGTGTGCAGTGTAAAAAAATAAAATATGGGTGAAGTGGGCAAGAATTTCCTTTCTCGGCATCAGACCTGCCTAATTCTCAATTGAAACATCGTTTTTGTATTTAATTAAATTAAACATTCTGTTAACATCTGACTCCAGAGTGACCTGCTCTTGCAATCTGTAGTCTATGATATTTCAGATTTAGATATGATATTAATTTATCACAAAGTAGTTTTAGTGTAGTTCACTTCTTCCAGTGTGAAGTAATTGGTAGCTTGGTAAACTATATTTTCAGAGTAGCTTCCCCAACACTGACTGTGTGCCTACACAGTACAATCAGATTACAAGATCACTCAACAACGACCTCATATTCCGAGTGCTATTTCCCTGTTCCCTCGTCTTTCACATCTCACACCACCTGAGAATATCAAAACTGTTCCCTCGTCTCTCACATCTCACACCACCTGAGAATATCAACCCTGTTCCCTCGTCTCTCACATCTCACACCGCCTGAGAATATCAACCCTGTTCCCTCGTCTCTCACATCTCACACCGCCTGAGAATATCAACCCTGTTCCCTCGTCTTTCACATCTCACACCACCTGAGAATATCAACCCTGTTCCCTCGTCTCTCACATCTCACACCGCCTGAGAATATCAACCCTGTTCCCTCGTCTCTCACATCTCACACCGCCTGAGAATATCAACCCTGTTCCCTCGTCTCTCACATCTCACACCACCTGAGAATATCAAAACTGTTCCCTCGTCTCTCACATCTCACACCACCTGAGAATATCAACCCTGTTGCCTCGTCTCTCACATCTCATGCCGCCTGAGAATATCAGCCCTGTTCCCTCATCTCTCGCACATCTCACCCCACCTGAGAATATCAAAACAATGTCACTAGTTGCCATGGTAGTAGCTGGCTGAAGGGTTTTGAAAGGACTATTTGATGGTTGTACACTCTTAGAAAAAAGGGTTCCAAAAGGGTTATTCGGCTGTCCCCATAGGAGAACCCTTTTCGGTTCCAGGTAGAACCCTTTTGGGTTCCATGTAGAACCCTTTCCACAGTGTTCTACCTGGAACCAAAAGGGTTCTACCTGGAATCAAAAACGGTTCTTCAAAGTGTTCTTCTATGGGGACAGCCAAATTACTCTTTTAGGTTCTAGATAGCACCTTTTTTTCTAAGAGTGTACTATCTTGTCTCACTTTGACATGAATGTTTATACATTATTCATACATGATTTTAGCAGATTTTCAGTCTTTTCACATGCTGAGTTTGCTTGGTTTTGAAGCTCTTAGAATCTGCTGGGCTAGGGAGAAAGTGAGAGAGAGCTGGCATAATTGGGAAAGGTTGGAGGCTCTGTGATATATGAGCCTCGTAATTAAATCAAAGCTATGGCCCAACACTTCACAGCCAGTACCTCTTTACTGCAAATACCCCCATTTGGGCTCTAAACCCAGCCTGTTTGCTGATTGGCTGATCAAATAACACAATATCCAACATCTTCCACTCAACATCTCTCTCTCTCACCATGCACGGTTAATGTGGTAAAAGGGATTAGCTTTTCAGCAGTTAATTCCTTCACTCTATACCCTTTACTGGAGTCTGCTGCATGCCTACCACTGGGTGGTCTACTCTGATTGCAAATGCCTATACTGTCCCTCCTGCCAGCAAATTGTCTAATTAGCCATACACTAATAACACATAACAAGGGGCCAACTCGTGGCAGTGTGCCACCCAGACACCATCTGTTATAATGGCTTGGAGTAGCCACCAAACCATAGACGAGCTAACGCTAGGATGCTAATGCTAGGATGCTAACTCTAGTGCGAAAATAGTCTAGAGATTGGTGCTAAAGATACAGTATCATGTAAATGTACTCTATGTTGTTTATGTGCTAAGGCACAAATGCTATGATGCTAACGCTAGGGCACTAACGCTAGGCTTGGACGCTAGCTTCACACAGCCTGGTGCAAAAGATATCACGTACTCTGTGTTGTTTATAGAATGGCGCTGCAATGGATTGCTGCCGTTTTGCAGGCTCCTGGCCAATTCTGTTTCTCTGCATTGTTGGGAAGGGCCCTTAAGTAAACATTTTACTGTTAGTCTAGCATGTGAAATAAAATTGGATTAGATTTTATGTCCCAAGGGCAGTTGTGTTGTCGTGGATTCTACAAGGACTGTAATAAAGCCCTCAGGCCCAGAGCAACGGGAGAGGAGTAAAAATATAACCGACTGAAGAGGGCCTCCCCCTGGGCAATTAAGGGTTGGATAGAGGAACACTGGAGGTAGCAGCTGGATGGAAAAGAGTATGTTCTCTCACTCTCTCCCTACCTACTTCTCCCCTCTTTCTGTCCCCCATCTCCCTCTCTCTCCTTTCCTTTCCCCCATATCTCTGTACCTCTCATCTCCATAGCACTTTACTCTGATAGACCAGGGCAGGCTCAGAGTTTAGTATCGACTCTATGGACCCCTTGGCTGCAGCTGTGTATGCTGCATGAAAGCAGAAATGGACAGACTACAGCACTCTAGTACTACAGAGACCTCTTCAAAGCAATACACATGAGGCACATATATTAACGTACATTTGGTTCAGTAAACACTATTTAGCATACCACCTCAGTTGCTTCTAAATGTCAAACTCTACAATCTACAATTTCTTTAATCCGTTTGCTCTGCAGAGGTAACACTTTGGCTAATGAATAGCCCTATTTATTTCAAACATCATCAAGAAGAACCTAGGTGCATCTTAATAGTCTAGAATAGCTACCTCTACTTGTCTCCTCTCATTCATCTGTACTGGTCTGAAATAATGAGGGCAGGGCCGTGTCAAAAAAAAGGTTAACTTACATTTCTGACGTTCATTGGCATGGGTCCTCAGATCCTCTAAAGGTTCTACAGCTGCACCATCGAGAGCATCCTAACTGGTTGCATCACTGCCTGGTATGGCAACTGTTTGGCCTCCGACCGCAAGGCACTACAGAGGGTAGTGCGTACGGCCTAGTACATCACTGGGGCCAAGCTTCCTGCCATCCAGGACCTTTATACCAGGCGGTATCAGAGGAAGGCCCTAAAAATTGTCAAAGACTCCAGCCACCCTAGTCAGAGACTGTCCTCTTTGAATTGTCTAATGCTCCTGTAGCCAAACATCAACATATGTATTTTTTAGAATAGGCCTTTATTTTCTGCTAAATCACACTCATCCCACTGTAAGCGAGCTTATAGCCTACTGCTCAAAGAGAGGGCAGAGGGGTAGGCTATCATCTGATCATAGTGAATGTAGATGATGTAAATCAGATAGTTAGCTAGCTAGTTATCTATGCTGTTTAAAAATATAACTAGTCTTTACCTGTGATTGGAGTTTATTCTGCTGATGACATCTGCCTCTTAGGCCTCCTAACAAACAGTGGAATTGAAGCCTTTCCTGTTCCTGACAGTGAGTTGACACATGCAACTCAAAAGGGAGCCACTTCTACAATTCCATTCTATGCCGGTAGCTTCTGCCTGCAGGAGGAGTGCAGTGCATGCACTCGTGTGGTGGCAGAGAAGCTGGGGAGCAGGAATTTTACTTTTTTTTTTATGAGCTAGTTTGATGGCAGATTCATTTAAATAACAAGAGAGAGAGAATAGATTAAAAGTTAAATAAAAATATAATAATAAAAAAACGCCACCAATCTGAAAGGGCACTTTTCTCATAGGAGGGCGAAAGGGCAGGTGCTCAGGCACCCGTTGACCTCTATCTGTGTCTGAGTGAAGACAGTACAAGGGCTGTCAGGGGATTTGCGTACTCCTTTTCAGTTCTTTCAAGTCAGTGCAGAGAAAGGGAGAAGAGATGAGCAGAGGAAGACACTTTAGACTACTGAGATGCAGTCAGTCAGTGTGTACTTGTGAGGGAGAATCGATCGATAGGGCACGCAACTGTTTTTTGTTGTTGTTTGCAATGGAAAATGAAAAATAACCTTTCTTATTGGACAAGTCCAGGTAACATAATCAATACAGAATACGAAACAGGTGCACCAACTAGACATGACAAAACAAACATCGAAAACATCAAGCGGTAGTAGCTAGTACTCCGGGGACGACGAACGCCGAAGCCTGCCCGAGCAAGGAGGAGGAGCAGCCTCGGCGGCATCCGTGACAGCAGGGTGTGTTATACAGTACCTGGAAGAGACTGAAATAGTACAATACCACACAGGTCGTGGACCTCAACCTTTCATATGCTGAGTGGAGTGTGTCATTAGGAACATCAAACAATACCACGTTTATTCAGCAGCTTGATTGGAGATGAGACTATGCTGACCAGTGTGTCTGTGTGTGTATTAGTTTGTGTGTGTGTGTGTGTGTGTTATGGGTTTTCCCTATCTTCCATTAAGAACAGCACTACTTCGTACTACATATTTTCACTCAGACACTCCTCATCTTGTGATCCAGTGAATACAAAGAGCTCTGCTGTAGGGCCAGATGGCAAAAGTGAAATCAATCAGATCAACATGGGCAGAGAGAGACAGAGGCTGCATCCCGAATGGCACACTATTCCCTATAGGCCCTGGTCAAAAGGAGTGCACTAAATAGGGAATAAGGTGCCATTTGGGATGCAATCAGAGTCAGCCTGTGGCCAAGTCATTCAGCAGATGCCCTTGTACTGACTGACTTACAACCCCACTGAATATCAATCACAATAGGAAACACTATCTCCAAATGTGAAACAGACAGAAAATTGGATTTCATTTCAGGTATACGCTATTTATTTTAGAAGGCAATTAGACAATTCTCCAAGTGGTTCAAGTGATTACCCACTGGGCACAGATGTCAATTCAACGTCTATTCCATGTTGGTGAAACGTAATTTCATTGAAATGACGTGAAAACAACATCGATTCAACCAGTGTGTGCCCAGTGGGTAGGAATGAAATGGAAGGAGGAACGGTGGGGATTTCAAGGAAAACAGAAAGTTACAAGTCTGTGGTTATCCAATGTGAGTGTTAAGGGGAGAAGTGGCAGATTAAGGTATTGGTTTGACGCACACAGCCATGGCCTTGTTTTATTATCTTTTATCTGCTGTGTCACAGATACAATCCCCCTGTCATCGAAGGTCCGCTTACTGGCTTACACTGTAGGATGGAAAGGATCATGTCCAAAGAGTGCCAGCAGCACCGAATACGCAAGTAAGAACACCACAGCAAGTAAGAACACTACAGCAAGTAAGAACACTACAGCAAGTAAGAACACTACAGCAAGTAAGAACACTACAGCAAGTAAGAACACCACAGCAAGTAAGAACACTACAGCAAGTAAGAACACTACAGCAAGTAAGAACAATACAGCAAGTAAGAACACTACAGCAAGTAAGAACACTACAGCAAGTATGAACACTACAGCAAGTAAGAACACTACAGCAAGTAAGAACAATACAGCAAGTAAGAACACTACAGCAAGTAAGAACACCACAGCAAGTAAGAACACTACAGCAAGTAAGAACACTACAGCAAGTAAGAACACCACAGCAAGTAAGAACACCACAGCAAGTAAGAACACCACAGCAAGTAAGAACACCACAGCAAGTAAGAACACTACAGCAAGTAAGAACACTACAGCAAGTAAGAACACCACAGCAAGTAAGAACACTACAGCAAGTAAGAACACTACAGCAAGTAAGAACAATACAGCAAGTAAGAACACTACAGCAAGTAAGAACACTACAGCAAGTAAGAACTCTACAGCAAGTAAGACCACTACAGCAAGTAAGAACACTACAGCAAGTAAGAACACTACAGCAAGTAAGAACACTACAGCAAGTAAGAACACCACAGCAAGTAAGAACACCACAGCAAGTAAGAACACTACAGCAAGTAAGAACACTACAGCAAGTAAGAACACTACAGCAAGTAAGAACACTACAGCAAGTAAGAACACCACAGCAAGTAAGAACACTACAGCAAGTAAGAACACTACAGCAAGTAAGAACAATACAGCAAGTAAGAACACTACAGCAAGTAAGAACACTACAGCAAGTAAGAACTCTACAGCAAGTAAGAACACTACAGCAAGTAAGAACACTACAGCAAGTAACAAGTAAGAACACTACAGCAAGTAAGAACACTACAGCAAGTAAGAACACTACAGCAAGTAAGAACACTACAGCAAGTAAGAACACTACAGCAAGTAAGAACTCTACAGACAGCTATATCGGTCAGCTTATACAGGACGAGTAAAGGCTCAGTGCACTACTTTTGTGAGAAGGAAAAAAAATATCATTAAAATGTTTTCTATATTAGGATATTTCAGGGGTGCTGCAGCACCCTCAGTACCCCTACTTCCCGCGGCTATGGGAATAGGGTGCCATTTAGGACCCACATTTGACTCTTCACCCTGGTCTAAGAAGTAGAGGAAAGGACATGGTAGTGTAATCTGTTACACAATCATTATTGTTCCACACAGTTTCATACCAGGGTTCAAATACTATTAGAAATACTATTAAAAACGTTTTTCTTCTTTTTTTTTTGCATTTTGGGGGACTTTGTATTGGTTCCATTGTGTCAGGCAAGCTTAATCAAGCCCTAAAGTATTTTAAATGATTTCGAATAGTATTTGAACCCATGTCTGCACAATAGTCTATGAGAGTGCTGCAGGTCAGCATGAAGGCATGCAGAACAGTGTTTGCTGTTCTTTTTATGCCAAAGATAATAGTTGTCTGTCTGGGGCATGTTGTTTTGTCTTTCTTTGCGTTTGGAAGCTGTCGATGACCAGAAGGGGAAAGGGTCACTGTGTGAATCACTTGGGTCTCGTTCACTCAAAGCTATGTGTGTCGCTGGTACGGTGTCTCATGTCCTCTCCCCTACCTCACTGGTTGGCTACTTTCACAATCCGGGTCCAATTAACAGTATGTTTGATATAGGCTGTACACAAAAATACAAGAGGTATCTGGCATAATTTACGTCTAATAATTATGCTAACATTATTTGCTCCCGAGTGGCGCAGCGGTCTAAGGCACTGCATCTCAGTGCTTGAGACGTCACTACAGACACCCTGGTTCGATTCCAGCCTGTATTACATTTACATTTTAGTCATTTAGCAGAAGCTCTTATCCAGAGGGACTTACAGTTAGTGAGTGCATACATTTTCATACTGGACCCCCTGTATCACAACCTGCCGTGATTGGGAGTCCCATAGGTCGTCGTCCGGGTTTGGCCGGTGTAGGCCATCATTGTAAATAAGAATTTGTTCTTAACTGACTTGCCTAGTTAAATAAAGCTAAAATAAAAATAAAAAACATTTTCAATAGATTTGGTCAATAGATTTACTTGATGATCTCTTGACCTATAATCAATCAATTATGACAGTTTCCAGTCATTATTTTTAATCTCACAACTCAAATGTAGACCGGAGGTAAACAAGGCCTCAGCACTTAACCACCTTTATCTTCTCGTCACTACGAGAAGACTGCTGGCTCAGGACAGCTCGCTCAGTCCTAACGTAATAGCCTGGTGACAACGAGGTTACCGCATGCATTTTCTTTTTTTTATGGGAGGAAACGGAGAAGGAACAGGGAAATAACGGACCATTAAATCCATCTGTGTGTTGGGCTGGAGAACAGTAGCAAGCAGTAGCAACAGCTCTGTATGAGGTCTCTACCCGGTGTCTGTCATTACAAACTGTGAGTAGCTAATAAAAGCTGCGCGCGCTCCGCATCTCTGCTCAATCCAGCCCTTTTCACTCAAGGCATTCTCTGTGCGCACTTTACCATGTAGCCAGAGCCACATAGTCGTGGCACCTACAGTTATTTATTTTCTTGCGTAGACTTATTTTCAATGGTCTCGCTCTTTTTTTACAACTTATTTCAGCATGATGGCAAATTATCAAAGGTTGGTTATTTTCAACGGTGAATTCAAACGGCAGAGAGCTGTCAAACCTCGTTTCGGCTGAACGTATTGGAGAGTTGTTTGAGAAGGTTTCATGGTGGGAAATGAAGACCCAGTGAACTCAGACAAACGGAATAAAGTTTTACATTGGATGATATTTGATCGATTTTAAAGGTAAGGAAAATATAGAAATGTGTCATTATCAAAATGTCATGTTATATCGGGTCTTAAAATTCATTGACACATGCCATTAATTTTCAAACTGACATTTTCTGTCAGTTTAGGTGTATGAAAAAATATTCGAGGCTATAATTTTTATTCAGTAATCATGGTAAAGAAAAACACAATGGAAATCATGCGTGTTGATGTTATTGAAAGATGTATTTAATATTTAAGCTTCAAATCACACTATCACTATAGTCTACTTAGTTTTTTCTAATGTCTTGTCACATTCATAGACTGAGTGATTTATGACACTATTTTATCAGACGACTATCATTGCATTAACTCTTTCAGGCATGATAACAACGCACTTCAATTTCCTGATCGAATGACATTTTTAACTTGGGTGCCATGAAAAGAATTTGCGCATATTTAAGTGTTGATGGTTTCAATCCCTGACCCCTCTCTGTGATCACATCTGAAACGTGAATTTGAATTTATGGATCATTGGCTCACATGGTCTGTTGCTGCATGAACAAACAGATGAGTAGCTCCTTATCTTCAACTCCAGATTTCCCACACAGCCCTTTAAATCAGTGGGCCAAAGGTTTGTGACAGAGTCACTGTGTGTCTGAACAAGGTAGCAATCTGTCGGGTAGTGCCTGAACAGCACTTGTGGTCTATTCTAAATCAAAGCACTGTAAAGCATTGACCCAGCCAGTGAAGAGAAAGGTCTGTAAACTGGCAGAACAAGGTAGACAACCTATCAGGTGCCTGAACAGAGACCTATTCTATTCTATTCTAAACCAAAGCAATGTAAAGCATTGAGCCTGAAGAGACACAGGGGTAATTTTGCGGAACAAGATTGCAATCTATCAGGTGCAGGATCAGCCCACGGGTGGTCTATTCTATGTTATTCTATTCTAAATCAACACACTGTAAAGCATTAAGCCAGTCTTGATTTGTGCGAGCTGGCCCGGAACGTCTTGTAGCAAGAGCCTATCTCCTGTTTCTGTAGCATGAGGCAGCTTGAGTAACCCCCTGGACAGGACGCTAGTCTATCGCAGGGCCTTACCCAAAATCTCATACCTCCTTATGTCCTTGAATGAGACATGAGCTCCCCTAAATGAAACAAATGTCCAACTTTGGCGGGGGGACTCTAATTGAATCATTATCCTATTTGTTTAAAATGCAATTTTTTACTGCTATAGTGGTAAATATGAAAATAAAAGCTAATTCCAAATGAAACGAACACCCCGTCATGGTTTAAACAGTAACAGTTCGGTTCAGGTTAATTCAATCGCATTCATTTCTCTACCCCGCCTGTCTCTCTCTCTCTGTCTGTCATGAGGTTTCGCTAGCTAACTTGCAACATTGTATCGACTGGGTCCTCACAGTTTTCCGCGCCAATGACCTCTAGACAGACAGCTGTATTAGCATTCCGTATTTCAGCCGTTTTTCTATCAGGTGCCTGATCAGCCCACAGGTTGTCTATTCTATTGAGGCAGTGCCTGAAAAGACAGAGGGGAGTAATCTGGCATAACAATGAATCAGGTTCCTTAACAGCCCACGGGAGGTCTTCTAGTCTTTTCTTCTCTATATTATATTATATTTAATTCTATTTAAATGTATTTTATTTAATTATATTATATTTCAATTCTAACACTAGGCTTAGATCCAGACTACTGAGACTGAACCACTTGTTGACCGATTGCTCAATGTTGCATTCAATACATACTGTACAGTGCATCTATTAATAGTTCAGTAGCCAACGTCAACCCAACGATTCCATTTCAACGAGTCCAAAATTGTACATGTAAGCATGGAGCAAACATGTTACATCATGCATCTGTTAATCTCAAATGGCACCCTATTCCCCATGGGCCCTGGTCAAAAGTATTACACTATGTAGGTAATAGGGTGCAATTTGGGATGCAGAATATGATTAGGTAATTACACTGAGTGTACAAAACATTAGGAACACCTTCCTAATATTGAGTTGCACCCCCCTTTTGCCCTCAGAACAGCCTCAATTCAGCGGGGCATGGACTCTACAAGGTGTCGAAAGCATTCTACAGGGATGCTGGCCCATGTTGACTCCAATGCTTCCCACAGTTGTGTCAGTTGGCTGGATGTCCTTTGGGTGGTGGACCATTCTTGATACACACAGGAAATTGTTGAGCATGAAAAACCCAGCATCGTTGCAGTTGCAGTTCTTGACACACTCAAACCAGTGCGCCTGGCACCTACTACCATACCCCATTCAAAGGCACTTAAATATTTTGTCTTGCCCATTCACCCATGTCTCAATTGTCTCAAGGCTTAAACATCCTTATTTAACCTGCCTCCTCCCCTTCAGCTACACTGACTGAAGTGGATTTAACAAGTGACATCAATAAGGGATCATAGCTTTCACCTGGATTCACCTGGTCAATCTATGTCATGGAAAGAACAGGTGTTCCTAATGTTTTGTACACTCAGTGTATAGCAGTGTTGTGAATTTGGTGCATTGATAGAAACCGTTTCAGTTGTTAGGCTACTCTCTTTATCCCTGGCACGGTAGGTGACGAGCTAGCTTTTCACTAAACAACATAATGAGGATTTCTATCAGCCTAATCGAGGTGTTCGAACAAGGCTGGATTTCTCGTAATGCGACTGTCGTTTTAGGTATAATGCTTTCGGTATAATGCCGGGAGCCGCTTGTGTATTTGACAGCTCTAATTCAGTTCCACTACTGACACCGCCAAACAACCGCTATGTGGGTGTCAGCTAGTGTGGATCTGATAGAATCTAGCCAATGGTCTGCGCCCCAAATAACACCCTATGGGCAGAGGACACCTTATGGGCCCTGGTCAAAAGTAGTGCACCATAAAGGGAATAAGGTGTTATTTGGGAAGCACACATGGACACATGGCATAGGCAATGTCATCATCTGTTTGACTGTTTTGTTTTCAACATCCCACACACCCCTCCCTCGTATCTGGTGTTGCTTATTTAGCACAACAATACCCATATCTCAAACAACTGGCAGCTTTCATTGTGCAGGAGGTGCAATGACAAATTGGCATAATGAAACATGTTATGATATTGATATTATCTCAGGTTGGCAGGGGGCATTCCTCTCACTGTGTGCTGACACCGACCTACACTCCAATTTGAATCTGTCACGGCTCACTGATTGAGGTGCCGCGGTCCTTTCTTTCTTTCAATTACTTAGGCAGGAATAATTTACATACTAATTTGCATTAATTCCCACCCCCTAATAAATACATGTTTTCTATAACAGTGGAGAGGAGTAACCTTTGGGTTGTTATTTACTGAGGGAAGAATATAGTCTAGTATCAAGTGAAGGACAAGCAGTTCTCAGGAAGGGGGCTGTGACTGGGGAGTTGACTGAATGATTTCCCTATGGTGTGTGTAGCTCAGTGTGTGTGTGAGTGCATACATGCGAATGTGTATGTGCATACGTGTGTGTATGGGTGTGTGTGTGTGTGTGTGTGTGTGTGTGTTGCAGTGTGCTAGTCCAGTAGACATGACAGCATAAGCTAGAAGGAAACCTATACTTTGACTTCAGATAAAAGGCAGAACTTAAGCTGTTCTATATTGTATTTAAAAGGAGAGAGAATTCCCAGCGGAGCTCTCAAAACACACACCAGGACCCTACTGTTACATCTTTTAATCTGCTATGTGATTACATTTGATAAGGGCTTTTATGGCTGAATAGTGAAAAAAGTACCCAACATGCTGTGAAACCAAAGACTGAGTGCATAAACAGCTGGACCCTCCTGCAGAGATGTCATGTACAGTGCCTTCGGAAAGTATTCAAACTCCTTGATTTTGTTGTGTTACAAAGTGGGATTAGAATGGATTTAATTGTCATTTTTGGTCAATGATCTACACAAAATATTCTGTAATGTCAAAGTGGAAGAACATTTCTACAATTTGTAAAAATAAAAATAAATAAAAAACATATATGAAAAATAAAACACTAACATACACTACCAGTCAAAAGTTTGGACACACCTACTCATTCAAGGGTTTTTCTTTATTTTTACTATTTCTTACATTGTAGAATAATAGCGAAGACATCAAAACTATGAAATAACACATATGGAATCATGAGGTAACCAAAAAAGTGTTAAACAAATCAAAATATATTTTAGATTTTAGATTCTTCAAATAGCCACCCTTTGCCTTGATGACAGATTTGCACACTCTTGGCATTCTCTCAACCAGCTTCATGAGGTAGTCACCTGGAATGCATTTCAATTAACAGGTGTGCCTTGTTAAAAGTAAATTTGTGGAATGTATTTCCTTCTTAATGCGTTTGAGCCAATCAGTTGTGCTGTGACAAGGTAGGGGGGGGGGGGTTATACAGAAGATAGCCCTATTTGGTAAAAGACCAAATCCATATTATGGCAAGAACAGCTCAAATAAGCAAAGAGAAACGACAGTCCATCATTACTTTAAGACATGAAGGACAGTCAATACGGAACATTTCAAGAACTTTGAAAGTTTCTTCAAGTGCAGTCGTAAAAACCATCAAGCACTATGATGAAACTGGCTCTCATGAGGACCGCCACAGGAATGGAAGACCCAGAGTTACCTCTGCTGCAGAGGAAATGTTCATTAGAGTTACCAGCCTCAGAAATTGCAGCCCAAATAAATGCTTCACAGAATTCAAATCACATAGACATCTCAACATCAACTGTTCAGAGGGGACTGTGTGAATCAGGCCTTCATGGTCGAATTGCTGCAAAGAAACCACTATTACAGGACACCAATAAGAAGAAGAGACCTACTTGGGCCAAGAAACATAAGCAATAGACATTAGACCGGTGGAAAATTGTCCTTTAGTCTGGAGTCCAAATTTGAGATTTTTGGTTCCAACCGCATTGTCATTGTGAGACGCGGTGTGGGTGAACGGATGATCTCCGCATGTGTAGTTCCCACCGTAAAGCATGGAGGATGAGGTGTTATGGTGAGGGGGTGCTTTGGTGATGATTACCCTTAACCAGAATGGCTACCACAGCATTCTGCAGCGTTACGCTATCCCATCTGGTTTGGGCATAGTGGGACAATCATTTGTTTTTCAACAGGACAATGACCCAACACACCTCCAGGCTGTGTAAGGGCTATTTTACCAAGAAGGAGAGTGATGGAGTGCTGCATCAGATGACCTGGCCTCCACAATCCCCCGACCTCAACCAAATTGAGATGGTTTGGGATGAGTCGGACGGCAGAGTGAAGGAAAAGCATATGTAGAAACTGTTAGAAAAGCATTTCAGGTGAAGCTGGTTGAGAGACTGCCAAGAGTGTGCAAAGCTGTCATCAAGGCAAAGGGTGGCTATTTGCAGAATCTCAAATATAATATATATTTTGATTTTTTAAACACTTTTTTGGTTACTACATGATTCCATATGTGTTATTTCATGGTTTTGAAGTCTTCACTATTATTCTACAATGTAGAAAATAGCAAAAAATAAAGAAAAACCCTTGAATGAGTAGGTATGTCCAAACCTTTGACTGGTACTGTATATCTTGATTAGATAAGTATTCAATCCATGTTAGAATCACCTTTGGCAGCGATTACAGCTGTGAGTCTTTCTGGGTAAGTCTCTAAGAGCTTTGCACACCTGGATTGTTCAATATTTGCATATTATTCTTTTTTAAATTCTTAAAGCTCTGTGAAGTTGGTTGTTGATCATTGCTAGACAGCCATTTTCAAGTCTTGCCATAGATTTTAAAGCCAATTTAAGTCAAAACTGTAACTAGGCCACTCAGGAACATTCAATGTCATCTTGATAAGCATCTCCAGTGTGTATTTGGCCTATAGGTTTTCCACTAGGATTTTTTGCCTGTGGGTAGCTCTATTCTGTTTATTTTTATCCTAAAGAAATCTTGTCCTTGCCGATGACAAGCATACCCACAACATAATGCAGCCACCACCATGCTTGAAAATGTGAAGTTTTACTCAGTGATGTGTTATGTTGGTAACTACAATGTTGGTGATCCATCCTCAGTTTTCTCCTATCATAGCCATTAAACTCTGTAACTGTTTTAAAATCACCATTGGCCTGATGTTGAAATCCCTGAGCAGTTTTCTTCCTCTCTGGCAACTGAGTTAGGAAGGCTTTGTTTGTATCTTTGTATTGACTGGGTGTATTGATACACCATCCAAAGTGTAATTAGTAACTTCACTATCCTCAAAGGAATATTCAATGTCTGCTTTTTTCCCCCCACCCATCTATCAATAGGTGCCCTTCTTTGCGAGGCATTGGAAAACTTCCCTTAGCTTTGTGGTTGAATCTGTGTTTGAAATCCACTGTTCGACTGAGGGACCTTGCAGATAATTGTATGGGGGTACAGAGATGAGGTAGTGATTAAAAAATCATATTAAACACTGTATTGCACACATAGTGAGTCCATGCAACTTATTATGTGACTTGTTAAGCAAATGTTTACTCCTGAACTTATTTAGGCTTGCCATAACAAAGGGGTTGAATACTTATTGACTCAAGACATTTGAGCTTTCATTTGTAATAGTAATTTTAAAAAAAAGATCGAAACAAATTCCACTTTGACATTATGGGGTATTGTGTGTAGGCCAGTGACCAAACATACTTTCTGAAGGCACTGTATGTTTTATCACAAATGGGATACAAATCAGGGGACATGTGCCCTCGGTTAATGGGCGTTAATGGAGCATGATGCCTATGCATTTGTGGACAGGATATGGGTCTATCCCCATCGATTTTCGAAGATCATGGGGCTTACCCAGTACTGATTACCACAGGCTGACTGTAGACAGAGGCTGTGGCTGAACCAGCCAACCAAGAGTCTCTCTCTCAACAGACACCTCTAGGACCAGGGGCCTCATTTATAACGTTACGTAAATTTCACACTCAATTTCTGCGTGCGCCATTTCTGAAAAGTTTGTGCACTTACAGAAATATTGAGATTTATAAACTTGGCGCAAGCCATACATAGCATGTTTCCAGTTATGAATCAGACCTGTCATAAAACTGTGCACGTGTGAACGAGCATTAAAACTCTGCCTGGAAGACGCCCTCCATTCACCTTTTATAGAGACAATAACATCCTTTATTTGCTGTATAATTTGGAACTATTGGCATTAGGCCACAGCATGCAGACGACGAATTGTTGTTCAATATTTAGTTTATCAATATAGGCTCTGAGATTAAATACGCAATGATGTCACGCTCCTATCGCACATCAATACTGTATCCTACCCATACCGATTTTATATAAAGCTACTGGTCTATTTACTGTGTTGGCAAAACACTTTAATCTTTAGCAGTAGGCCTAATTTATGCTATATCTGGAAAATGACTGTGTCCGTTTCTGGAAGAAAACAATGGCAAATAGTTGTGAACTATCAGCAGAGTGTTTGGATTCAACAATGTTTAGCATCGACTTTCCCCCCAACCTAAATATGATGGACTGCCTGCAAATTCTGAAACATTGTCTAGGGCAGGATATATATATATATTTTTTAACTTACAGTAGCATACATATGCCTACTTCAATGTAAAACATAAACTGTTCAACTGTTAAATTCGACTGTATACCGGTATTATAAACCTCGCTGATATTGCAAAACTTGAAATAACCTACATATAGCACATCCATGTATTTACTAGGCTACTAGGTCCAATTAAATGAGAGATGCGCATGGTAATTTGTTATAGGCTATGGCTCCTTCGGGAATATGAACCCATCACGGACAGAAAAGGTGAGGAATTTATTCGGCAATGGTTTTGAAAATAAAATAATAGGAACAAGATTCCTATGTCTAATTATTTTAGATTTAAATAAAACACTGATTTTCGCTCTTCTCACCAATGGCAAATGGCTGCATTCTTGTTAATACGTTTTCCTGTGTTTTTTTATGAATAAGCTTTTCATCATATCCCCCATTTGCACACAATGCTTACTTGCCAGCGTGCAATATAATATTTAAACCACTAGCAGATGTGAGTACGCATGGTCTAAAGTTTTTGGGGTGAGCACATTCTCACATCATGTAAAACTTTTATAAATGCCAACTTTTGCGTGAAAACTGGCGCATGCACATTTTGGGTTCTATTTTGTATGTATGCAGGGTTTACAAACGAGGCCCCAGGAACCAATGGTCTGGAGTGTGATTGCAACATTTACATTTTACATTTACGTCATTTAGCAGACGCTCTTATCCAGAGCGACTTACAACACAGGTTACCCAGTGGTTACCAAGTTACATAAGGACATTAGTAAATATATACCCAATGCATGGGAGGTAGGGGAGAGCAAGTTGCCCTGTGTGCCAGACCTGGGTTCAAATAGTATGTGTTCTTTCGAATACTTTGAGTGTTTGAGTCCGTCTGGAGTGCCAGATGGGTGGGGTTTCCAGTTCTGGGACTATTTCATTGGTTCCATTACACCAGGCAAGCTCAATCAAGCCCAGGTAAAGTATTTAAAATAATTTAAAATAGTATTTAAACCAGGTCTGCCTGTGTGGTTTCAAAATAATAATAATAATAATAATATGCCATTTAGCAGACGCTTTTATCCAAAGCGACTTACAGTCATGCGTGCATAAATTTTTTTTTGTGTATGGGTGGTCCCGGGGATCGAACCCACTACCTTGGCGTTACAAGCGCCGTGCTCTACCAGCTGAGCTACAGAGGACCACAAAGCCATCCCATCTCTTCCTGGTTTGAGCCAGGTTATTATTAATGTAGTCTAGGATGAGCATGGTTTTATTGCAACAGCACAAGCGTGGCACACTTATTAAAATCCTAATAAATTAAGTCAGCAGCATGTGCCATCCTCAGAGCTGAGGGGGGCAGACTTACCTGCATTGTCTGGAAAGACAGTCACTTCTAGTTATGCTACAGTTTACACATAAGCATTTGTAGACAGTCATAATAGTCTTCATGTTGTTATAGCCAGTGGTGTAAAGTACTTAAGTAAAACTACTTAAAAGCACTACTCAAGTCGTTTTTTTGTTATCTGTACTTTACTATTTATATTTTTGACAACTTTTACTTAACTACATTCCTAAAGAAAATAATGTCATTTTTACTCCATACATTTTCCCTGACACCCAAAAGTACTCATTACATTTTGAATGCTTAGCAGGACAGAAAAAATGTCCAATTCACTCACTTATCAAGAGAACATCCCTGGTCATCCCTACTGCCTCTGATCTGGCAGACTCACTAAAGACACATGCTTTGTTTGTAAATGATGTCTGTGTTGGAGTGTGCCCCTGGTTCTCCAGAAGAAGAAAAAAATAAAATGGTGCCTGTTTAATAATATAAGGAATTTAAAATGACATACTTTTGATACTTAAGTATATTTGAGAGATTACATTTACGTTTGAAACTGAAGTATATTTAAAACTAAATACTTTTAGGCTTTTACTCAAGTAATATTTTACTGGGTGACTTTCACTTTTACTTGAGTCATATTCTATTAAGGTATCGTCAAGTATGACAATTGGGTACTTTTCCCACCACTAGTTATTGCTAATATAATAAACAAATATTATCAAACGTGTTTAAACGCAGCTTGGACAAAAAGGGTGTTAAACGGAGGGACTTGAAAATCCAAAACAATTTACCCCAAGGCACCTCAACTTAGAAAAACAAGAACTGCAATGATCTTTGAGGTTCATTAGGGACCAAAAAAATGAAGATTGTTCCTAATGAAACTCTAAATCTGAGGGGGGAGGGGGACAGAGAGTAAATGTACATTCATATTTCATAACTGTGTGCTGTTATGTTTTGGGAGGCCTTTCAAAAATGTTTGTTCCCTAGAGAGAGCGACTGAGAGACAGAGAGCGAGAGAGACACCACATTGATTCTGTTCTTTTCTTCCATCCATGCAGGTGGGATGTCATAGTCAAAGCTCCTTGGATATCTGAGAGACATTGAGGAACCAGAGCCGCCATGGACTCCTGGGTGTTCCCCTCCTCGCTCCCCAACATAACCGAAGAACCCCTGATGTACGACAGCTTTATTCTGGGCAACGAGTCAACGGAACCCAATGGTACCTATACTGGTGACAACACGTTCAACCAGACCAGCACCATGGTCATCACCTTCCTCTACTTCCTGGTGTGTGGTATCGGTCTCTGCGGCAATGCCCTGGTGATCTACGTCATCCTGCGCTACGCCAAGATGAAGACGGTCACGAATATTTACATCATGAATTTGGCGGTTGCAGATGTTCTGTTCATGTTGGGGTTACCGTTCATCGCCATTCAGTTGGCGCTGGTCCACTGGCCGTTTGGTGCGGTGCTGTGCCGCGTGGTCATGACAGTGGACTCACTCAACCAGTTCACCTCCATCTTCTGCCTTATGGTCATGAGCATCGACCGCTACCTGGCCGTGGTGCACCCCATCCGGTCCACCAAGTGGCGTAAACCACGTATGGCCAAGACCATCAACCTGGCGGTGTGGGGGGTGTCGCTCCTGGTCAACCTGCCCATCATTATCTACAGCGGTTTAATCACCAAGCACAATAGTTGCTTCTGTACCATCGTGTGGCCAGAGCCCGAGGAGGCCTACTACACCGCCTTCATGTTCTACACCTTCGTCCTGGGTTTCTTCCTCCCGCTCATGGTCATCTGCCTGTGTTACCTTCTCATCATCATCAAGGTCAGTCTCATGGTCATCTGCCTGTTACATCACCATCACGGTCAGTCTCATGGTCATCTGCCTGTGTTACCTTCTCATCATCATCAAGGTCAGTCTCATGGTCATCTGCCTGTTACCTCATCATCAAGGTCAGTCTCATGGACATCTGCCTGTTACCTCACCATCAAGGTCAGTCTCATGGTCATCTGCCTGTTACCTCACCATCACCATCAAGGTCAGTCTCATGGTCATCTGCCTGTTACCTCACCATCAAGGTCAGTCTCATGGTCATCTGCCTGTTACCTCACCATCAAGGTCAGTCTCATGGTCATCTGCCTGTTACCTCACCATCACCATCAAGGTCAGTCTCATGGTCATCTTCCTGTTACCTCACCATCACCATCAAGGTCAGTCTCATGGTCATCTGCCTGTTACCTCACCATCAAGGTCAGTCTCATGGTCATCTTCCTGTTACCTCACCATCACCATCAAGGTCAGTCTCATGGTCATCTTCCTGTTACCTCACCATCACCATCAAGGTCATACTTGTTTTACACCGTTCTGCCACCACTACGGTGTCCATATTAGGACAGCCTCAGTGTCATCATGCTACTGATACAACTCCTGCTGAGACAGAGGCTGACCTACATAGATGAGACTGACAACTCCAAGACTACTGCCGTCTTTCTATACTTTTATTTTCATTTTAAGCTGACTAAATTGTTGTGCCCTATTGTATGTTGTCATGGTAGCAGGGTGTGTCTACTTTAATCTATTGTTTTTGCCTGTGTGTTGAAGTGCCTTGAGATGTAGCTATATTTACCTATATTTTAAAGTGGGCTATACAGATCAAATCTATAATTATTACTACTATCAAAGTGAAGTTCTCAGGGATCCGTGTCGGGTCCCCTAATATTTACCTATTTTTTTTAAAGCTATACAAATAAAATCTATTATTTTTTAGGTGAAGTCCTCAGGGATCCGTGTCGGGTCCACTAAGAGGAAGCGCTCGGAGAGGAAGGTGACCCGCATGGTGTCCATCGTGGTTGCCGTGTTCGTCTTCTGCTGGCTGCCCTTCTATGTCTTCAATGTGACTTCGGTGACAGGAACCATCTCCACCACGCCCTTCCTGAGGAGCACCTTTGCCTTCGTGGTGGTCCTGGGTTACGCCAACTCGTGTGCCAACCCCATCCTTTACGCGTTCCTGTCAGAGAACTTCAAGAAGAGCTTCCAGAACGTTCTGTGTCGGAAGAAGGTGGGCGGGCTGGATGTGATTGAGCGCAGCGACAGCAAGCAGGACAAGTCTCGTATGATGAATGACCCCACGGAGACTCAAAGCACGCTGCTCAATGGAGACCTGCAGACCAGCATTTGATGTTTGTTTACACTAACGCATCCCCTTATGTGTGATCTATACAGACATCTTTGATTTCACATCAAAGCTCCCTCACAAGCTCATCACACACAAACAAAAACACAAACAAAACACATGCACACAAACTCACACAGAAACAAACACACATGTTTCTGCAGATGGAATTGATCATCCTGACCTGTTATCATGCCCTATGAACAACTCATGTAGGGAGAGTGATTGTAGTTGATCTCATAGTGTGATATTCTGTAAGCATTCTCTTCCCCCGTGGATGAGGTGAAAAAAGGCCAAAGGAACTAAGCCCTCATGGTGTCTGCTCCTCAACGGCTGTTATCACCCTCTTCATGTCTCATATTTCTGTTTACAACCTCTCTCTTTACTTTCTAAAAAGACATACAATGATAATGACAGTGGGTTTTCCTGGTGGTAAAACCCATCAATTGTAATATAGTCATAAAGGAGAGAATACTAACTGTAGCTGTGACTTTGCTCTCTGTTTGGGTGGAAAGCTGAAGACGAGTACTTAGTGTATTGACACTGGGAAGGAGTGGACAGTGACAGGATCACATGAGGACCAGAACAGGGTTGTGTTCATTAGGCCCCAAAAGGAAGAAAGGGACTGAAACCGGGAAGTGCTACCTGAACTTGTCCAATAAGAAACATTTGTTTTCTGCTGCAGAACATTTTGCCATGTTGTGTCCTGATTAATAAGTCCCAGACCGTTACTTACAGTTACTGATTGACATCAGATGAGACTTAACCATGGAGATCAAGGATTCCCTTCACATACGTTTACACTAGCAGGGTGAACCTCCATCTTTGTCTTTGTCACGTTGTCCTGTAGCCGAGTAAACACCAGACTAGGACGTAAGAAGTATGCCAAAGTGAGACTAGGACTATAGCAGACTCACCGTGTGCATATTGTCTGTTTACAAAGATTGTGTGTCCAAAATGGTGGGCTCTGCAGAATGTGGATTTAGTAACATGCCTCTATGCTCAGATACTGTATTACTTAACACAACCGTGAGCAGAAGACCACATCACCTCTGGATCACTACACCAAGGTGTGGTTTGGTTGTCTAATTACTTTCTACAGAGAGAGGAGGAACAGTAGAGATGTTGGGACTACTTTGAAATGATATAAAAACACATGATATCCCACATGGCTAAGTCGCTGGCACAAGTCCTGCTGAGACTGCTGCTGTCCAAATATGGACACCGTAAAGTCGGTTTAACATTATGGTTGACCTTAGTGCTTCTTTTTTTAGGCTCAGCAAGACACATTTGCTGTGGACAAATAGTCAGCAGTGAGTCATGGACCTACAGCTGAACAGAGTTACAGAGTTGGAATCACACGACCTAATGAATGATGAGTGACTGTATGAAGTCTCCCAATAACTGTGAATGCACCCTCACTGTATAATTGAACCGTTTCTCTCTCTCTCTCTGTGTGTGTGTGTGTATGTGTACGTGTGAGAGAGAGAGAGAGAGAGAGTGAGTGAGTGTGTGTGTACTGTCCACAGTGTTTTATTTGATACAGCATTCAGTCCAAGGCCATGATTAGAAGAAGTATGGGAACCAAGTGACCTCATCTGGAGAAACTCAGGGCCCAAATTATTATTCTAGCCCAGAGTGTTTCTTTGTCAGGTCACATAATCAGGAAAAGCGTAGAGTTTTACTACAGAGATGAATGCTGAAATGTTGTTATATTGATGGCATTAGCATGGCATCGACCAAAGCTAATCACTAACCAAACCGCTGCTAGACTGTATAGACTCAATGTGTGCCGTAATTGTCAAGTCAACATTGTCGTGTCATGATTGAGAATAATTTAATAAATGTTTCATCCAAGCTGAATAGAACTGTTTGATAGTTTAGATAGCAAAGACAATGCATTTTTCAATCACTATTCTCCAGTCCTATTTTAAACCATCCCTTGTCATGTTTCACGTCATCCATAAACTGTTGCTATTATGTACAGTATAATGTCCAAGAAAGACCCGTCTTTGCTTCAGCTGGTATTGAATACTGTAGTGGTCTTCATTGCTGTAAATTAAGCAGCGCTAATCTGTTTATCAATCAAGCAACATTGCTTCAAAGCCCAAAGAAGAAATCCAGTTTGATCAGTTACAATTCAAAATGGCAGACTTCAAAAACACTGCAGATCATGCTACAAACACCGATAAAGCTCTACCGCATCATGGATTCATTTATAGTTTGGCAGCTGTTTGACCTGCATTTGACCCAAGTTTTATAGCTGGTCTTCAGGCTTGCTGAGTCATGTCGTGTTTGAGATGCTGAGCTCATCCCAGGCTACCTAGGGCAGGACAATCACCCACATACCCCATACTCTTTCTGAGAGGTCAACTCTGGCACGCTGGCATATGGAGCATTCCCACTGGGCACATACTGGTTCAAATCACGTTGTTTCCACTCTGTGAGCAATGTGCCCTCGCTTTGGGAGGTCAGAGGTCACGCTGAGGCATCCAGTCTGAGCAATATGAATTTGAGAAGGGCTAGAACACATCGTACCCTCAAAGGGGTGCAGGTGTGTTCCTTCTACACCCCATTATCATCATCACTCCCTTCCCCTACTCTCTAAATCTCACAGGTATAACCTGTGGATCTATGCCCTATACAGTAGTGTGTAGAGTGTACTATACTGTAGATCTAGCTTAAACAGTCAGTACACATCCTTCTCGTCTTGCATAAAGGGTCACCTGACCCGAAGTTAGTCACAGACATGCTGCCCAATTTGTCTTAGTTTGTCCCCTGTTCAGGCTCTGGCGCCACACTCCTGTGTGTGTGTGTTTTGTGGCCATACAGTGCCTTGCAAAATAATTCATACCCCTTGGCGTTTTTCCTATTGTTGCATTACAACCTGTAATTTAAATTGACTTTTATTTGGATTTCATGTAATGGACATACACAAAATAGTCGAAATTGGTGAAGTGAAATGAAAAAAAATTACTTGTTTAAAAAAAATTCAAAAAAATAAATTACGGAGAAGTGGTGCGTGCATATGTATTCACCCCCTGTGCTATGAAGCCCCTAAATAAGATCTGGTGCAACCAATTACCTTCAGAAGTCACATAATTAGTTAAATAAAGTCCACCTGTGTGCAATATTAGTGTCACATGATCTGTCACATGATCTCAGTATATATACACACCTGTTCTGAAAGGCCCCAGAGTCTGCAACACCACTAAGCAAGGGGCACCACCAAGCAAGCGGCACCATGAAGACCAAGGAGCTCTCTCCAAACAGGTCAGGGACAAAGTTGTGGAGAAGTACAGATCAGGGTTGGGTTATAAAACATATCAGAAACTTTGAACATCCCACAGAGCCCCATTAAATCCATTATAAAAAAATGGAAAGAATATGGCACCACAACAAACCTGCCAAGAGAGGGCCGCCCACCAAAACTCACGGACCAGGCAAGGAGAGCATTAATCAGAGAGGCAACAAAGAGACCAAAGATAACCCTGAAGGAGCTGCAAAGCTCTACAGCGGAGATTGGAGTATCTGTCCATAGGACCACTTTAAACCATACACTCCACAGAGCTGGGCTTTACAGAAGAGTGTCCAGAAAAAAGGCATTGCTTAAAGAAAAAAATAAGCAAACACCTTTGGTGTTCGCCAAAAGGCATGTGGGAGACTCCCCAAACATATGGAAGAAGGTACTCTAGTCAGATGAGACTAAAATTGAGCTTTTTGGCCATCAAGGAAAACGCTATATCTGGCGCAAACCCAACACCTCTCATCACCCCGAGAACACCATCCCCACAGTGAAGCATGGTGGTGGCAGCATCATGCTGTGGAGATGTTTTTCATCGGCAGGGACTGGGAAACTGGTCAGAATTGAAGGAATGATGGATGGCGCTAAATACAGGGAAATTCTTGAGGGAAACCTGTTTCAGTCTTCCAGAGATTTGAGACTGGGACGGAGGTTCACCTTCCAGCAGGACAATGACCCTAAGCATACTGCTAAAGCAACACTCGAGTGGTTTAAGGGGAAATATTTAAATGTCTTGTAATGGCCTAGTCAAAGCCCAGACCTCAATCCAATTATGGTCTGACAAAGATTGCTGTACACCAGCGGAACCCATCCAACTTGAAGGAGCTGGAGTAGTTTTGCCTTGAAGAATGGGCAAAAATCCCAGTGGCTAGATGTGCCAAGCTTATAGAGACATACCCCAAGAGACTTGCAGCTGTAATTGCTGCAAAAGGTGGCTCTACAAAGTATTGACTTTGGGGGGGTGAATAGTTATGCACGCTCAAGTTCTGTTTTTTTGTCTTATTTCTTGTTTGTTTCACCCAAAAAAATATTTTGCATCTTCAAAGTGGCATGTTGTGTAAATCAAATGATACAACCCCCCCCAAAAAATACAATTTTAATTCCAGGTTGTAAGGCAACAAAATATGAAAAATGGCAAGGGGGGTGAATACTTTTGCAAGCCACTTTACATGTTTGTGTGTTCGTCTGCCATATGTACTGTATGAGTGTGTATGTGTTTTGTGGGAATGCTACCCCTAGGCCTCAGCATCCCATCCTCCAGCCTGTCTCCTGAACAAGAGAAGCTAACAGTATGAGTGGTCTAAGGCGCCGCATCGCAGTGCTAACTGTGCCACTAGAGATCCTGGTTCGAATCCAGGCTCTGTCGCAGCCGGCCGCGACCGGGAGACTCATGGGCGGCGCACAATTGGCCCAGCGTCGTCCAGGGTAGGGGAGGGAATGGCCGGCAGGGATGTAGCTCAGTTGATAGAGCATGGCGTTTGCAACGCCAGGGTTGTGGGTTCGATTCCCACGGGGGGCCAGTATAAAAATAAAAAAAATAAAAAAATGTATTCACTAACTGTAAGTCGCTCTGGATAAGAGCGTCTGCTAAATGACTAAAACGTAAAATGTAAATGTTATCTGTCCTGAAGACACATGATGCCTGTTGCAAATAACATTCAACTCAAACACATTTCACTGACAAGTTCTGGCAGGTTCTTTTGATTTTATATATACAGTACCAGTCAAAAGTTGACACACCTACTCATTCCAGGGTTTTTCTTTATTTTTACTATTTTCTACATTGTAGAATAATAGTGAAGACATCAAAACTATGAAATAACACATATGGAATCATGTAGTAACCAAAAAAGTGTTAAACAAATCAAAATATATTTTAGATTTTAGATTCTTCAAAGTAGCCATCCTTTGCCTTGACCCCTTGCCTCTTGGCATTCTCTCAAACAGCTTCATGAGGTAGTCACCTGGAATGCATTTCAATTAACAGGTGTGCCTTCTTAAAGTTAATTTGTGGAATTTCTTTCCTTCTTAACGCGTTTGAGCCAATCAGTTGTGTTGTGACAAGGTAGGGGTGGTATACACAAGATAGCCCTATTTGGTAAAAGACCAAGTCCATATTATGGCAAGAACAGCTCAAATAAGCAAAGAGAAATGACAGTCCATCATTACTTTAAGACATGAAGGTCAGTCAATACGGACAATTTCAAGAACTTTGAACGTTTCTTCAAGTGCAGTCGCAAAAACCATCAAGCGCTTTGATGAAATTGGCTCTAATGAGGACCGCCACAGGAAAGGAAGACCCAGAGTTACCTCTGCTGCAGAGGATAAGTTACCAGCCTCAGAAATTGCAGGCCAAATACAGTGGGAAAAAAAGTATTTAGTCAGCCACCAATTGTGCAAGTTCTCCCACTTAAAAAGATGAGAGAGGCCTGTAATTTTCATCATAGGTACACGTCAACAATGACAGACAAAATGAGAAAATAAAAATCCAGAAAATCCCATTGTATGATTTTTTATGAATTTATTTGCAAATTATGGTGGAAAATAAGTATTTGGTCAATAACAAAAGTTTCTCAATACTTCACAAGGTTTTCACACACTGTTGCTGGTATTTTGGCCCATTCCTCCATGCAGATCTCCTGTAGAGCAGTGATGTTTTGGGGCTGTCGCTGGGCAACATGGACTTTCAACTCCCTCCAAAGATTTTCTATGGGGTTGAGATCTGGAGACTGGCTAGGCCACTCCAGGACCTTGAAATGCTTCTTACGAAGCCACTCCTTCGTTGCCCGGGCGGTGTGTTTGGGATCATTGTCATGCTGAAAGACCCAGCCACGTTTCATCTTCAATGCCCTTGCTGATGGAAGGAGGTTTTCACTCAAAATCTCACGATACATGGCCCCATTCATTCTTTCCTTTACACGGATCAGTCGTCCTGGTCCCTTTGCAGAAAAACAGCCCCAAAGCATGATGTTTCCACCCCCATGCTTCACAGTAGGTATGGTGTTCTTTGGATGCAACTGAGCATTCTTTGTCCTCCAAACACGACGAGTTGAGTTTTTACCAAAAAGTTCTATTTTGGTTTCATCTGACCATATGACATTCTCCCAATCCTCTTCTGGATCATCCAAATGCACTCTAGCAAACTTCAGACGGGCCTGGACATGTACTGGCTTAAGCAGGGGGACACGTCTGGCACTGCAGGATTTGAGTCCCTGGCGGCGTAGTGTGTTACTGATGGTAGGCTTTGTTACTTTGGTCCCAGCTCTCTGCAGGTCATTCACTAGGTCCCCCCGTGTGGTTCTGGGATTTTTGCTCACCGTTCTTGATCATTTTGACCCCACGGGGTGAGATCTTGCGTGGAGCCCCAGATCGAGGGAGATTATCAGTGGTCTTATATGTCTTCCATTTCCTAATAATTGCTCCCACAGTTGATTTCTTCAAACCAAGCTGCTTACCTATTACAGATTCAGTCTTCCCAGCCTGGTGCAGGTCTACAATTTTGTTTCTGGTGTCCTTTGACAGCTCTTTGGTCTTGGCCATAGTGGAGTTTGGAGTGTGACTGTTTGAGGTTGTGGACAGGTGTCTTTTATACTGATAACAAGTTCAAACAGGTGCCATTAATACAGGTAACGAGTGGAGGACAGAGTAGCCTCTTAAAGAAGAAGTTACAGGTCTGTGAGAGCCAGAAATCTTGCTTGTTTGTAGGTGACCAAATACTTATTTTCCACCATAATTTGCAAATAAATTCATTAAAAATCCTACAATGTGATTTTCTGGATTTTTTTCCCCAATTTGTCTGTCATAGTTGACGTGTACCTATGATGAAAATTACAGGCCTCTCTCATCTTTTTAAGTGGGAGAACTTGCACAATTGGTGGCTGACTAAATACTTTTTTTCCCCACTGTAAATGCTTCACAGAGTTCAAGTAACAGACACATCTCAACATCAACTGTTCAGAGGAGACTGTGTGAATCAGACCTTCATGGTCAAATTGCTGCAAAGAAACCACTACTACAGGACACCAATAATAAGAAGAGACTTGCTTGGGCCAAGAAACACGAGCAATGGACATTAGACTGGTGGAAATCTGTCCTTTGGTCTGATGAGTCTTTGTGAGACGCAGAGTAGGTGAACGGATGATCTCCGCATGTGTGGTTCCCACAGTGAAGCATGGATGAGGAGGTGTGATGGTGTGGGGGTGCTTTGCTGGTGACACTGTCAGTGATTTATTTAGAATTCAAGGCACACTTAACCAGCATGGCTACCACAGCATTCTGCAGCGATACGCCATCCCATCTGGTTTGGGCATAGTGGGACTATCATTTGTTTTTCAACATGACAATGACCCAACACACCTCCAGGCTGTTTAAGGGCTATTTGACCAAGAAGGAGAGTGATGGAGTGCTTCATCAGATGACCTGGCCTCCACAATCACCTGACCTCAACCCAATTGAGATGGTTTGGGATGAGCTGGACCGCAGAGTGAAGGAAAAGCAGCCAACAAGTGCTCAGCATATGTGGGAACTCCTTCAAGACTGTTGGAAAAGCATTCCAAGTGAAGCTGGTTGAGAGAATGCCAAGAGTGTGCAAAGCTGTCATCAAGGCGAAGAGTGGCTATTTGAAGAATCTGAAATATAAAATATATTTGGATATATTCAACACTTTTTTGGTTACTACATGATTCCATATGTGTTATGTCATAGTTTTGATGTGTATATATATATATATATACACATACATACATACATACATACATACATACATACATACACACACACACACACAAACACACTGGCTAGTTTATTAGGTACACCACCCCGTTCACGTGCCATGGCTTGCTATCTAAAACAGAAAGACAGGCACAGAGGCATTCAGTTACTATTTGATTGAACTTTAGAATGGGCAAAACGAGTGACCTAAGCGACTTTCAGCGTGGTATGATCGTCGGTGCCAGACGCACCAGTTCCAGTATATCAGAAACAGCCAGCCTACTGGGCTTTTCACGCACGACAGTGTCTAGGGTTTACCGAGAATGGTGTGACAAACAAAAAACATCCAGTCAGTGGCAGTCCTGCGGCCGAAAACAGCTCGTTGATGAGAGGTTGAAGGAGAATGTCAAGAATCGTGCAAGCTAACAGGTGGGCAGCAAACAGGCAAATAACGGCGCAGTACAACAGTGGTGTGCAGAACGGCATCTCGGAACGCACAACTCGTCGTCCTTGTCACAAATGGGCTATTGCAGAAGACGACCACACCGGGTTCCACTCCTATCAGCTTAAAACAAGAAGAAGCGGCTCCAGTGGGCATGCGATCACCAACACTGGACAATTGAGGAGTGGAAAAACATTGCATAGAACATGACAGTGAGTTCAGTTTACTTGAGTGGCCTGCGCAGTTCCCAGACCTGAACCCAATAGAGCATCATTGGGATGAGATGGAACGGGCTGTTCACAGTATTAATGTACCGCGGTCCAATCTGCAGCAAATGTGTGATGTCATCGCCTCAGCATGGACCAACATCTCTGTGAAACGTTTCTGACACCTTGTAGATTGCCCCAGAAAATGTAGACTGTTCTGGAGGCAACTGGGGGTCTGACCCGGTACTAGACGAGTGTACCTATAAACTTTCCGGTGAAATAGATGGAAATAACACAGCTAAAGAGACTCTTAGCCATTAACTGTCTGACCACGTTTTTAAACGTTTTCCATTGCATTCCCTAATGAACATAACCCTGATCTCAGTTAGTGACACCTCTTTTCATAAACCTGCATTCTAATAAACAAAACTCTCTGATCACCAACTCTGATAAGCACAGCAACAGTGACCAGGAGGACAAAATGGCCCCAAGAAAGATTGATACATACTGTAGTAACAAGGCAATTGCGTCATACTTCTGGGACAGAAGGTAAAGAATACACTCAAACCACAGAACAGTGACATGAGGCACATCTGCACCATTATATTAGTAATTAGAACAATTAATAATTGATTAAATTTAAAGGATTTCTTTGGCTGTGTTTACACAGGCAGTCCAATTATGATCTTTTGTTCCACTAATTGGTCTTTTGACCAATCACATCAGATCTTTTCACATCAGATATTTTTCAGAGCTGATCTGATTGGTCATAAGACCAATTAGTGAAAAAAATATCAGAATTGGGGTGACTGTGTAAACACAGCCTTTGATCTGCACAGCATCAATAGCCTGTTCCAGATATGCATGCATTTTTGCCAACCCCTCTGACACTCAATGTTGTCTTGCCATGCCGTACATGACAACAAGTTTGAGGAGTTGGCTTAAGCATATACAGATCTGTCCACAGCTACATCAACAGGTAGAAAGAACCATTATATAAAAATATGTATTGGATTGTCCTTACATTTTGTATTCCATAACATTTTATTTGCAATTGACATAGCAGTGGTTCCTAATACTGTTATGTGTGAAGGAGAGCACAGGCTCCATAATCTGGCTTCAACCTCTATGATGAGTGGGCACTGTATCTTTGCTTAGTGATACAGATTTTTTGTAAACTTTTTCCATGTTTCTTTTTACTAATTTCAAATCTGACCTTAGCTTAAAAAAAAAAAACATGTTTTGTAGATTTATCATGCTTATTATACTTATTATATGGTGTTGTTCGTTTACAAGTGCAACCTGCAGTGGGTAATATGTTAGGACAGTGGCACATCTTCATCCAACCAAGGCACCCTGGCTTGGCTACATTGTCTGTAGACCTTACAGAATGGGGAACAATGACTACACATCCTACGAATGCTGATGTAAATTGATATGTTATCCAGTATAGAGTCAGCTATACAACGTTTCAGGCTGTGGTAGAACTGTTGCAAATAGCTAGCCAAATCGTTATTGTGATATAAAGGGCAACTCAATAGCCTCCATTCACCATCTGTGTTCATTACTACTATTTTTCTCTGTAGATAGAAGTTGCTGGCTACTACGGATGATGATGGTTGATTACCTTATGGTGTCCATATTAGGACCGGTTCCTGTCCATATTAGGGCAGCTTCCTAATATGGACACCGTATCACCTACCCTCAATCATTACACCAAGGGAGAAAAGATCTGACCCTGTATCAGTGGTTAGGGACAACTTCTACCTACTCCACTCTTCTCAACTGTTGCTGAAGGGTTTGTTTGTTTGCCTCTGTACAAGGAATTAGTAATGCTCAGGGGCCTTTTCTCTTTCTGATTCAATTTTGCCATTACATCTTGCTTTTGTACAAAAAATATACTTAGCATTGTTAATATTATTGCTGTTCCTTGGAAATATTGTTCCTTTGTTTGCTTATAAAAACATATTGCAGTTGCATGTGTGTGTGCTTCTTCATGAAAGACTTAATAGTTGCTCTCCTTACCACATTGTCAATCGTAATGATGTACATAGTAGGCCTAACTCCTGACTTCAGTAAGTGTAAGAGATTTTAGTATGGATTAAGAATCCAAAATTCTAAATCTAGAAAATTCAATAATAGAATAGTCACATCGTCCCCCTATTAGGAGGACCCAGTAGCATACAGTGAAACAGTGCCCCTCTGTGGTGAAAAGACGCTACTATATGAAACAGTGATGACATTCTCCATGGTGTCTTTTCCCACTCAAACCTTGTGATTTCTGAATCGACCACTGAGGGATACACCAATTGCAGACATAACCAGATCATTCCATACCATACCAAGGCCTGTACTCCTACTGTCTTCCATCATCTAGGTAATAATGATTGGAAACCAGTTACTATCGGAAGGTTTAGGGGAGGGGCGGTTTCCCGCACACACAGCCCTTGTCCTGGACTAAAAAGCCAACTCAATGGACAGGGTACACAAAGGTCCATCAAGTGACTCGAGTCCCACATCAGACCATCCAGTATCCATGCAGAAGCACACCAAGCGCCCATCTCTCATCACCACATGGCATCCTAAAGTCCGGAACCAAAGACTGTAGGTTAGCCACACACTTCCTTTAATCAACTCCAAACAAAGATTGCCTCAGTAGCATTGAAAGTATAGCTAGCTACTGCAGTAGTAGTGCAGTCTAACCTCCGGTCTTGTAGTCTACGGTCAATAAAACACACATTAGGCGGGTTTCCGGGTAGGGTGAATGGAGTCCCATTCATTTATTTAGACCTGTTGTACTCTACCTGTGAGACCACATACAGCGGCCTCAGCCAAACATCACCCAAACAGTGGAAACATCACCCAAACAGTGGAAACATCACCCAAAGTGTGGGAGTGCTCAATTCTTAGACTGCAAGACCGGAGAATGGGGTAAGGCATAATATGCCATCTAAACTGACATTTCCTAACACTACCATGAGGTTATTGACTCCACTAGGATCTATTGGAACAAGTCACTTAATCTACTATGGAGGGCTTCAGGGAAACAGAATGATACAGCAAGAGAAACAAGCTAGTATGCATAATGCATCTTAAGAGATTGAACAGGATCTTAAGCGCATACAAATTCGTAACATATCATACAAATTGCACGACGTAACTTATTATACGAAATGGATGACGTACACAATTGTGCACACTTTGAGGATATGTTTTCGCTCGTGAGCGCTACTTTCAAAACGACTGGCTGAAATGACAGAAAACCTTTAACACATCTTTAATCTACTATAGAGGGCTTCGGGGAAACTATGATACAGCCAGCTAGTATACACCATGCATCACAGTTCTCCATCTGTGGCAGGCGGTTCTCCATCTGTGGCAGGCAGCTCTCCATCTGTGGCAGGCAGCTCTCCATCTGTGGCAGGCAGCTCTCCATCTGTGGCAGGCAGCTCTCCAATTGTGGCAGGCAGTTCTCCATCTGTGGCAGGCAGTTCTCCATCTGTGGCAGGCAGTTCTCCATCTGTGGCAGGCAGCTCTCCATCTGTGGCAGGCAGCTCTCCATCTGTGGCAGGCAGCTCTCCATCTGTGGCAGGCAGTTCTCCATCTGTGGCAGGCAGTTCTCCATCTGTGGCAGGCAGTTCTCCATCTTCTGTCTCTGTGTTAGTGGTGTACCTACAGGGATGTATTCAGGGACGTGAAACACTGAGCATTGCAGGTAGAATAGGAAATGGTGTCAGCTATTCAATCTATCTGACAATCATTTCTACAAAACGCGTTTCTTCCAAACGTTGTGTCATTCAACACCATGCGACTGCACACTACACTAGTGCTAAAAGAGTGAATAGATTTGAAACTGTGAATAAATCAGGCAATGGTGACAGAGAGTGTTATATTAAAGAGAAAAAAGTTTTGTTCCGAGTTTAATCACTGAAACAGAATGTCTCTCTCCTCTCACCTCCTCATACGTTAGGGCTGCATTACTGAATGACCTCTGAGTGGCGCTCTTCTCTCAGACCACCATGATGCATTGGAAGCCTTGGTGGTGCGACCATTTAAAACGTGCAATTTCTCTGTTCTTCGACCCCCCATCTGTTCTGGCTCAGGGTTCAATAATGGACTAATCTGTAGCAGACCAGAGGATATACAGTGGGGGAAAAAATTATTTAGTCAGCCACCAATTGTGCAAGTTCTCCCACTTAAAAAGATGAGAGAGGCCTGTAATTTTCATCATAGGTACACGTCAACTGTGACAGACAAATTGAGAAAACAAAATACAGAAAATCACATTGTAGTATTTTTAATGAATTTATTTGCAAATTATGGTGGAAAATAAGTATTTGGTCAATAACAAAAGTTTCTCAATACTTTGTTATATACCTTTTGTTGGCAATGACACAGGTCAAACGTTTTCTGTAAGTCTTCACAAGGTTTTCACACACTGTTGCTGGTATGTTGGCCCATTCCTCCATGCAGATCTCCTCTAGAGCAGTGATGTTTTGGGGCTGTCACTGGGCAACACGGACTTTCAACTCCCTCCAAAGATTTTCTATGGGGTTGAGATCTGGAGACTGGCTAGGCCACTCCAGGACCTTGAAATGCTTCTTACGAAGCCACTCCTTCGTTGCCCAGGTGGTGTGTTTGGGATCATTGTCATGCTGAAAGACCCAGCCACGTTTCATCTTCAATGCCCTTGCTGATGGAAGGAGGTTTTCACTCAAAATCTCACGATACATGGCCCCATTCATTCTTTCCTTTACACGGATCAGTCATCCTGGTCCCTTTGCAGAAAAACAGCCCCAAAGCATGATGTTTCCACCCCATGCTTCACAGTAGGTATGGTGTTCTTTGGATGCAACTCAGCATTCTTTGTCCTCCAAACATGATGAGTTGAGTTTTTACCAAAAAGTTATATTTTGGTTTCATCTGACCAAATGACATTCTCCCAATCCTCTTCTGGATCATCCAAATGCACTCTAGCAAACTTCAGACGGGCCTGGACATGTACTGGCTTAAGCAGGGGGACACGTCTGCCACTGCAGGATTTGAGTCCCTGGCGGCGTAGTGTGTTACTGATGGTAGGCTTTGTTACTTTGGTCCCAGCTCTCTGCAGGTCATTCACTAGGTCCCCATGTGTGGTTCTGGGATTTTTGCTCACCGTTCTTGTGATCATTTTGACCCCAAGGGGTGAGATCTTGCGTGGAGCCCCAGATCGAGGGAGATTATCAGTGGTCTTGTATGTCTTCCATTTCCTAATAATTGCTCCCACAGTTGATTTCTTCAAACCAAGCTGCTTACCTATTGCAGATTCAGTCTTCCCAGCCTGGTGCAGGTCTACAATTTTGTTTCTGGTGTCCTTTGACAGCTCTTTGGTCTTGGCCATAGTGGAGTTTGGAGTGTGACTGTTTGAGGTTGTGGACAGGTGTCTTTTATACTGATAACAAGTTCAAACAGGTGCCATTAGTACAGGTAACAAGTGGAGGACAGAGGAGCCTCTTAAAGAAGAAGTTACAGATCTGTGAGAGCCAGAAATCTTGCTTGTTTGTAGGTGACCAAATACTTATTTTCCACCATAATTTGCAAATAAATTCATTAAAAATCCTACAATGTGATTTTCTGGGAAAAAATTCTCAATTTATCTGTCATAGTTGACGTGTACCTATGATGAAAATTACAGGCCTCTCTCATCTTTTTAAGTGGGAGAACTTGCACAATTGGTGGCTGACTAAATACTTATTTTCCCCACTGTATATATATATATATATATTTTTTTTTTTACTTGTTTGTTTACCGAGCAGCTGAACCAGACCCAAAGTGTTGTGGTATCAATGTGGTATACATTTTCCCACATTTCTTTTTCAATCTTTACATACACAGTGATATTCAAACATAAAATACCCAACAACACATGGGTGTTTTTTCTTTTTAAACTCAGAATTCAGACAGCACACTGATTGGATAGAGCACTGTGTTACCGCACTGCAGATGCAATATACCCCGAGCCACATTGGGTCGTGCTCATCAGGGCACGCGATGGATAACGTTTTAAAACGTTTTGCCATGGAAAATTTAAATTAGCGTTTCTCATTGGACAAGCCCAAGCAGTCCCTCCCTGTTTCAGTCAGTTTTCTTCCATTTGGTGCCTAATGAACACAACTTTGGTCTGAACAAGCCACGTGTGGTTGTTGTTGTTATGGATATTAAGAGAACACTGATGGATTCAAAGCTGGAGAGGGTGCAGCAAACAGACAGCGCCACCGTGTACATGCAATCTTTCAGCCATTTCCCCCTCCCCCCCTCCCAACACCAGTACAGTACAAACATCATGGTCAATGGAGTCTTGTAACAGAGAAGAGCTGTAGGCATGGAGGTATTATTGCCCAAGGCGACATTAAGACTGATATGCGTCCACAATGGTACACTATTCCCTATGTATATAGGGAATAGTGAGCCATTTTAGTTTTGCCCTAGACCTGCACAGCTGTGTTGCAGTATGCTTACGTTAGCACGTCGCTTTACTTGACGGATTCTAGGTCTGTGTTCGAAATGGCACACTATTCCCTAGAGCACTACATTTGTCTCTGCAGTATATGGGGAATAGCAAGCGATTTCCCCCAGGTATGCACCCTACTGTGTTGCAGAGGGCTTCAGTTTGAGTGGTTGCATTCTAAAAAGACCCACAGCAGTCTGATAGCCATGGCCTCTAATCCTCTAAATATACTGCATACTGTGCCTGGTCCCAGATCTGTTTGTGATGTCTTGCCAGCTAGCAAGACAGCACAAACAGATATGGGACCAAGCTACAGTATACATTGCCTCTACTTCATAATGCCACAAGAAACCTACAGCTTATCCCCAAAATACATGTTTCAACAGCCAAAAGTGAGCCAATTTAAATCACCACTATCATTATATACCCAACAAAACTTTCCACGATAATAAAGAATACTACATCCAAATAAACGTCTTCTGAAGGTACCATGACAACAAGGAAGGGACATTACTGCACCGCAACAAAACAGAACGACTAGAAGAACATGGACACTGGAAAGAAACGGTAAACAAAGAATTTCAATGAACGAGTCGCTAAATAAAAAAATAGATATTCCCTGCCCTCAACCGAAATTATACAAAAAAAGAAAAACACAAAAAATAGTTTGAACACGGTTACGTTCAATTTGCTCCAAGTCAATTTTTTGTGTTTGGCTACACTTACCAGGAAACTAGCAAGGATGGCGTCTCGCTCTCTCAGTTCTCTGACTTTTCCTCTTTAAAAAAATAGATGTACTAGAGGGATCATACAGCATTCCAGAACTAAATTCAAATGATAAGAATCATAACCATATCTTTTAGGAAAAAATAAAATGTTTGCTGTTTAAAAAACATAATACCATACTTTTGTTTTGTTGTTGTAGTATATATAGTTTTTGCATTCAGTTCTGTATGGATATGAAGACATCTACAATCTCATCCCATCGTGACTGTATGGTAAATGCTTGGTCAGTTGAAACGAGAGCACCATGAGGAAAGAAACAGGAAGTCAGAATCGAATACTGTCGTTTTTGGGGTTTGTAGCCCCAATGTGCCCTCTTTCCTCTCCACAGAACTGTCAATCACTCTCGCCAAGGCTCCGCCCCACTGTCAGAAAAGGGGCGGAGTGAGGGAGAGTGAGGGGAGGGCTCCTCCCCCCCATGCCACTCCACTTTTCCTCCTTCTCTTTCTCTATTCAGTGTGTCAAGTAGATGCCGGGAACTCAGTGCTGTTTTTAAACACAAGTTTTGCATGAATTTTCACTATTTATTAGTCATTGTTTATGTTAGACTCTCTGTGTGTTCGTGTTTTATCGTCCTCTGTTCCCCAGTCATTGGTTGGTTCCTCTCATCTCTTTGAGCGTTGGGTTGGTTCTCCGCAGAGTCAGCGGTCTCCAAGGTAAGGCTACTCATATTCCAGGAACTGCTTGTGATAGAATAGAAGATACCTGAGGGGAAAGGAAATAGCTATTAGACTTAAATGTGATTATTATTAATAGTAATAGTAGTACATGAAAAGAGCTAGACTTAAATGTGGTTAGTTTGTGTGGGGTTGTTCAGTGTTGTTAACCCTATAAGAATGTGTTTGGATGGAATCGACCCCTAGAGTTGGGGTCAATTGAATCTAAATTGAAGGCAATCTAACGTTGTGTTCAGAAGGGCACACAAAACGTTTTGCAAAAAAATTAAATGAAAATCTGTGTTGTTATTGTTAAGTATTAGCAGTAGTTGTCCAGGTCATTCTGAACATGACCCGGGTATCGAACTGCAATCCCACAGGAATTCCACTTCCAAATCAACTGAGAGGAACTTGGTACTACCTGAACTTGTTCAATAACAACATAACCTTTTGTTTTCTGTTGAAAAACATTACAGCGTACCCACGGTCAAAACCTTTTACAACGGAAAACGAAACAGAGCGTTTTTCTATTGGGTAGTCCCTATTGGGTAGTCTTTTCTTTCAGTCTGTTTTCTAAAGAATATGACCCTGGTGTCTGACTACCCACCCTTCACTGTCCAGCACGTCCTTGATGCTGGCCTTTGTGATGATGGCGTCGTCACACTTGAACCACTGGTCCTTGTGTTGGCGGATGAAGCTGGTGTAGTGGCCGCTCTCCAGGGTGCCCTGGTGGTTCACCACCGCAAACAGAGAATACCTGGTCCACCACAACACACACAGAGACAGTGGAGAGTTAAACAGAGAATACCTGGTCCACCACAACACACACAGAGACAGTGGAGAGTTAAACAGAGAATACCTGGTCCACCACAACACACACAGGGACAGTGGAGAGTTAAACAGAGAATACCTGGTCCACCACAACACACACAGAGACAGTGGAGAGTTAAACAGAGAATACCTGGTCCACCACAACACACACAGGGACAGTGGAGAGTTAAACAGAGAATACCTGGTCCACCACAACACACACAGGGACAGTGGAGAGTTAAACAGAGAATACCTGGTCCACCACAACACACACAGGGACAGTGGAGAGTTAAACAGAGAATACCTGGTCCACCACAACACACACAGGGACAGTGGAGAGTTAAACAGAGAATACCTGGTCCACCACAACACACACAGGGACAGTGGAGAGTTAAACAGAGAATACCTGGTCCACCACAACACACACAGGGACAGTGGAGAGTTAGTGGAGAAGCAAGGGAGGGGAAGTAAATAACTTTATAACACAGTTGGTGGTATATAGCGACTTCACCTGATTATTCTGGCTTCACATATTCCTCTTAGTTTATACATCTATTTCTCTGACCATGTGAACTAGCCAGAGGGGCCATCCATTTAAATAGTGACACGGACCATGGTCAGGAACACTCGACTAAACTACCAACTAGAAATGGTACTATATAACACTGATTCATTTAACCCTGGTAAATGTATTGGAAAATGAATGCCATTGTAACTGCCATGGTTGAGAAAAATATAGCTACTTTTAATAGTTTACATTTATTTCATTTGGGAGTCGGACTAGGATGCTCCACGCCGTTAACGTTCGCTGTTGCGCTAGAATGGAAACAATTATAATTAAATTAATTTAGCTTTTTTTCCTGTGCACCTGTTGTCAAATAAATTACAAACGGCATACAAGGAAACTCTGGCAACAGATGACAACGGTGTTATTCAGACCTAGGTTCAAATACTATTTGAAATCTTTGAAATACTTTCAGCGTTTGCTTTAGCCTGCCTGGAGTGCTAGGTGGGCGATGTTTGCACTTGCAACTATTGAATTGGTTCCATTGTGCAAGGCAAGCTCAATCAAGCCCAGATAAAGTATTTAAACAACATTTCTTATTTGAACCCAGACCTGGTGCTGTTTACTGGCGATATGTTGCTGTTGTTTACCATAACACAGAATAAACTTGGACATACTTACTTATTGTCGTTGTTTAACACTTCTACTGTCTGTTGATAGTGGCCATTCACTCTGCTCTCCTTACTGTAGAGGACAGAGACACTCAGTCACATGCATGCTCATATCAAATGACACTTAGAAGAAAATCATCCAACATGTAACAGAGACATACATGGTTACACAGCCATTCAAATGACAGTCTCACAGTGACGGTTACATTTACATTTTAGTCATTAAGCTGACGCTCTTATCCCCAGCGACTTAAAGTGCATTCATCTTAAGGTAGCTGGGTGAGAAAACCACATATCACAGTCATAGTAAGCTCATTTCTCCTCAATAAAGAAGTTAATCAGCAAAGTCAGTGCTAGTAAGAAATACAAGTGCAAGAAAGGCAAGGATGACTGTTACTACAATCTGTTATGTCATTGTATGACAGTGTTATGAAGGAAAGTGTTACCACATACTATAATTATGTCATGAGTATTCAGACATAATACTGTGTCTTTGATTGATTGATTGATTGATTGATTTTGGGGTAAAACAATTTGTCCAGTTATAAACTATTTACAAGTACAAAGACCCCAGAGGATGACATGAAAGTGTTGAAACACGTATTCCAATGTTGTGCTGGGTGTCATTTACCACATATCCACTAGGGGGCATGGGTGTCCTGTATAATAAGCAGGCAGACAGCGGAGAGTCTCCTACACTCTCCTATTTCTCTGTCCATTGATCTGCCACTCACTACATTCAGAGCTACATGACTACTGCCGTTTCAGCCAGAGCTACATGACTACTGCCGTTTCAGCCAGAGCTACATGACTACTGCCATTACAGCCAGAGCTACATGACTACTGCCGTTACAGCCAGAGCTACATGACTACTGCCATTACAGCCAGAGCTACATGACTACTGCCGTTACAGCCAGAGCTACATGACTACTGCCATTACAGCCAGAGCTACATGACTACTGCCATTACAGCCAGAGCTACATGACTACTGCCGTTACAGCCAGAGCTACATGACTACTGCCATTACAGCCAGAGCTACATGACTACTGCCATTACAGCCAGAGCTACATGACTACTGCCATTACAGCCAGAGCTACATGACTACTGCCGTTACAGCCAGAGCTACATGACTACTGCCGTTACAGTCAGAGCTACATGACTACTGCCGTTACAGCCAGAGCTACATGACTACTGCCGTTACAGCCAGAGCTACATGACTACTGCCGTTACAGCCAGAGCTACATGACTACTGCCGTTACAGTCAGAGCTACATGACTACTGCCATTACAGCCAGAGCTACATGACTACTGCCGTTACAGTCAGAGCTACATGACTACTGCCGTTACAGCCAGAGCTACATGACTACTGCCGTTACAGTCAGAGCTACATGACTACTGCCGTTACAGTCAGAGCTACATGACTACTGCCATTACAGCCAGAGCTACATGACTACTGCCGTTACAGTCAGAGCTACATGACTACTGCCGTTACAGACAGAGATGTGTCACTGGCATCCCCAAAGCATTGTCCAATGGTGAATACACAGTAGATAGGTAGCTAGGGTATATGATGAATAAACAGTAGGAAGGCAGGGTATATGATGAATAGACTGTCGGAAGGTAGGGTATAATGACAAATAGACAGTAGGAAGGTAGGGTATACAGTGGGGAGAAGAAGTATTTGATACACTGCCGATTTTGCAGGTTTTCCTACTTACAAAGCATGTAGAGGTCTGTAATTTTTATCATAGGTACACTTCAACTGTGAGAGACGGAATCTAAAACAAAAATCCAGAAAATCACATTGTATGATTTTTAAGTAATTAATTTGCATTTTATTGCATGAAATAAGTATTTGATCACCTACCAACCAGTAAGAATTCCGGCTCTCACAGACCTGTTAGTTTTTCTTTAAGAAGCCCTCCTGTTCTCCACTCATTACCTGTATTAACTGCACCCGTTTGAACTCGTTACCTGTATAAAAGACACCTGTCCACACACTCAATCAAACAGACTCCAACCTCTCCACAATGGCCAAGACCAGAGAGCTGTGTAAGGACATCAGGGATAAAATTGTAGACCTGCACAAGGCTGGGATGGGCTACAGGACAATAGGCAAGCAGCTTGGTGAGAAGGCAACAACTGTTGGTGCAATTATTAGAAAATGGAAGAAGTTCAAGATGACTGTGAATCACCCTCGGTCTGGAGCTCCATGCAAGATCTCACCTCGTGGGGCATCAATGATCATGAGGAAGGTGAGGGATCAGCCCAGAACTACATGGCAGGACCTGGTCAATGACCTGAAGAGAGCTGGGACCACAGTCTCAAAGAAAACCATTAGTAACACACTACGCCGTCATGGATTAAAATCCTGCAGCGCACGCAAGGTCCCCCTGCTCAAGCCAGCGCATGTCCAGGCCCGTCTGAAGTTTGCCAATGACCATCTGGATGATCCAGAGGAGGAATGGGAGAAGGTCATGTGGTCTGATGAGACAAAAATAGAACTTTTTGGTCTAAACTCCACTCGCCGTGTTTGGAGGAAGAAGAAGGATGAGTACAACCCCAAGAACACCATCCCAACCGTGAAGCATGGAGGTGGAAACATCATTCTTTGGGGATGCTTTTCTGCAAAGGGGACAGGACGACTGCACCGTATTGAGGGGAGGATGGATGGGGCCATGTATCGTGAGACCTTGGCCAACAACCTCCTTCCCTCAGTAAGAGCATTGAAGATGGGTCGTGGCTGGGTCTTCCAGCATGACAACGACCCGAAACACACAGCCAGGTCAACTAAGGAGTGACTCCGTAAAAATTAACTCAAGGTCCTGGAGTGGCCTAGCCAGTCTCCAGACCTGAACCCAATAGAACATCTTTGGAGGGAGCTGAAAGTCCGTATTGCCCAGCGACAGCCCCGAAACCTGAAGGATCTGGAGAAGGTCTGTATGGAGGAGTGGGCCAAAATCCCTGCTGCAGTGTGTGCAAACCTGGTCAAGACCTACAGGAAACGTATGATCTCTGTAATTTCAAACAAAGGTTTCTGTACCAAATATTAAGTTCTGCTTTTCTGATGTATCAAATACTTATGTCATGCAATAAAATGCAAATTAATTACTTAAAAATCATACAATGTGATTTTCTGGATTTTTGTTTTAGATTCCGTCTCTCACAGTTGAAGTGTACCTATGATAAAAAAAGTACAGAACTCTACATGCTTTGTAAGTAGGAAAACCTGCAAAATCGGCAGTGTATCAAAAACTTGTTCTCCCCACTGTATGACGAACGCACAGTAGAAAGGTAGGGTATATGATGAATAGACAGTAGAAAGGTAGGGTATATGACGAATAGACAGTAGGAAGGTAGGGTTTATGACAAATAGACAGTAGGAAGTTAGGGTATATGACGAATAGACAGTAGGAAGGTAGGGTATATGATGAATAGACAGTAGGAAGTTAGGGTATATGACGAATAGACAGTAGGAAGTTAGGGTATATTATGAATAGAGAGTAGGAAGTTAGGGTATATTATGAATAGAGAGTAGGAAGGTACTGTAGGAAGGTTATATTCCATACCCTGATGGTGGAGGATGGAGAACACAAAACACACACAGCGTTCATACACACATCTCATTATTTGATAGCGCTGGAGCAGGAGGAGTGAGGGTCTTATATTTCCAAAGCAGAGCTTAGATCTGCAGTGTGTGTTACCCCACCTGGAAGCTATGAAAGGTGTCATGTCCAGCTCTAGAGGGAAGGAGACATATGTGGTGATCTTCCTCCTCAGTTTTGCAGAGTGTTCAAACCGCTACATCCCAGGAGGGAGGAGAGAAGAGAGGGGAAAGAGGGAGAGAAGAGAGGGGGAGGGGAGAGAGAGAAAGAAAGAGACACATTATTTAGACCCATCCCTGATCTTCTGGTCATTTTGAAGGGAGGGATTACTTGTGAGAAATAGAGAGCCCTGTTAGACTTGAGCCCTGATGGTAATAGATTAATCAGAACAGCCATGGATCAGTCTGAAGAGCAGAGAGAATCCCACATTCAGCACAGCCCTATGAATATTATAAAAAGCTTATGTATGGCCCACCACATCTCCATAAATAAAACATGTAGAGGACTGAGTGTGTGTGTGTGTATGTATGTGACTGTGACTGTGACTGTGTGTGTGTGTGTGTGTGGTGTAGTGACAGTAATGGAAGGCAAATCTTTCCACACAGAAAAAATTATAGCAGTAGTTATAATAGGCCTCTATTTAAGCATACAGTGAGAATGACAATGAATTGTGTAACATGATATGTTCATATATTAGTGTATTTATTATATATTATTACACTTCAATATATCATATGTTCTTATATTGTATTTAAATACATTGTCCTTAGTGGTCATGGCAGGCCTCTTGTGATTGGCCGGGAGCAGAGAGAGACTCACTTTGAGCTGGAAACACGCCACGATGGAGAGAGACTCACTTTGAGCTGGAAACACCCACGATGGAGAGAGACTCACTTTGAGATGGAAACACGCCACGATGGAGAGAGACTCACTTTGAGCTGGAAACACCCACGATGGAGAGAGACTCACTTTGAGATGGAAACACGCCACGATGGGGAGCTTCTTCATCGTCAGCTGTTTGGTGGACTCCTGGTAACTATGGCAACCACCACATTTGATTTTGGCACTGCTTCCTAGATGCTCAGGCCGAGTGAACCTGCAGAGAGAGGGAGTGGAATGATAAGAGAGCGAGAGGGAGGGAGGGCGGGACAGAGAGAGAGAGTATATAGAAAGAGAGAGAATGTGGAGAGAGAGAGAGAAAGGGGAGTGAAAGGGGTGGGGGAAGAGAGAATGAGGGAAGATAATACATTCAGAGGGTACAGAGACAGATAAAGTAGAAACACACCAAGTGTACAAAACATCAGGAACACCTTCCTAATATTGAGTTGAAGAGCCTAAATTCGGCGGGGGATGGACTCTACAAAGTGTTGAAAGCGTTCCACAGGGATGATACACACAGGAAAATGTTGAGCGTGAAAAACCCAGCAGCGTTGCAGTTCTTGACACAAACCGGTACGCCTGGCACCTATTACCATACCTCGGATTCACCTGGTCAGTCTATGTCATGGAAAGAATGTTTTGTACACTCAGTGTGTAAAGAAGAGACAGATATAAAGACAATAGATAAGAATTTGTTTGTAGTGATACATAACAAGTCAGTTTCCATGGTTACACTGCAAGAGGCTGCAATATAGTGCTAAGCACCGATCAGACCACGCCTGTCGATGGAACAGTGAAGTCACCAGTGTTCTGTAGGGGGGAGGCCAACAATGGTGGTCAACGAAGTGACTAAGGATTGATACTGTTCATCAGCGAGAGAGAAAGACTTCACACACTGCAGCATATGTTCACAAGGGTAGGACCCCAGGAAGAATAGCTTCTGCTTGGCAAAAGCTAAACGGGGATCCGAATGAACAAAAACAATCCAACATCCACACTAGCACACCACTAAGAATGCGTGCCCAATACATTGGACACTAAGATAACCTGCCTAAATGACTACCAACCCGTAGCACTGACGTCTGTAGCCATGAAGTGCTTTGAAAGGCTGGTCAAGACTCACATCAACACCATTATCCCAGAAACCCTAGACCCACTCCAATTTGCATACCGCCCCAACAGATCCACAGATGATGCCATCTCTATTGCACTCCACACTGCCCTTTCCCACCTGGACAAGAGGAACACCTACGTGAGAATGCTATTAATTGACTACAGCTCAGCGTTCAACACCATAGTGCCCTCAAAGCTCATTAATAAGCTAAGGATCCTGGGACTAAACACCTCCCTCTGCAACTGGATCCTGGACTTCCTGACGGGCCGCCCCCAGGTGGTAAGGGTAGGTAACAACACATCTGCCACACTGTTCCTCAACACAGGGGCCCCTCAGGGGTGCGTGCTCAGTCCCCTCCTGTACTCCCTGTTCACCCATGACTGCATGGCCAGGCACGACTCAAACACCATCATTAAGTTTGCTGACGACACAACAGTGGTAGGCCTGATCACCGACAACGATGAGACAGCCTATAGGGAGGAGGTCAGAGACCTGACCGTGTGGTGCCAGGACAACAACCTCTCCCTCAACGTGACCAAGACAAAGGAGATGATTGTGGACTACAGGAAAAAGAAGAGGACCGAGCACGCCCCCATTCTCATCGACGGGGCTGTAGTGGAGCAGGTTGAGAGCTTCAAGTTCCTTGGTGTCCACATCACCAACGAACTATCATGGTCCAAACACACCAAGACAGTTGTGAAGAGAGCACGACAAAGCCTATTCCCCCTCAGGAGACTGAAAAGATTTGGCATGGGTCCTCAGATCCTCAAAAAGTTATACAGCTGCACCATCGAGAGCATCCTGACTGGTTGCGTCACCGCCTGGTATGGCAACTGCTCGGCCTCCGACCGCAAGGCACTACAGAGGGTAGTGCGTACGGCCCAGTACATCACTGGGGCCAAGCTTCCTGCCATCCAGGACCACTATACCAGGCGGTGTCAGAGGAAGGCCCTCAAAATTGTCAAAGACTCCAGTCACCCTAGTCATAGACTGTTCTCTCTGCTACCGCACGGCAAGTGGTACCGGAGCGCCAAGTCTAGGTCCAAAAGGCTTCTCAACAGCTTCTACCCCCAAGCCATAAGACTCCTGAACAGCTAATCATGGCTACCCGGACTATTTGCACTGCCCCCCCCACCCCATCTTTTTACGCTGCTGCTACTCTGCTAATTATTTATGCATAGTCACTTTAACTCTACCCACATGTACATATTACCTCAACTAGCCAGTGCCCCCGCACATTGACTCTGCACCGGTACCCCCTGTATATAGCCTCACTACTGTTATTTTATTTTACTTCTGCTCTTTTTTTCTCAACACTTTTTTGTTGTTGTTGTTGTTTTCTTTTACTTTTTTATTAAAAAATAAATGCATTGTTGGTTAAGGGCTGTAAGTAAGCATTTCACGGTAATGTCTACACCTGTTGTATTCGGCGCATGTCTCAAATAAAATTTGAAGTGTGTATATTATAACAATGTTTTCAACCCTCAGACTCAGCCCTGTCTGTACCTTTAAGAGGCATGCTGCAGCACCCAGGCTGTGACTGGGGATGGAGTACAGGAGGGAGAGGAATAAGGAGGAGGAACAGAGAGGAAGTGAGGACACAGGAAACAGAGGAGATGGAACATAAAGAAGAGCAAATTGACATTCATCAAATTACAGGAGAGAGAGCGAGAGAGAGAGAGAGAGAGAGAGAGAGAGAGAGAGAGAGAGAGAGAGAGAGAGAGAGAGAGAGAGAGAGAGAGAGAGAGAGAGAGAGAGAGAGAGAGAGAGAGAGAGAGAGTCAGGTTATATGATTGTGGTAGCAGAGGTGGAGAGAGAGATAGGATAGAAGATGAGTAGACTAGACAGCATACTATGTTTATGGTAGTCCATATGAAGTGGAGACGGACGGACAGACAGGCGTCTAGTGGAGAGGAGAGGGATAGACGTGGTGAAAGACATGGGGACGGACAGACAGACGTCTAGTGTGGTCATACCTGCGTAGACAGTCTGTGAGCGTGGTGGCCCCTGAGAGGTGGCTCTCTCCATTGACCGTTGAGCCGTCTCCCCCGGGGCTGAGGGGCCAGAAGGGAGTGGACGAGCCCGGCAGGTCCAGACTGATGTCCCAGAATGGGTCTATTGTGGTGGACACACCGCTAGAGAGGGGAGGGGAGAGGCTCAATGAGATACATTGTGTGTGTATGGGTGAGTTACGAGGTAATGTGGGTTGCTAGAAAGACTGGTGTGTATGTGTGTTAGTATTCATACTCTTGGTCATATTAGTAGTCATGGGGAAAGGGTGATGGATGGTCATGGTGTGTAAGCTTTAATCCATACACTTTGTGAGTGTGTACACATACATTCTGTTCAGCCAACTGCACTGATAGGGGTCTATGGAGGGGGTTACTACTGTCTCTGTCCAATAGGGGGCTATGGAGGGGGTTACTACTGTCTCTGTCCAATAGGGGGCTATGGAGGGGGTTACTACTGTGTCTGTCCAATAGGGGGCTATGGAGGGGGTTACTACTGTGTCTGTCCAGTAGGGGGCTATGGAGGGGGTTACTACTGTGTCTGTCCAGTAGGGGGCTATGGAGGGGGTTACTACTGTCTCTGTCCAGTAGGGGGCTATGGAGGGGGTTACTACTGTCTCTGTCCAATAGGGGGCTATGGAGGGGGTTACTACTGTCTCTGTCCAATAGGGGGCTATGGAGGGGGTTACTACTGTCTCTGTCCAATAGGGGGCTATGGAGGGGGTTACTACTGTCTCTGTCCAATAGGGGGCTATGGAGGGGGTTACTACTGTCTCTGTCCAATAGGGGGCTATGGAGGGGGTTACTACTGTCTCTGTCCAATAGGGGGCTATGGAGGGGGTTACTACTGTCTCTGTCCAGTAGGGGGCTATGGAGGGGGTTACTACTGTGTCTGTCCAGTAGGGGGCTATGGAGGGGGTTACTACGGTCTCTGTCCAGTAGGGGGCTATGGAGGGGGTTACTACTGTCTCTGTCCAATAGGGGGCTATGGAGGGGGTTACTACGGTCTCTGTCCAATAGGGGGCTATGGAGGGGGTTACTACGGTCTCTGTCCAATAGGGGGCTATTCCCTGTAAGTATAATGGACCCAAGCCATGAGCACACGCTGCAAGTAGACATAGTGAAGAAGTATTATAGCTAAAGAGATAACCCTACAGTCCCTTGTATTTCAGTCAGGTATATAGGGAGCTAGCCCTACAGTCAGGTATATAGGGAGCTAGCCCTACAGTCAGGTATATTGGAGCTAGCCCTACAGTCAGGTATATTGGAGCTAGCCCTACAGTCAGGTATATAGGGAGCTAGCCCGACAGTCAGGTATATAGGGAGCTAGCCCTACAGTCAGGTATATTGGAGCTAGCCCTACAGTCAGGTATATAGGGAGCTAGCCCTACAGTCAGGTATATAGGGATCTAGCCCTACAGTCAGGTATATTGGAGCTAGCCCTACAGTCAGGTATATAGGGAGCTAGCCCTACAGTCAGGTATATAGGGAGCTAGCCCTACAGTCAGGTATATTGGAGCTAGCCCGACAGTCAGGTATATAGGGATCTAGCCCTACAGTCAGGTATATAGGGAGCTAGCCCTACAGTCAGGTATATAGGGATCTAGCCCTACAGTCAGGTATATTGGAGCTAGCCCGACAGTCAGGTATATAGGGAGCTAGCCCTACAGTCAGGTATATTGGAGCTAGCCCGACAGTCAGGTATATTGGAGCTAGCCCTACAGTCAGGTATATTGGAGCTAGCCCTACAGTCAGGTATATTGGAGCTAGCCCTACAGTCAGGTATATAGGGAGCTAGCCCTACAGTCAGGTATATTGGAGCTAGCCCTACAGTCAGGTATATAGGGAGCTAGCCCTACAGTCAGGTATTTTGGAGCTAGCCCGACAGTTAATGGGAGCTAACTTCTGTGTTGTGTTGTGTGTGGCCAGGTGTGGCTGAGCCCGGCTAGCTGTGTAGCACTGTGTAGTATGCAGTAGAGTGCAAAGAGTGCAATAGTGTGCAGTAGAGTGCACTAGAGTGCAGTGTGCTCTGTGTTAATGTGACAGGACAGCCCAGCGTCTAGAGAACCACCTCCCAACAGCAGATACACGGGGAGGGGAGGACCATGAATTAAATATGAGAGGAGTGCAGTGAAGGGGCACTTGTTGGGAGATTGAGAAAGATGAGAGCAGTGTTGGGAGATTGGGAGAAAGATGAGAGCAGTGTTGGGAGATTGGGAGAAAGATGAGAGCAGTGTTGGGAGATTGGGAAAGATGAGAGCAGTGTTGGGAGATTGGGAAAGATGAGAGCAGTGTTGGGAGATTGGGAGAAAGATGAGAGCAGTGTTGGGAGATTGGGAGAAAGATGAGAGCAGTGTTGGGAGATTGGGAGAAAGATGAGAGCAATGTTGGGAGATTGGGAGAAAGATGAGAGCAGTGTTGGGAGATTGGGAGAAAGATGAGAGCAGTGTTGGGAGATTGGGAGAAAGATGAGAGCAGTGTTGGGAGATTGGGAGAAAGATGAGAGCAGTGTTGGGAGATTGGGAAAGATGAGAGCAGTGTTGGGAGATTGGGAAAGATGAGAGCAGTGTTGGGAGATTGGGAGAAAGATGAGAGCAGTGTTGGGAGATTGGGAAAGATGAGAGCAGGTTAGAAAAGGGGAGAGAGGTGAGACTGGGGCTAGAGAGAGGGAGAGGACAGGGGGAGTGGAAGGGGGAGAACCACTGTGGCACTAGAAGAGAGTACTAAGGCAGGAAGCACTGGAAGAGGTGAGAGCAAGAGGGGAGAGAGGTAGGTGAGTGTGGGGGAGAGAGGTACGTGAGAGTGGGGGAGAGAGGTATGTGAGAGTGGGGGAGAGAGGTAGGGGAGTGTGGGGGAAAGAGAGGACAGGAGGCAGTGGGAGGTGAGTCACTCCAGACTGATAAATCCACTGTTGCAGAAGGAGAGGGTAGTGGGGTCTAGGCTGATTAATCAACCGTAGCACAAGGAGAGGGTAGTGGGGTCTAGGCTGATTAATCAACCGTAGCACAAGGAGAGGGTAGTGGGTCTAGGCTGATTAATCAACCGTAGCACAAGGAGAGGGTAGTGGGGTCTAGGCTGATTAATCAACCGTAGCACAAGGAGAGGGTAGTGGGTCTAGGCTGATTAATCAACCGTAGCACAAGGAGAGGGTAGTGGGGTCTAGGCTGATTAACCAACCGTAGCACAAGGAGAGGGTAGTGGGGTCTAGGCTGATTAATCAACCGTAGCACAAGGAGAGGGTAGTGGGTCTAGGCTGATTAATCAACCGTAGCACAAGGAGAGGGTAGTGGGGTCTAGGCTGATTAATCAACCGTAGCACAAGGAGAGGGTAATAGGGTCTAGGCTGATTAATCAACCGTAGCACAAGGAGAGGGTAGTGGGGTCTAGGCTGATTAACCAACCGTAGCACAAGGAGAGGGTAGTGGGGTCTAGGCTGATTAACCAACCGTAGCACAAGGAGAGGGTAGTGGGGTCTAGGCTGATTAATCAACCGTAGCACAAGGAGAGGGTAGTGGGTCTAGGCTGATTAATCAACTGTAGCACAAGGAGAGGGTAGTGGGGTCTAGGCTGATTAATCAACCGTAGCACAAGGAGAGGGTAGTGGGGTCTAGGCTGATTAATCAACCGTAGCACAAGGAGAGGGTAATAGGGTCTAGGCTGATTAATCAACCGTAGCACAAGGAGAGGGTAGTGGGGTCTAGGCTGATTAACCAACCGTAGCACAAGGAGAGGGTAGTGGGGTCTAGGCTGATTAACCAACCGTAGCACAAGGAGAGGGTAGTGGGCACTGGGAGAATGGGAGTGTAGGGGAGAAAGGATGGAGGGAGGGAAGGAGGGAGTAAGGTAATAGGAAGGAATCTGATATCAGAGGGAGAAGGGCAAGGGAGGGTAGAGCAGGGGAGAAAGGAGGGAGGAGGGGGTAAGAGGGAGGAGGAGGATGGGAGGAGGAGGATGGGAGGTGAGAGCAGAGGAGAAGAGCAGAGGAGGAGGATAGGAGGTGAGAGCAGAGGAAAAGAGGGGGGAGGAGGATGGGAGGAGGAGGATGGGAGGTGAGAGCAGAGGAGAAGAGGGAGGAGGAGGATGGGAGGTGAGAGAGCAGAGGAGAAGAGGGAGGAGGAGGATGGGAGGTGAGAGCATAGGAGAAGAGGGAGGAGGAGGATGGGAGGTGAGAGCAGAGGAGAAGAGGGAGGAGGAGGACGGGAGGTGAGAGCATAGGAGAAGAGGGAGGAGGAGGACGGGAGGTGAGAGCATAGGAGAAGAGGGAGGAGGATGGGAGGTGAGAGCAGAGGAGAAGAGGGAGGAGGATGGGAGGTGAGAGCAGAGGAGAAGAGGGAGGAGGAGGATGGGAGGTGAGAGAGCAGAGGAGAAGAGGGAGGAGGATGGGAGGTGAGAGCAGAGGAGAAGAGGGAGGAGGAGGATGGGAGGTGAGAGCAGAGGAAAAGAGCAGAGGAGGAGGATGGGAGGTGAGAGAGCAGAGGAAAGTTCTTGCCTCCTGGCGATGTCAGATGTCAAAATGTCAAATGTGAGTCTTTTAGCAGTCTTGACACATACAACCTTTTCCTTCTTCCACACACAGTCTTGTACAGCTAACCTTGTGGGGACACACAATTCAAAATCCTATTTTCCCTAACCCCTAACCCATACTTTTTCCTTAACCCTAACCTAGAAACCTAACCTTAACCCTAATTCTAACCTTAACCCCCTAGAAATAGCATTTGACCTTGTGGGGACCAACAAAATGTCCCCAAATGTTTGTTTGTTTAAACCCGTCCACACACACAGGGGATGTTGGCTAGTGGAAAGAAGATGAGGCGCTCGCACACACACACTTACTGGCAGACTTGACAGGTGACATCTGATTGGAGGCCGCCGGTGAAAATTTGGTCAATGATGCAGCTACAGTGGTTCGGATTGTTGGCCTTCTTCCCGTTGTCATCTCCTAGGTAACCAACAGAACACAGATAGAGAGCGAGCACACAACTCTCTCTCCCTCCCTCCCTCCCTCTCTCCCTCCCTCTCTCTCTCCCTCTCTCCCTCCCTCTCTCCCTCCCTCTCTCCCTCCCTCTCTCCCTCCCTCTCTCCCTCCCTCTCTCCCTCCTGCAGTGAAGCATGTCTAGCACCTCTAAACTCCCTCTACCTTACTGCAAATCAGAGGCCTCCTTACTGCCGGGACCCTCTCTATGTCTGAGTCAGACCTGTCTGTGTCATTGCGGTGCAGTGGGGCACATTGTCATTCCCCCCACAATGCTCTCTGTCCCTTCGGTGCGCGGCATTGTCACTTTCCCTTCACTCAATCCCTTCAGTACATTTCCACTGGTGCTGAGTGCCGACAACACACTGCATTATGGGTAGATTTGACACAGAAGTGTCTCCTCGGCAAAAGTGGCGTTTCGATTGACACAACTGAGGATTCAGCGCATGCAGAATTTACGCAGGCAGACAGACGTGACAAATCTGTTCTCTCTTATAACCTATTTCAACTGTAGGCTAACTGATAATATTCCGTTTTAAACCAGACAATGACATTGTAGATCTCATACATTTATCATACATCTTTTCTTGACGAAAACCACTTTGGTCTCTGATCCGCAAGAAGAATCAGAACATCTCTCTTCGGTTACAATACACTCACACTGTCTGTACTGCAATGAGTGCAGTTACACTGAAGAGATACAATATATCTCAACTGCCACTTCTCTTTAACAATACTACAGTATTATACTGTATTTATGAGTAAGTTATTAAGTGAAACTTTACTCCAGTATTTAAGAAATAAGTCAGGAGGGCGATACTTACGGGTGGTGTCTCCTTTGCAGTGCCGGTGCAGCACGTCCAGCGCTGCGATGAGGAACTCGTGGGCATCCTGTTGCTCGTAGCCCGCTAGGTGACGTGCGTGAGTCCACACCAGGTGCAGCAGCCGGAAGGGAATGTGGGGCCAACGGTGGCCCGAGTAGAACTGTGGAGAGAAAGTAGGTTAGTGGGAGAACAGGGATTTAACATCTGGCAGCCATGTTGTTAAATTTACCTACACTCTACTTGTATCTTCACTGAAAGGGAAAAGTGCCCGTTTTTCTTTGTATAGCTGACACATTAGCACAGGGATTCCCAAACTTTTTTGGGCCCACGACCCCATTTTGATATCCAAAACATTTAGCAACCCCACCATGTAAAAAAGGTGTTGTATGTCAATTGCCAATGTTTACTTTTCTTCAATTGGAGCTATGACAGTCTATTGCAAATCAGTTTTACAGTACTTTTGACAGTATTTATAGCCGAAGGAAGTAGTTTGAAGTGACTGAAATGCATCAGAAAGGTATTGGGAAGTTCAGAAGATCATCAGGCAATAATTGTGTATGATCTTCTCTGTAGAAAATAACATATTTGATGATGTTCTTTTCCCCCCAGTTTGATTTAGTGCCTGGTCTTGTCCAATCTGTTTAATTGAGTCCTGTGCGGCTTGTGGGCATTCATTGTAAAGTGAAACAGAAGACACACAAGTGTTCCTGAAAGTCTTATCTTTCAGCGATGGGGTCATACTACTTTGTAGCTTAAACCGTTCAAAAGATACTCACATTTGTAGGAAGAAAACAGAAAACGCTCTTTACTACAACCGCATCTAGCGGATACTAGAGGTTACTGACATAACCCCGGTTCTATGGACCAAGCAGTTAAAAAATAATAATAATAATCAGGCGACACCACATGGGAAACACTGCCTTACCACTACATGAGCCCATCGACATAACTTACTAACCTGACTTGAATCAATTTCTCCAAGCATCTAATATTAGTGTTAGCAAATGCTAGCATCCACTAGCAAATGCTAGTGATTGTTAGCAAACGTTGGTACCTATTAGCAAATGCTAGTAACTGTTAGCAAAAGCTATTATCTGTAAAAAAAAGTATTTGCTAGAACCTGTTAGCAAATGCTATTATATGTTAGTGAATGCTAGTCACTGAACTTCCAGAGAGAGAGTGTGTGTGAAACCAGACTGCTGAATCTCCAGGTTGCTATGGGGATTGGATGACTGACAGTCTAGGTCAGGGTGTGAGATGGAGAGAACATTTTACATTTTAGTCATTTAGCAGACGCTCTTATCCAGAGCGACTTACAGTTAGTGCATACATTATATATATTTTTTCATACCCCCTGTGGGAATCGAACCCACAACCCTGGCGTTGCAAACGCCATGCTCTATCAACTGAGCTACATCCCTGCCGGGCATTCCCTCCCCTACCCTGGACGACGCTGGGCCAATTGCGCGCCGCCCCATGGGAACACCACCATAATGAAAAGAGTGCTCTGCTTGAATGCAGAAGCAAGCCTATTACAGTACACACACACCTTTAATCTCCTGACTCACGCACACACAAATAAGCTTATATCTTGTATCTTACAGGCTCTTTGGTCCTGCGCTGCGGTTTGAAGCAGGCTGACAAACCAAAGAGTCTATAAAAAGAAGGGAGACGGGGAGGGGTTGTTCAAAGACCATCGCCTCCCTGGCTGAGAGGAGCTATGTGTGGGTACAGACTCAGAGGAACAGACCCGCTTTCCTGGTACTGATGATGGTGCTGCATGCGCCAAGTTCAAAGGAGAGGAGGAACGCGTGGAGCAGGAACGAGCATCGTGATTGGGAGAGAGGGAAGAGAAGTGTGTGCGCGCGTGTGCGTGCGTCTGGCTCTAAGGGACAAGAACAGAGCAAGAGGGACTGAGATATGCGCTCTAGCTGAATAGTTATAAGCAAGCACAAACAGTTTGTTCTGAAACTTTTATTGTAGTTCCATTGTAGCATGACAAGTATTCTCCAAGGGTATGCTTTTAACTTTCCTCCTTGGTTTACTCTAGACACTAGTTGATTCACGCTGTCACATCTGAACACTAAACGGTTGCTCCCCCATGTGATGAAGGTGAATGGTTGCTCCCTCCCTTTGTTCTAGCTGAACGGATCAGCCCACTGAGGCCTCCCGGGGAACACCTTCGTAATATTGAGTTGCATCCCCCTTTTGACCTCAGAGCAGCCTCAATTCATCGGGGCATGGACTCTACAAGGTGTCGAAAGCGTTCTACAGGGATGCTGGCCCATGTTGACTCCAATGCGTCCCACAGTTGTGTCAAGTTGGCTGGATGTCCTTTGGGTGGTGGACCATTCATGATACACATGGGAAACTGTTGAGCGTGAAAAACCCAGCAGCGTTGCAGTTCTTGACACAAACCGGTGTGCCTGGCACCTACTACCATACCATGTTCAAAGGCACTTAAATATACACTGAATGGCACACATACAAAATCCATGCCTCAATTGTCTCTAGGCTTAAACATCCTTCTTTAACCTGTCTCCTCCCCTTCATCTACATGATTGAAGTGGATTTAACAAGTGACGTCAATAAGGGATCATAGCTTTCACCTGGTCAGTCTATGTCAGTGGTTACCAACTCCAGTCCCCCCAACAGTACACATTTTTATTGTAGCCCCAGACAAGCACACCTGATTCAACTTGTCAACTAATCATCAGGCCCTCAATGAGTTGAATCAGGTGTTTTTTTTCCGGGGCTACAACAAACATTTGTGCTGTCGGGGGTACTGGGGGACTGGAGTTGGTAACCACTGACATAGACTGACCAGGTGAATCCAGGTGAAAGTTATGATCCCTTATTGATGTCACTTGTTAAATCCACTTCAATCAGTGTAGATGAAGGGGAGGAGACTGTTCAAATATTAATTTTCAAGCCTTGTCTATGTCATGGAAAGAGCAGGTGTAATGTTTTTTACACTCAGTGTATATATACACACCAGAGAGTGAGAGGGTGTGAGGAGGAGGAGGAGGAAGAGGAGCAGACAGACATATGTAATGTTCAGGGGGCATTGAGTCTATTAGATGTAATCTAACCCACTGACTGTACTAAAGACATTCAGAACTGGTAGTGAACGATTGGTAAGGAGGCTAGCATTTAGAGATAAGTATGGAGACACACACTGAGACACATACACACAGAGACCGACAGACAAAGACAGACACCCTCCCCCGCACCCATCCCCTCACACACAGACTGGTGAGCGGAGTTGATATAAAATGCCAAATACTGTAGCTCTATAATACGGCAGGGCATTCTTGTTGAACTCAGTTCATTCCACTCAGACAGAGTTGTTTCTCTCCAGCTCCACAAAGCAGTGATCCAGGCAGTGACTCCCCTCTGCAGTCGGTCTGTTAGTCTGTGAGAACATTCTGTTTTGATGTGGTTAGTCATTCCATTTCTATGTCTGACTGGCTGTAATTCTATCTCATATGTTTTCCTTTGGCCTCACAAACCCTTAGAAGACTGCATTTGACCGCCCTAGGGTTGCAACATTCCAGTCTTTCCCAGAAATCCCAGTTGGAGGACTCCCTCCCTGATTATTCCCTCCTGATTCTCCAACAACAAACATTTCTGAAAAACCTGGGAAATTTGACAGAATTTAGCTAATTGCAACCCTACCCCCCCTAGCTCCGGCCTTACCTCCTGAAAGAGTTGTGACATCTCACACACCAGACAGGAGTTGGACTGCATCTCACACTTGTGCCTGTCGGACAGGAAGAAGTCCCGCAGCAGGGGTGTGTGGGTGAGGGCCTGGACGATGCAGTTCATGAAGCACGTGTTGCCCAGGTTGATCAACCCTCGTAAACCTGCCGGGGGGGGGGGGGGGGGGGTTAGAGAGAGAGGGGGGGGGTTAGAGAGAGAGGAAAAAGTCGGCCTATCTTCGGGACAAACAATCAAGATGGGTACAGTTATAGGTGCATTCTCCTGCAACAGAGAGAGGAGTACATTAAGGTCTAACATTGCCATCTCCTGTAAAGGAAGCTTTAATTTTATTTATTTATTTGACAGGGACAATGAAAAATAATAAACAGTTCTGTAAATGTGCTAAATTTCACCATGGTTTGGGCTAGTGTAATGTAGCCATGGTTTGGGCTAGTGCAATGTAGCCATGGTTTGGGCAGTGCAGACGAAAGCTGTAAGCGGTGGTCCACCACGAAGGCCTGTGTGAACAGAACAGGTGAGGCCCAGCGTGGAGCCTGGGACTCGTCCAGCCTGTTTGGCCCAGGAATAGAGCTCTCGGCTGGTGGTTAAACTCTCCAGACTCGACCCACTCCACACCCAACACCACAAGGCCCTGAGACAGCTGGTAGGACTCTCTACGAGTGTTTCATTACAGCGAGCGGGAGTGAGAAAGAGAGAGGAGGAGTGAGACTGAATGAACTCAAGAAAATCAAGATATATAACTGCAGAGGGAGGACAGAGAGAGAGGACAGAGAGAGGACAGAGAGAGAGGACAGAGAGAAGAAAAGAGATCTAGAAAGAGAAGAGGAGGAAGAATGAAACAGAGATAGGCCTAAATAGGTTTGAATCTACAAAGAGTGTGAGAAACAGAGAGCGACAGACTGAGAAAGGAAGCGAGAGAGAAAAAGAGAGAGAGAAGGGAAGACCACCCTGTTGTGTGAACTTGTCATTGAAGAAGGAACAGCGCATTCTCTCTCTCCCTCTCTCCCTGGGCTACTGCCTGCTAACCTGTGGTGTTAATCACTCCAGCTGACCTTTCAGGCCCAACTTAAAACACATGAGTAACCCTGGACTATACAGACAACACCACAGACACAGTCTCTGTCCCTTACACACACACACACACACACACACACACACACACACACAGCTGTACACACACAGCTGTCTGGGTGATGAAATCGACCATGCTACCATGCTAGCACTTCATAAGGACGTGCGGACAGCGGACCAGCCTATATCCCACCAATGGTGCAGTTTGTAGTGATTTTCCTTCGCTTTGGATTGTGCCGTAGTAATTCCAGCTCTCGCTTCGTAGGCTCCCACGTCGAGTATTTCTCCCCTACACCTGGTCACAAAGACAGAGACATCGTTGAGACATTGACGAAAACAACAATATTTTCAACCTGAACCTTGATGAAGGTAGCCTGTTCCCAGATCTGTTTGCCAACTCTTCCGGTCACTGGTGTGACAACTACCATAGGAGTTGCCAGGACAGCACAAACAGATCTGGGACCAGGCTATGATGAAGGTCTATTGCAGGGATCATCAACTAGATACGGCCCGTGGGCCAATTTTGTCTTGAATGGATAGTTGGGGGGCCGGTCATAATTACAAATAATTAGTAGACTGCAAACTGACCCGCAAGAGGCCCAAACAGATATAATATTTGACTAAAACAACCATTTCAAACCTTGAACATCTGTATACGATCATATGTCTATTATGAGTTGTAACACTTGAGAAATCCATTGGAGCTGATTTGCTGGTGTTTTTACAGTAATTTATGTGCAACAATATATTTTTTATAATAACTTATTTTATTTGTATTTTTTATTTTGGGGGCCAAATAACACCACCCACGGGCCACCAGTTGGGAAACCCTGGTCTATCGAGACCAAAACATTGGTACAAAGATCCATTAAATCTGTGAGCATGAAGACAACCAGTGTGCTGGAGTTTCTTTTCAAACCTGAACCTAAGGAAAGTCCCTTTCTGTGAGCTTGTATGGCCTACCACACGTTTGTTGCTCCTAGACATTTCCACTTCACAATAACAGCACTTACAGTTGACTGGGGCAGCTCTAGCAGGTCAGAAATTTGACAAACTGACTTGTTGGAAAGGTGGCATCCTATGACAGTGCCACAATGAAAGTCACTGAGCTCTTCAGTAAGGCCATTCTACTGCCAATGTTTGTTAATGGAGATTGCATGGCTGTGTGCTCAATTCTATACACCTGTCAGCAACGACTGTGGTTGAAATAGCCCGAATCCACTAATTTGAAGGGGTGTCCACATACTTTTATGTACATAGTGTATGTGAATGCAGCTGCCACTAATTTAAAATCACTAAATGCAGTTTATCATAGCTCCCCACATTGTGATCTGTAATCAGAAAGTGGTTAAATAAATAAAGGTAAAAATACATGAAGGAATATAAATCAATTTGACTTTTTGGTGGACTAGAGATAATGGAAAAATAGACACAGAAAAGTAGTGTTGCCTGAGTTGCTGGAGACCAACAACACCGTACCTTGCAATTTCCAGGCTTTCCTCTGTTCTTCTTTGGCAATCTGTTCCATCTCTTTGTCGTATATGTAGTCTTGACACACAAAACAATATATTCCACCATATAATAAGTCTATTGCTGAAAGAAAGAAAGAAAGAAAGAAAGAAAGAAAGAAAGAAAGAAAGAAAGAAAGAAAGAAAGAAAGAAAGAAAGAAAGAAAGAAAGAAAGAAAGAAAGAAAGAAAGAAAGAAAGAAAGAAAGAAAGAAAGAAAGAAAGAAAGAAAGAAAGAAAAGAAAGAAAGAAAGAAAGAAAGAAAGAAAGAAAGAAAGAAAGAAAGAAAGAAAGAAGAAGAAAGAAAGAAAGAAAGAAAGAAAGAAAGAAAGAAAGAAAGAAAGAAAGAAAGAAAGAAAGAAAAGAAGAAAGAAAGAAAAGAAGAAAGAAAGAAGAAAGAATACACAATAATTAGAAATAGATATTTCCTACAGAACAATAGCTTCTGTTTATTTAACGTCTAACCTCGTCATTGATGTGGCCAGTGTGAAGACAAGCACTTTCTCTGTGTGTGTCTTCCACTACTCTCAGCTCTATTGATTTGAGCTTTGTGTCGTTCCATCTTATTGCCGCTTGCATTGGGGAATTAGAGAACTATCACATAGGGAAGGTGTGTGTGTGTGTGTGTCACAGAGTATGTTTTTTTGTGGGACTGTGTGTGTCTTTCACATCTAACCCCCCTGCTCTTTCCACTAGCCTATGTTCTCCAACACCATGGTAACAATACCTGGGTTCTTCTGTTGCCGTGACAACCTATTTATTCATAGGTTGCACCAAGTCACTTGGTCGCATCATGCCATTGTTATGAACGTTCTCAAGCCGTGGTGATAAGCCCAGTCATTCTGGACGGACGCTGACTACTATTTCTTCTAAATTACACTATAGTGACTGGAAATACGATGACATTGCAAAAGTAGTCAAATATTTAGTAGGAAACAACTTTGCCAGCATTATCTTGTCATCAAATTTACTTTAGACAGATGGCAACGTTGTCATTAGCTAGCAAAGTTTGTCAAAACAACTAGCAACGATAACATTAGCTTGCTAAAATCCTGTGGCCTCCCCTCAATCTTAGCTAGCTAGCTAACATTATACTGCATCTAAAGTCAATCTGGTAACATCAAAATAATGACAAAAGGTTTTCTTACTAACTATTTGCCTCATTTTGAATGTCATAGTATTTCCAAGCCACTGTAATGCACTTTTGATGAAATCGTCATCACCGCTCATTAATGATGCATTGAGAAGAATGCTCAGCCGGGCATCAGATCAAAACAAACGTTCAAAACAATATTGTGACGAAACATGCAACTCATGAATAGCCAAATAGGACCACTTGCACATTTGGATACTAAAAGGTTTGCCTTGTAACTAGGAGAGGATCCAGGAGAGTGAATGATATGTCTAACTTCAATTGAAAAGGGACAATTTGGATTGGCCTAAAAATCTATACAGAAAATGTGAATGGAGCGTGTTTGTTTGTGCGCGTTCATCTCATCTCATGGTGTGCGTTATCCATAAGATGAGAGAGGAGCTAGCTAGAAGAAGCTCATCATCTCTGTGTCCAATGGCAACAGGCATGCACTGAGAAAGCCCTTGGACTGATGCAGTAACCATGGAACCAGAGAGAAGGAGAGAAAGAGTTCTGTGTACATCACACAGAGGAAGTTAAAAATAAACCTGACAAACAGAAGGAGAGGGGGATGATGAAGGAAGTGAAGGAATGGTGCAATGGCACAGTAAATATGTGTGTGTGCTCCTGTGGAAAGGCCTAACCTAATGAACACTGTAGCGGTACTCTGGGGGGCTGAGGGGCAGATAGGAGTGGGGCTTGATGACAGGAGCGACCGACACGGCTCAGTGTATGTGTCAGAGGGTGTGTGTGTATAGGTCTCCCAGTGGTCTAAGGCGCTGCCACTAGAGATCCTGGTTCGAATCCAGGCTCTGTCGTAGCCGGCCGCGACCGGGAGACCCATGGGGCGGCGCACAATTGGCCCAGCGTCGTCCAGGGTAGGGGAGGGAAAGGCCGGCAGGGATATAGCTCAGTTAGTAGAGCATGGTCTTTGCAACGCCAGAGTTGTGGGTTCGATTCCCACGGGGGGGCCAGTATGAAAAAAATAAAAAATAATGTATGCACTCACTAACTGTAAGTCGCTCTGGATAAGAGCGTCTGCTAAAATGACTAAAATGTAAATGTAAAATGTATAGATCAAAACCTTACTGTGAACCCCCCCAGAATGACCTTCTAACCCCCATCACACCCAAATGGCACCCTATTCCCTTCACAGTGCACTACTTTTTACCAGAGCCCTGTGGGCCCTGCTCAAATGTAGTGCACTAAATAGAAAATATTATACTTTGATAATTAGCATGTAAGAATCACAGGGTCATCCCTATTCTATGTGGTTCAGGACTAAACATGTATAGCCCTCCCACAGAGCTGACTTGGGAACAGTGAGGCTTAGAGAATGACATGTGTCTGGCTAAGACTAAGCACTGGCTCCCAGTAGATTGTTAATGCTACTGGGAAAGATGGGTTCTGCTCAATGTCTCAGAAAAGGATAGTTCTCTCAGGCAGAGAGAGGCCTGAATCTGCCTGTGTATTTTGGTGTGTGTGTATGTTTGTGTGTGTGTATGTTTGTGTGTGTGTATGTTTGTGTGTGTGTGTGTGTGTGTGTGTGTGTGTGTGTGTGTGTGTGTGTGTGTGTGTGTGTGTGAGGCAGTGTGCTAGTCTAGTGGACATGACAACATAAGCTAGCACGTGCACATCTTACCTAGGTTGTGCCGTTTGTTTTTGGCGTGCTCGTGGATGTGTTTCTTGGTGAAGCAGCCAAAGAAGACACAGGACAGGCAGGAGTGGAGCCGGTTCAGGTGGGCACCGCACATGTGACAGATACACGCCTTGGCCTGCAGGGGGCGAGAGGGACAGCGAGACAGAGAGAGGAGAGCGAGAGAAGGGAAAGAGAGGGAGGGAGAGAGAAGGGATGAGAGTCAGAATAATAAGGGAATATACATCGACATCTTCTGAGCATTGAGAGGCAGATGGAAACCTAGACAGAGAGGGAGGCTGGCGTAAAGAGATCTCCCTGCTGGCTTGGGCAGACACACACACACAGTCATGTTCTTATTTTATTTTTTATTTTTTCACCTTTATTTAACAAGGTAAGCCAGTTGAGAACAAGTTCTCATTTACAACGTCGACCTGGCCAAGATAAAGCATAGTAGTGCGATAAAAACAACAACACAGAGTTACATATGAGGTAAAAAAACATAAAGTAAATAAATACAACAGAAAATATATATACAGTGTGTGCAAATGTAGCAAGTTATAGAGGTAAGGCAATAAATAGGCTATAGTGCAAAATAATTACAATTAGTATTAACACTGTTATGCTAGATGTGCAAGAGATTATGTGCAAATTGAGATACTGGGGTGCAAAAGAGCAAAATAAATAACAACATAGGGATGAGGTAGTTGGGTGGGCTAATTTCAGATGGGCTGTGTACAGGTGCAGTGATCGGTAAGGTGCTCTGACAACTGATGCTTAAAGTTAGTGCGGGAGAAGAGTCTCCAGCTTCAGAGATTTTTGCAATTTGTTCCAGTCATTGGCAGCAGAGAACTGGAAGGAATGGCGGCCAAAGGAGGTGTTGGCTTTGGGAATGACCAGTGAGATATACCTGCTGGAGCGCAGACTACGGGTGTGTGCTGCTATGGTGACCAATGAGCTAAGATAAGGCGGGGATTTGGCTAGCAGTGATTTATAGATGGCCTGGAGCCAGTGGGTTTGACGACGAACATGTAGTGAGGACCAGCCAACAAGAGCGTACAGGTCACAGTGGTGGGTAGTGTATGGGGCTTTGGAGACAAAACGGATGGCACTGTGATAAACTACATCCAATTTGCTGAGTAGAGTGTTGGAGGCTATTTTGTAAATGACATCGCCGAAGTCAAGGATCGGTTGGATAGTCAGTTTTACGAGGGCATGTTTGGCAGCATGAGTGAAGGAGGCTTTGTTGCGAAATAGGAAGCCGATTCTAGATTTAACTTTGGATTGGAGATTCTTAATGTGAGTCTGGAAGGAGAGTTTACAGTCTAACCAGACACCTAGGTATTTGTAGTTGTCCACATACTCTAGGTCAGACCCGTCGAGAGTGGTGATTCTAGTCGGGTGGGCGGGTGCCAGCAGTGTTCGATTGAAGAGCATGCATTTAGTTTTACTAGTGTTTAAGAGCAGTTGGAGGCTACTGAAGGAGTGTTGTATGGCATTGAAGCTCGTTTGGAGGTTTGTTAACACAGTGTCCAATGAAAGGCCAGATGCATACAAAATGGTGTCGTCTGCGTAGAGGTGGATCTGAGAGTCACCAGCAGCAAGAGCGACATCATTGATATACACGGAGAAAAGAGTCGGCCCAAGAATTGAACCCTGTGGCACCCCCATAGAGACTGCCATAGGTCCAGACAACAGGCCCTCCGATTTGACACACTGAACTCTATCTGAGAAGTAGTTGGTGAAACAGGCGAGGCAGTCATTTGAGAAACCAAGGCTATTTAGTCTGCCAATAAGAATGCGGTTGTTGACAGAGTCAATGTTATAGTTGGGGATGGAAATTTCAGAATTTTTGGTGGCCTTCCTAAGCCAGGATTCAGACACTGCTAGAACATCAGGGTTGGCGGAGTGTGCTAACGCAGGGAATAACTCAAACTTAGGAAGTAGACTTCTGATATTTACATGCAGGAAACCAAGGCTTTTGCGATTACAGAAGTCAGCAAATGATAGCGCCTGGGGAGTAGGAGTGATACTGAGGGCTGCAGGGCCTGGGTTAGCCTCTACATCACCGGAGGAACAGAGGAGGACTAGAATAAGGATACGGCTAAAGGCTTTAAGAATTGGTATTCTAGTGCGTTGGGTACATAGAATAAAGGGGGCAGATTTCCGGGCGTTGTAGAAAAGATTCAGGGCATTATGTACAGACAACGATATGGAAGGATATGAGTAAAGTGGAGGTAAACCTAAGCGTTGGGTAACAATGAAAGAGATAGCATCACTGGAGGCACCAATTGAGTCGGTCTCCGCGTGTATGGGGGGTGGGACAAATGAGATATCTAAGGCAGGTTTAGCTGGGCTGGGGGATCTACAGTGAAATAGTACAATTAGAAATAACCGAAACAACAATAAGCTAACCATATTGAGATGGGAGAGAGGCATAAAGCAATCACAGTGTAATTTGAGAGAGCTAAGACAACAGCTGGTAATGACGACACAGTTTGGGCTGAGGCTAAACATAAACAGGATGCGGTACCGTAAAAAGGAACAGTACAGCAGACATCAGCTGTATAGCTGAGTTATCATAAGGTCCGGTGAACAGCAATAGGATAGTTCGGGGGCTGCTAAAGCACTAGCGAGCAAGAGGCCACGGCTAGCATGTGCTAGCGGGCCGGGGCTAGCAGATGGAATCTTCGTGGTCGACGTGGTAACGGGAAGCATGTTGTAATCACATCAGACGATTTCGTCGGCAGACCAAACGTGCAGGATCGGCGGGGCTCCGTGTCAACACTAGGTGGTCCCGTCCGGTTGACGTAGAGGTAGATAGCCGGGAGATGGGCCTAGCTCAGGATGATTAGCCAGACCACAACGTCCATTTTGTTGCAGCTAGCTGGTAGCGATGAATCCGGAGTTAAAGGTCCAGTGATTCAGTGATTCCGGCAGAAAAACTGATATGTTCTGGGTCGATAACGCGCTGTGCAGACAGTGCAGACTGGCCGAATAATAGTCCAGACTAGAGCTGGCTGGTGGGTGGTGCAGGCCACGGACAATGGTGAAAAACCGCTAACGGTAGCTGATAGCAAGTAGCTAGTTAGCTGGCTACTCCCGTCCGGTAGACCTAGAGGTAGATATGAGCCTGGCTCTAGGCTAGCTCGAGGCTAACTGGTGCTTGCATCGGGGGCAGTGGTGATTAGCCAGACAGCAACATCCATTCGGTTGCGGCTGGCTAGTTGCGATCCGGTGATTAATGTCCAGTGATTAAATTATTCCCGCAGAAAATCCAATGTTCTGGGTGAAATACCGCTAACTGTGGCTAATAGCAAGTAGCTAGTTAGCTGGCTAGCTAGTTTCAACTGGAGATTCTAGATAAAAGGTAAGTCAATAATAGAATCCGTTCCACATTGAGTGAGGCGGGTTGCAGGAAAGTATATTTTGTAGAAGAATGAAAAGTCTGATAGGGAAATATGTACGAAAAATACAAAAAAAACAGGGTATTTACAGGCTATTTACAGACACACGACAAAAACAGGACTGCACTACTACGCCATCTGTGATCAGATCGTTTAGGAGGAACACTGAGGCTGCGTTCCAACATAGGCTGCGTCCCACTGTTCCCTACATAGGGCTCTGGTCAAAAGTAGTGCACTATCAAAATGTAGAAAATAAGGTGTAATTTGGGACACAGGCTTGCACTCTTCAATAAATATTGAGATGAAGTAGGGCTGTGGTGGTCATGACATTGTCAGCCAGTGATTGTAATGCAAATAACTGCCGGTCTCACGGTAATTGACTGTTTATTAACACATTTAGCATCTCCTGGCTTCCACGCATAGCCTACAAGCCACTGATGAGGACCTTGGGAACATCTACATTTAAAAAAATGTTTAATTAATCAATTTAATATAGCCTACACCA
>NC_140015.1:34243677-34453677 GCF_964263955.1 Coregonus lavaretus | reverse complement strand
AGTGAGACATGGAATGAATACAGGAGAGAGAGCGAGAGAGAGAGAGAGCGAGAGAGAGCGAGAGCGAGAGCGAGAGCGAGAGCGAGAGCGAGAGCGAGAGCGAGAGCGAGAGCGAGAGAGAGAGAGAGAGAGAGAGAGGAGGGATAGAGAGAGAGAGAGAGAGAGAGAGAGAGGAGGGATGGAGAGAGAGAGAGAGAGAGAGAGAGGAGGGATGGAGAGAGAGAGAGAGAGAGAGAGAGGAGGGATGGAGAGAGAAGAAATATGGACAGAGTGCACAGGCGAGATGAGGGAGAGAAAGGAGAGTCAAAGATGGAGTGCTAGAAAGGAGATGTGAGAGAGAAAGAGGTCTGTTCAAAGTCATCAGGACACAGGCTTGTCACTAAGTCACCTGCTGGGCAGAGGAAGAGAGGGAGAGGAAAGAAAGGTGGAATAGAGCAGGAGAAAAACAAAAGACTAAGCCGCAGCTTAGTATCCATTTCAACCATGTTTCTAGAATTCTGAGTAAGAAAAGATTGCTGGGGAGTGAGAACACAGTAACCACCTAAAGTAACCAGGACATGACGCTCATTGACACACACGACCTAGCCAAGGTATTAGGCCTACAGCAAAGAACACCTCCACACAAAAGGTAGGCTACAGTCACCTGACGAACAGCAACACAATGAAACAACCCGACACCATTACGACAGCATAGAGAACCATTGTAAGGGGTCATAAAAGATCCAGCCTGGTCTCAGTTTCACTTCCTCCACATTATATCACTATGAAACAGTGTGACTGGTTAGGAGAGGGAACAGTCACTGTGAGAAACAGACTCATGACTCAGAGACAGGCCACAGTGTAATGTTTACGAATTTACTGGCTTTCTATCTGGCCACCAATGTGGCATTGAGGAGGCAGCTTTTTTCCCCTGCTATTACTTAGTCATTTAGCAGTCACCCTGTCTAGCTATGGCTCCCCACCTCAAACAAATTGAAGCCTTGGTTGGTTTTGCTTGAATGTTGTGGTGTTTGAGTCACTGGATGTTGCTTCCCAAGGCTTTTCTCCCTCACAAGTAAGAAAATATATATTTGGGAAACACTTGCTACAGTGATGGGCAGATCACCGGGTGCCATATGACAGCATGGTGAAAGAGCTACAGCTTGCAGTTCTGGCCAGCAGGGGGAGTGTCTGGAGAAGAGATGCACTCACTGACAGCTATCTGATTTCCCTCCCATGTCATCTCCACAGAGCCCAGAGTAATGCTGCCGGCAGGCTGCAGCCACTACAAACACCTCATCATAGAAGGACCAGACACACTGTGAGAGAAGACTAGGCTATTGTCCACCTACAATGTTATGACTGCCATGGGGGTGATATAAGAGACCAGTTATATCATCATATCACTGAAATAAGGCACACACACAGTCTATCGCTGCATGGCCTTAGAAGCCCGGGGAGGATTGTGATGACGGAGCAGTAAGCTGGACATTCAGGGCCACATACAGTAAGTTCTGTTCTCATTCAGTCTGGCGTGTGCGGGGCTTATCACACTGGGATGAATGGGCTCTAATGGAGAGGGGCGGGCGCAGGTGAATCACATTCAGACTGGGGCCTGACAACACAGACAGGCTAGTTAGGGCTCTCCAACCCTGTTCCTGGAGAGCTACCCTCCTGTAGGTTTTTACTCCAACCCTGTATCTGGAGAGCTGCCGTCCTGTAGGTTCTCACTCCAACCCCAGTTGTAATTAACCTGATTCAGTTTATCAACCAGATAATTATTGGAATCAGGTGTGCTAGATTAAGGTTGGAGTTAAAACCTACAGGACGGTATCTCTCCAGGAACAGGGTTGGAGTTAAAACCTACAGGACGGTATCTCTCCAGGAACAGGGTTGGAGTTAAAACCTACAGGACGGTAGCTCTCCAGGAACAGGGTTGGAGTTAAAACCTACAGGACGGTAGCTCTCCAGGAACAGGGTTGGAGTTAAAACCTACAGGACGGTAGCTCTCCAGGAACAGGGTTGGAGTTAAAACCTACAGGACGGTAGCTCTCCAGGAACAGGGTTGGAGTTAAAACCTACAGGACGGTAGCTCTCCAGGAACAGGGTTGGAGTTAAAACCTACAGGACGGTAGCTCTCCAGGAACAGGGTTGGAGTTAAAACCTACAGGACGGTAGCTCTCCAGGAACAGGGTTGGAGTTAAAACCTACAGGACGGTAGCTCTCCAGGAACAGGGTTGGAGTTAAAACCTACAGGACGGTAGCTCTCCAGGAACAGGGTTGGAGTTAAAACCTACAGGACGGTATCTCTCCAGGAACAGGGTTGGAGTTAAAACCTACAGGACGGTATCTCTCCAGGAACAGGGTTGGAGTTAAAACCTACAGGACGGTAGCTCTCCAGGAACAGGGTTGGAGTTAAAACCTACAGGACGGTAGCTCTCCAGGAACAGGGTTGGAGTTAAAACCTACAGGACGGTAGCTCTCCAGGAACAGGGTTGGAGTTAAAACCTACAGGACAGTAGCTCTCCAGGAACAGGGTTGGAGTTAAAACCTACAGGACGGTAGCTCTCCAGGAACAGGGTTGGAGTTAAAACCTACAGGACGGTAGCTCTCCAGGAACAGGGTTGGAGTTAAAACCTACAGGACGGTATCTCTCCAGGAACAGGGTTGGAGTTAAAACCTACAGGACGGTATCTCTCCAGGAACAGGGTTGGAGTTAAAACCTACAGGACGGTATCTCTCCAGGAACAGGGTTGGAGTTAAAACCTACAGGACGGTAGCTCTCCAGGAACAGGGTTGGAGTTAAAACCTACAGGACGGTATCTCTCCAGGAACAGGGTTGGAGTTAAAACCTACAGGACGGTAGCTCTCCAGGAACAGGGTTGGAGTTAAAACCTACAGGACGGTAGCTCTCCAGGAACAGGGTTGGCGTTAAAACCTACAGGACGGTAGCTCTCCAGGAACAGGGTTGGAGTTAAAACCTACAGGACGGTATCTCTCCAGGAACAGGGTTGGAGTTAAAACCTACAGGACGGTAGCTCTCCAGGAACAGGGTTGGAGTTAAAACCTACAGGACGGTATCTCTCCAGGAACAGGGTTGGAGTTAAAACCTGCAGGACGGTGGCTCTCCAGGAACAGGGTTGGAGTTAAAACCTACAGGACAGTAGCTCTCCAGGAACAGGGTTGGAGTTAAAACCTACAGGACGGTATCTCTCCAGGAACAGGGTTGGAGTTAAAACCTACAGGACGGTATCTCTCCAGGAACAGGGTTGGAGTTAAAACCTGCAGGACGGTGGCTCTCCAGGAACAGGGTTGGAGAGCCCTGGGCTAGACACTATACAGCCAGTACCACCACACTCAATGACATGCGCAAGAGATGATGGAGAGTAGAGAGAGGCTGAAAGGCAGACATTAGATGTAGGCTGATATGAACGAGAGAGAGAGAGAGAGAGAGACAGAGAGAGAGACTGAGAGAAGCTGAAAAATACAGGCCTAAAAGAAGCAGAAAGATTGAGAGAGAACGACAGAAGCAGATAGAGAAAAAGAGGAGAAAGAGAGAGTGAGAGGAATGAAGTGTGATTGTGATCATCAGTAGACAGGCAAGGCAGGCTAGTGCTCTAAAGACAGTCACGCCTACACCTCATTATCATTAGCGCTCTGCTCCAGCCCCTCCCCCCTCAGCTCTTCAAGAGAGATGCTGCTGTTGATTCCTTCCAGCACCCCTCCGAACCTTCTGCATTGCACCAGAGCTCCAGTCAAAACACAGCTACCCCTGTCAACGCTGCAACCGCATCCCCCTGCACCCCAACCCTCGGGCCCTCTTCCCTGGGTAGAAAAATCCACTTCCCCCCACTGTTTCACCCTCTCTGGTTCCCATGCAGCCTGCCAGCCAGACCCTATACTATTCCTCAGTGTCAGCAGTAACTCTCCCTCCCCCTTCCTGAGGCTTTTAATGTCCTATTAGATCAGCTATAGATCAGGCCGCTGGCTGATATGACTGGAACAAGAGTTTTACAGTTACTAGCAGAGGGAGCGTCTCTCTCACTGCATCTCTCCATCGGTTTCAGGCCCAGGAAAGGGAGGGGCAGGGGGAGACAGGCGGGGCAGGGGGAGACAGGCGGGGCAGGGGGAGACAGGCGGGGCAGGGGGAGAGGAGGTTTGGGAGAGAGGCAGGTCCTCCACAGCTAGCAGACCATGAGAGCAGTGACTCACCACACACCGTTTCACATGCAATAAGCCGCTCTGCTGGAGACAGACACACACAGGCGTGAGCGTACACACACCATCATAAACAGACACACTGACACGCACACCCTTACAGACATTAACTCTCACACACAGGCTTGTGCTCTCCTCTCCTCTCATCTCCTCTCCGTTTCTATATTTAATAGTGGGGAGGTTGAGGGAGGAGAGGAGGAGGGTGTGGATGCTGATGCTCCAGTGCTGTTCTGACTGACCCCCTGAGGGTGCAAGCCAGGGCTGTGTCAGATGACCTCCCCCCTCCCTCTCTCTAGTTTCCCCTTGACTGACTAACGCCTAGCCTGCCGGCCCCAGTCTCACTGAGCAGGACGAGACAGAGAAGCATAGACTAACCATCTCTCTACCCCTCTACCATTCCACTGTACTACACCCCTACTACGTCCAGTTCCTCTACTGTCTGAACCTGCCACGCACACACCTTACTGACTTTACCAGGCCCATGTAGAGACACCTTCCAGCCAACCTCATCCTGTGGAAGCAGGAGACATGAAACAGAATAGTGAGTGCACACTATGCAGCATGTTCTCTCTAAGCCGCAGCATCATCATCACATTGCAGAGCTGCTTATGGAGATGAGCTGCTTTGATGCTACCATGATCAAATGGTGTTTGGTGATGTTGTGCTGCTGTTCAGACATGTGATGTGTGTGGTGTGATGTGTGTGTGTGTGTGTGTGGTGTGATGTGTGTGTGTGTGATGAAGGGTGTATATTCAGTATTCAGACCCCTTGTATTTCTTCACATTTTATTGTGTTACAAAGTGGGATTAAAATGGATTTGTCATTTTGTGTCAACAATACTCTTATGTCAAAGTGGAAGACAAATTATTAATTATTTGTTAAGATTAATAAAAAATTAAATAACTAAAATATAGTCGTTGCATAATTATTCAGCCGTTTTGTTTATGCAAGCCTAAATTAGTTCAGGAATAAAATTTGGCTTAACAAATCACAAAAAGTAACATGGACTCACTCTGAAATAAGACCAGGGAGCTTTTTGAAAGCCTCATAAAGAAGGGCAGTGATTGGTAGATAGGTAACAATAAATCAGACATTGAAAAGCTCTTTTAGCATGGTCTAGTTCAGGGATGGGTAACTTTGATGGGAGTGGGTGCCACAAAAAATCTGAAATCAGTGGCAGTTTTACAGCTTATTTCCAGCAATTCTACACATTTTGCCATTGGGTGGAGAGCAATGTTTGCCGTTTTTTATATGATATCTGAGTGACAGTGACTAACACAATCAAATGGGGGGCCCCTATCGGTAATTTGACCATGATTACTACAAGTTCAGATAGCTGGCCAGTGTTCAATGGCTGGGATGGGAGAAAACTGATGATCGATCAACAACATTGGAGTGACTCCACAATAATGACCTAAATGAGAGTGAAAATAACAAAATACAATTATTACAAAACATGCATCTTGTATGCAACAAGGCACTACAGTAATACTGCAAAAAAACATGGCAAATGAATACACTTTTTGGCCTAAATGCAAAGCCTTATGTTTGGGGCAAATCCAACACGTCACTGAGTAACTGCTTCCTTATTTTCAAGCATAGTGGTGGCTGCATCATGGTATGGGTTTGCTTGACAGCAGCAAATACTGGGGAGTTTTTCATGATAAAAAGAAAGCGGGTTAGGGCTAAGCACAAGCAAAATCCTAAAGGAAAACCTGCTTCAGTCTGCTTTACACCAGACACTGGTAGATAATTCACCTTTCAGCAGGACAATAACCTACAACACAAGGCCAAATTTACACTGGAGTTGATTACCAAGAAGACAGGTAACGTTCCTAAGTGGCAAAGTTACAGTTGACTTAAATCTGCTTGAAATACTAATGGCAAGACTTGAACATTGCTGTCTAGCCATGATCCCCAACATCTTGACAGAGCTTGAAAAAGTATTATGAAAAGAATAATAGCCAAATATTGCACAATCCAGGGGTCTAAAGCTAAACACTAAAGTTGTTTCTAACATGTATAGACTCAGGGAGCTGAATACTTACGCAACAACTATATTTTATTTCTTTCATTTGTATGAATCTTGAAAAAAATAAAGAAATTAAATAAGCTTCCACTTCGACAGAGTATTTTGTGTAGATTGTTTACAAAAAATGACAATTAAGGGATAAACGCTGAAGTTCTGTACATTACCTTGGAAATAATGGACGACGCAGCGGAACGAGGTGGAGCCGAGTCCCTTTGCGGAGTTAATTTCTTCCAAGGTAACGTACAAAACGGAGGCGTTTATCCTGCTTATACCACAGTTGCCCAAAAAAAACAATATGAAAGCACATGTACCGGTAGAAAATAAATAAGTAAATATTTTCATTTTTATATGCAAATTCATACTCTCTCACCTTTTGGTTGCTAGAGACACTACTCAGTCCTTCGTTCTGTATGTTTTGTTGCCATGCTCAGTTTCAACGTTCTTATCCCTTGCTTGCTGCTAGCTAACCAACTAACTACGGCTACACAGTCACGACCTCTGCAGCCACAATAACAGCAAAATGTATTGCGTTGCGTTTGTTTAAGCTGTTTATCCCGCTTATACCACAGTTGCCAAAGAAAACAATACTAAGCACACATTTACCAGCAGAAAAAAAAATATGTATACATTTTCATTTATATAAGCAAATTCATACTTTCTCTTTTGGTTGCTAGAGACGCGACCCAGTCATTTGTTCGATTAGTTCCATATTTATGGACGCGCTCCACTCATTCGTTCTTTATGTTCCCTTGCTTGCTAGCCAGCCAGCTATCTACAGCTAACACAGTCGCAACCTCTGCAGTCAGAATAACAGCAAAGTAGCTGTTTTCTATTGACATTCACTTGGATACATCCATAACAATAAGCTGATAATGCCCGATTTTGCCTGGCATAGCTAGAAAAGTTTGCCTTATCAGGACACTCGTCAACACTGACTGTTAATTACGAGGAGATTGCATTGCATATCAAACACTAGGCTAGAAGCTAGCTAAATAGTTTGTTGCTAGCCAACCTGCCAATATGACAACCAAATTCAAAAATATCAGTTGCTGAAAACAGCTGGTCAAACTAGAAACATGTGGTAGGATTTGCCAGCTTAAGCGGAGGAGGGGACAGGAGAAATTCATGTTTATCACTCATCACGTTAGGTCATCAGATGCTCCCCCCAAAAAATATGTCTCTGCAAAAATAAATCAATGCTAGCTAGCTAGCAAAGTTTTTTCCTTGTTGGACCTGTAGCAAGTACGGTCTGCATGTGTAGGCACATATTGCATCATGCAATGTGCCGATATCTTTTCCAACTGTCCCATTATCTGGTTTTAATGTCCATTCTAGAATGCCCTTCTAGCCAATCAGAAAAGAGTATTCAACAACGCTGTGGTATAAATCCATTTTCAACCCACTCTGTAACACAATCAAATGTGAAGAAATCCAAGGGGTCTGAATGCTTGTGTGTGTGTTACACTCTCGGGGAGACATGCGCTTCACACACTCGTGTAACTCTGCCTTAGAGAGCTGTCATCTCATTAAGAGGATTGACATCATGTTGTACTCTCTATGAACCAGATCAGTGGTGTAGAGAGCCCAGATCATAGATCAGAGGGCAAAGCCTCAGAGAGAGGCAGCCAGCACCACTGATCATTACCCAGACACACATACTACTGGTACACAGGTATTCACTCACTCACAGAAACTCACACTCACTAGAATAGGCCTAGATCATGCACACATAGGCGTAACAAGCTAACACACAGATTAGGTCTACCATGGTCTAGCTAACTAGCCTCTCCACACTACACACACCTCTACTGTCTGTCTACTACTGCCCCTGCTCTCTGCACAATCTAGCCTCTCTCCGTCTCTAGTCATGGTTGTTGGTTGTTATTAGTGCAGCCTTGTTTTTCTCTGAGTGTACACAAAGCACTGGAGGGTCCCCCCCCCCACACACACACACAAATGTGATAAATGTAGGTTTGGGCTCTGGTCTGTTTTGATGGGCTTGCCCCTGGCTATTCCTGACTCTTTACGAGCTAGCACAGCGGGCACATCAACCCTGTGTGTGTGTGTGTACTACAGATGGTGAATGGCCCTGCCTAGACGAACAAAGGCTGGGATGCATGGTCATCTGTCATGCCTCAGAGCCAACAGATGCCCAGCAGCAGAGTGTGAGAGTGGTTCCTCGGATTAGAATCACCAAGCCAATCAGAGAACAGAACCTCCTCGGTAGAATCCCCAAGGCACCAATCAGAAGGCCAGAAACCCAGAGGAGGTCTCTGAGTAAATCTATAATAATCTACCATCCATAGATCAGTAGATCAGAGGAATGACATATGATGACACCAAAATGCTTTTAAAGCAATAAAGTTAATGAAACCAGGAACTAATTGTCACAACCTTCCAACAAAAGGCTGCCTGCCTGTGTGTGTGTCCTGTGATGGAACAATGGGGAGTAATAGTGTCCACAGTAAAGGTGATGGATGCGAGAGGAGGCCTGTTTTTTGGGCCTGTCCCCACCCAGTGATTGACAGGTCATTAGCCAGATAGAGACGCTGGCTGGCTCCGAGCCAGCCGATTGGCTGGGGAATATCCCAGGATGCTTTGTGATCTGGTGGACAGATTCAAGACTCTGGTCGGCAGAGAGAGCGAGAGAACATGGGCAAGACGGAGAGGCCTCGACACACACACACACACACCACACTACTCCAAGTTCTTCACACACACACACACACACCACACTACTCCAAGTCCTTCACACACACACCACACTACTCCAAGTCCACACCACACTACTCCAAGTCCTTCACACACACACCACACTACTCCAAGTCCTTCACACACACTACTTTTTTTTTTACATTTTTTACATTTTTAGTCATTTAGCAGACGCTCTTATCCAGAGCGACTTACAGTTAGTGAGTGCATACATTATATTTTTCATACTGGCCCCCCGTGGGAATCGAACCCACAACCCTGGCGTTGCAAACGCCATGCTCTACCAACTGAGCTACATCCCTGCCGGCCATTCCCTCCCCTACCCTGGACGACGCTGGGCCAATTGTGCGCCGCCCCATTGGTCTCCCGGCTACGACAGAGCCTGGATTCGAACCAGGATCTCTAGTGGCACAGCTAGCACTGCGATGCAGTGCCTTAGACCACTGCGCCACTCGGGAGACTTACACACTACTCCAAGTCCTTCACACACACACACACACACACACACACACACCACACTACTCCAAGTCCTTCACACACACACCACACTACTCCAAATCCTTCACACACACACACTACTCCAAGTCCTTCACACACACCACACTACTCCAAGTCCTTCACACACACACACACTACTCCAAGTCCTTCACACACACACACACTACTCCAAGTCCTTCACACACACACTACTACAAGTCCTTCACACACACTACTCCAAGTCCTTCACACACACTACTCCAAGTCCTTCACACACACTACACTACTCCAAGTATTTTACACACACACACTCCAAGTACTTCACACACACACACACACACACTACTCCAAGTCTTTCACACACACAGAAGAAGTGAGAGAGAAAGGGATGGGCAGGGTCTTAGTCTGTTTAATTGGACGGTGTTAAACGTAGCTTCAGTAGAGCATCAACAGAGGGGCCCCTGCTACCTCATGAAAGATGCATGGACAAGGTTCACAGGACAGGAGATTGGCATTGTGGGTTACAACCAGCTGCTGCTGGGTCTAGTGTGTGTGCACAGTGTCTTATCTACTTGACCAGTGATGCCCTCGCCTATAAAGCACAGAGGTGATAGATACACAAGCCCAGAGGCGATAGAGAAACACACACACTCACAGAGTACATTTATGGAGCAAGGTGTAGGCCTGCACACGGATCTGAAAGGACAGCACAATACAGCTAGAAGCAGTAGAATGTCAGGCTACAGGACAGTACATATCTAGAACAGGATAAAGACAAGCCTGGAGGACAGGCTGGGTGAGGATGGTTAGAGGGACCTAGGGGAGGGGATCCTTGGTCTGTGTGAGGATGGGAGGCCTTAGTAGTCCCTTTGTTTGGGCTGGATAGAGCAGCCAGCAAGCCGCAGCCATGCTGACAGAAAGCTATGCCCCAGGGTCTGTGAGGTCTGGTGAGAGGGAGGGAGGGGAGGGAGAGATGAAGGGAGGGGAGGCTTGGGTAGCGGCCAGAAGCTAAGCCTGTCAGTTCACAACAACCCACACAGATAATCTGCCTGGACTCTGTTTGGGCGGGGTGGTGTGGAAGAGGAGTGAGTGAGATGTGGTGGTGACCCATCAGAGATGGATCTGAGAGGGAGAGAGGGAACAAATGAGAGAAGAAAGTATGGCAGACGAAAGGAAATGGATGTGTCATCTTGACATGTCCCTCATCCCAGTTCTCCACAGCCCACAACTGCTTTCTCTCTCCCTCTCTTACTTTATTTTTCATCAGAGTAAGACAAGTAAGGTTGGGGTGGGTGAGGGGAGGAAACTGTTCCTCTGATCATGCAAGATTTATAGAATCAAAAAAACAGTTAGTCGGGCTCTGTCGCCTTTCGCTCGTTTTCGAAACCCTTTCTCCTAAAATCAAAGGAACCACTGACTTCTTGAAAGCAGCCGAGACTGAAACACTGTCATTACCCCCCCCTTTCTTGTCTTTCATCATGCTGTCTGTAATTTCCACTAATCTCAGGGTATTGGCTGTGGGTTAACATTTTAGGAAAATTCCTAAAGTGGAAATGTTTCAGTGTTGCACTGTCTCTAGGCCCATCTGCTGATAGCTGGGTTGTGTTCATTAGGCACCAAACGGAAGAAAACCGACCGAAACAGGGATTACCCGTTTTCAGAGGTTGCCTGATTCTTTACGGTTCCTCACCTCACCCCGATACATATCGTATCGGCACCTAAGTATTGTGATAATATCGTATCGAGAGGTCCCTGGCAATTCCCAGCCCTAACCACGACCTTCATGAATATTCAGTCCCATGTCAGCCCCCTCCTTCCCTTCATTAGCCATTCATAAACTATCAATTATAGATAGGTGGGTGAGGAACAGCAAAGAGCCAGACAGCCAACCTCTGAAAGCAGGGGCAGGCTTCCACGCTATGCTAGTTGACAGAGTTGTCCTCCTTCACGCTATTCATTTACTTTACCAGTAACTGTTTAAGTGGTGGAATTACTTCGACTGACGCAGTTAGCTGCTGCAATGTTCTGGAACACAAACTTCAATTTAGAGAGAAAACATTACTTAACAGTCTGATGCACACACGCAAACACACACTGGGCTGTGGCACATATACGCACACAGACACACACTGTGGCACACACAGATGCGCATACACACTAAAAACAAAACACACACCGTCACAGAGAGTGAGTTAAAAGAAAGGAATAAGGAAAGGAGTAAGGAACTACAGAAGACAGAAGTAGAAAGAAACTGGATAACACCTAGTTCCTTCTTTAGCCAACTCTAAAAGTGGAAGTGCTCTGAACAATTTAGTAATACAAGGAAATACAGTAGTTAGTACGGCACAAAGCCATCCAACCACAGTATAATTCTCCTAGAAGGCATAATGGCATGGGCCAATCCAAAACGGTCCGCTAACTGACAGCCTTTAGAATCAAACATCTCTGTTAAAAAAGGAAAGAAGGAGGGAGAGAGAGAGAGACAGGGAGAGGATGGAGAGAGAGAGAGAGAGAGAGAGAGAGAGAGAGAGGATGTAGAGAGAGAGGAGGGAGAGAGAGAGATGGAGAGAGAAAGAGAGAGATGATGAGAGAGAGAGCAGAATGGAGCGAGAGGGGGATGGAGCGAGAGAGGGATTGAGAGGGATGGAGAGAGAAATAGGCCTAAAGAGGGAGATGGAGAGAATAAAAAGAATAGGCTAGTGAGAGAAAGGGATGAGAGAGGGAAGAGAGAGAAAGAGGAGTGTGAGAGGAGACGCAGAAGAATCAGAGAGAGACAGAGGATGGCTAGAAACAGAGGAGCAGACAGAGGATGGCTAGAAACAGAGGAGCAGACAGAGGATGGCTAGAAACAGAGGAGCAGACAGAGGATGGCTAGAAACAGAGGAGCAGACAGAGGATGGCTAGAAACAGAGGAGCAGACAGAGGATGGCTAGAAACAGAGGAGCAGACAGAGGATGGCTAGAAACAGAGGAGCAGACAGAGGATGGCTAGAAACAGAGGAGCAGACAGAGGATGGCTAGAAACAGAGGAGCAGACAGAGGATGGCTAGAAACAGAGGAGCAGACAGAGGATGGCTAGAAACAGAGGAGCAGACAGAGGATGGCTAGAAACAGAGGAGCAGACAGAGGATGGCTAGAAACAGAGGAGCAGACAGAGGATGGATAGAAACAGAGGAGCAGACAGAGGATGGATAGAAACAGAGGAGCAGACAGAGGATGGATAGAAACAGAGGAGCAGACAGAAGAGAACCACGTAGACTTATACAAAATAAAATATGTATTGTCACATACACCTGATAGGTACAGTGAAATGTGTTGTTTTACGGCCATAAAAAAATGTGGAGAAAATGTGGGTTAAGTGCCTTTCTCAAGGGCAAATCAATTTTTCCCCTTGTCGGCTCGGGTATTCGAACCAGCGATCTTTCGGTTACTGGCCCAACGCCTTAACTGCTAGGCCAGAGCCTGTCGTTTAGCGCTCATTAGCAAAGCCAAGGACAAAAGTGTTCAGTCTATTTGTTTTTTCCTCGCTCTTCTTCCCCTATTGGCCTATATTTTATGCATAGCTTAACTGGCTTTAATTGTTCTGTCCACGGGGCATTTACTGTGCCTGATTCTTTATGTGTCACCATATTAATGACACTGGGATCTAATAGACTGGGACTGGGAACAGTGGTACAGTGTCTATGTTTACCAAGAGGATACTAGAGGTCAAAGTATCCATAGCCGTTCCTGTTCATCCGACTCTGGTGAAGTAGATAAATAGCTTAATTGCCTAAATCTCAAACTATCCTTTTAATATGAGGGAATTAGTCATTTGAGAAAATTACAGGGTTTTTTTCTGTATAGAAAAGTGGTGATTTGGGGGATGGAAAAAAAACAGAACGCATGCAAAAAAGAAAATGAACTATATTGAACAAAAATATAAAAGCAACAATTTCAAAGATTTTACTGAGTTACAGTTCACATAAGGAAATCACTTAATTGAAATACATTCATTAGGCAATAATCTATGGATTTCACATAACTGGGAATCCAGATATGCATCTGTTGGTCACAGACACCTTAAAAAATAGGTAGGGGCGTGGATCAGAAAACATGTCAGTATCTGGTGTGACCACCATTTGCCTCATGAAGAGCGACATCTCCTTCACATAGAGTTGATCAGGTTGTTGATTGTGGCCTGTGGAATGTTGTCCCACACCTCTTCAATGGCTGTGCAAAGTTGCTGGATATTGGCAGGAACTGGAACACGCCGTCGTACCTTTCGATCCAGAGCATCCCAAACATGCTCAATGTCTGGTGAGTATGAAGGCCATGGAAGAACTGGGCCATTTTCAGCTTCCAGTAATTCTGTACAGATCCTTGCAACATGGGGCTGTGCATTATCATGCTGAAACATGAGGTGATGGCGGCAGATGAATGGCACGACAATGGGCCTCAGAATCTTGTCACGGTATCTCTGTGCATTCAAATTGCCATCGACAAAATGCAATTGTGTTCGTTGTCCATAGCTTATGTCTGCCCATACCATAACCCCATCGCCACCATGGGGCACTATGGTCACAACGTTGACATCAGCAAATCGCTCGCCCACACGACACCCACTACAGTTGAAACCAGGATTAATCCGTGAAGTGCACACTTCTCCAGTATGCCAGTGGCCATCGAAGGTGAACATTTGCCCACTGAAGTCGGTTACGACGCCGAACTGCTGTCAGGTCAAGACCCTGATGAGGACGACGAGCACGCAGATGAGCTTCCCTGAGACGGTTTCTGACAGTTTGTGCAGAAATTCTTCAGTTGTGCAAACCCAGTTTCATCAGCTGTCCGGGTGGCTGGTCTCAGATGATCCCGCAGGTGAAGAATCCAGATGTGGAGGTCCTGGGTTGGCGTGGTTACACGTGGTCTGTGGTGAGGCTGGCTGGATGTACTGCCAAATTCTCTAAAACATTGGATGTGGCTTATAGTAGAGAAATAAACATTCAGTTCTCTGGCAACAGCTCTGGGGGACATTCCTGCAGTCAGCATGCCAATTGCACATTACCTCAAAACTTGAGACATCTGTGGCATTGTGTTGTTTGACAAAACTGCACATTTTAGAGTGGCCTTTTATTGTCCCCAGCACAAGTGGCACCTGTGTAATGATAATGCTGTTTAATCAGCTTCTTGATTACCTCACCTGTCAGGTGGATGGATTATCTTAGCAAAGGAGAAATGCTCACCAACAGGGATGTAAACACATTTGTGCACAACATTTGAGAGCATTGTGTGGGTATGGAACATTTCTGGGATCTTTTATTTCAGCTAATGAAACATGGGACCAACACTTTACATGTTGCATTTTTATTACTGTTCAGTGTATATATATATTTTGTAATAATACCATCTTTGAGAATTAACAATCCAATAAAAGCTAGTAAGTCAGGAAGAATCCGGGCATTCAGGGCACATGCCCATTGATTTTGTTATAATATCATGTTTGAGCAGAGGAACGCCGCATTAGCCATGGCAAAATGCATAGAAATGCAGGAAATTAGCTTCAAAACTGCAACATTTTCTCTATGCCACCAAGATACTTTTACAGCTTCCTACAGTTTACACTTCCTCTTCTAATGAACTGTGGGGGTGAAAATAATGCAACTATCTACTAAATCTATTCATTTAAAAATGATTACATTCACCTGATGATAAGATGTGATTTTATTTTTACGACACCATTCATAAAAATCTAACTATAGGCTATACCGGTGGTGTTTCCTTCACCACCTGGGAGAATCATTGATGTCGTCCCAAATGACACCATATACACTACATAGTGTGCTACATTTTGACCAGAGCCCTATTGGCCCTGGACAAACAGTGCACAACATAGGGAACAGGGTGCCATTTGGGACACAGCCATTGAGCCTGTATGCAGAGCAGGTGACAGAGGTTCTGTGAACGCTGCCGTCATGTATTGACTGGGAATTGATTTTCGCTGGTGGTAGCTGGAGGCTGACAGCTCTCACAGGGAGGATGTTGAGGAAGGAGGGAGAGAGAGAGCGAGAGGAGAGAGATGTCAAGTGAATAGAAAGCCACTACCACTCAAGAGCGCATGTATGTTCCCTTTCCTGCTCTAAATGACAACGTCCCCCAATGTCCCTGTGCCGCTAGGTATCTCTGCAAGTAGCAAACACAGCCACTGTGTTTCGCATCAACGTGGCCAAGGACAACCATACGGAGAAAAACAAGGTTCTGGTGCAGAGACAGTGGATTCCTTTCCTCACCGATTGTTCTCCTTTCATCTGCCTGTGCTAGCATTGACACACAAAACAAACAGACACACAAACTTCATAATGAAAAATTATGTGACAGGTAAAATGAAGACGGCCATCTTTATCTCCTGAAGTATTGACTGCAGGTACGTAGCTACTTAAAAAGTATTAAATAAAAAATTTGAAGAAATAGTTTCAACGGTATTGACAGTATTGAAAAACCATCCCGAGCTATTTCCAAATACCCCGGTATACAGTATACTGCCCAAGCCTAACCCGAGCAGCTGGAGAGGATCGTTTCTCCTGCCTTCACAGCCTCCATCTCCCAGTCATTCTGCATCAATAATCCCAGCCAGTGTGTGTGTGTGTGTGTTAAGCACCCAGTCGGGCTCAGCAGGCGAGCCAGACGTACCTCGATACAGGTGTTAGACAGCTGCTTAACAGAAGAAAGGGCTTGTCCCAGTCCTAATCCCAGACAGACACACTCACACGCCCCCCGAGCTACAACTAGGGCACGAGACAGATAGGGGAGATAAGTAGTAGCCTTCAACTGTCGTTAGGGCTTTCGTTTGACAAAGTGGAGATTATTTAACTGTAGCTGTACGCTATGGCGGGTTGATCAAATAAAACAAATCTGTCACTATATAATATACTGGTATCTGAATAAATCAGATACTGTTTTTTTAACCATTATTTTACCAGGTAAATTCATTGAGAACACATTCTCATTTACAGCAACGACCTGGGGAATAGTTACAGGGAAGAGGAGGGGGGATGAATGAGCCAATTGGAAGATGGGGATGATTAGGTGGCCATGATGGTATGAGGGCCAGATTGGGAATTTAGCCAGGACACCAGGGTTAACACCCCTACTCTTACGATAAGTGCCATGGGATCTTTAGTGACCACAGAGAGTCAGGACACCCGTTTAACGTCCCATCCGAAAGACAGCAACCTACACAGGGTAATGTCCCCAATCACTGCCCTGGGACCAGAGGAAAGAGTGCCTCCTATTGGCCCTTCAACACCACTTCCAGCAGCATCTGGTCTCCCATCCAGGGACCAACCCTGCTTAGCTTCAGAGGCAAGACAGCAGTGGGATGCAGGGTGGTATGATGATGGCCACTAAAACAGATGGGGTTGGCTTAGATTGTTGACAACATGTAGGCCTAAAGTATATGTTTATCAAAAACATAAAAACATTTGCACAATTGTTGGTTACCTAGCAAGCGAATGTTTTGCCATATTAGCATAGACGTGACATCAGTCAAAACAAGACATGGTATCAAGAACAAGATAAAACGAGCCACCTATGAATCCCCATAATGCAGCTTCTTGTCATTGTTGCCATCTGACCGTTCAGAATCATAACATCACACGGCCTTCAGACCCATTGCCGCACGTGCATCATTTTTGTGACGTTGTCAGCCAACCAGTCTAATATTTAGGCCTATAAAAAGAATGTTCACTGCACAGCTTTTGTCAAGGGAAGTAGCCTATGCTTCATGGATCCTACTGGAGCAGCAAAACGACTGAAATAGGTTACACAATTCATATGCATGACCATGACTGTGTGCAGTGAAGACGGCTTAGAATCCACCACCCCTCAGGCTGTAGCCTCGGCACACTGTTAGAAACTAGGTGAGCAGAGAGGCTGAGGGCACTGACTGACAGGACAAACCATCTACCGATAACCATATTACTGGTAAAGCCATGAAAACCATTAGTGGAAAACATTGATGAAATGTTATAGGAATGCATAGCCTTATATCGTTACGGCTGCTGGAGCCATACAGTAGTGGTAACCCATTAACAGCAGTGTTGGAGAAGGAAAAATAGCGTTTCTCGATCACACAACGAGCAGCATTACTTCACCTTAATGCTCTTGGATGGAGAGCTTTCATTGAGAAACTGATGACAGCCATCAACTAGGCCTGGTAACTAGGCCTGGTAACTAGGCCTACACCCATTCCATCCTACTCTAGCTATTCCTAACAGACAACCATCTTGGATGAGAGAGAGCCCATAGAACTGGGGAGGTAGAAATGAAATGTCAAATAAATTAGGAAGACAGATGATCTGAGATGTGACTCTGGGGGTGCTTAAGATATATAATATGGTGGGAACTAAGGCAGGTGGTACTTACAGTGGGGGGAAAAAGTATTTAGTCAGCCACCAATTGTGCAAGTTCTCCCACTTAAAAAGATGAGAGAAACCTGTAATCTTCATCATAGGTACACATCAACTATGACAGACAAATTGAGAGAAAAAAATTCCAGAAAATTACATTGTAGGATTTGTAATGAATTTATTTGCAAATTATGGTGGAAAATAAGTATTTGGTCACCTACAAACAAGCAAGATTTCTGGCTCTCACAGACCTGTAACTTCTTCTTTAAGAGGCTCCTCTGTCCTCCACTCGTTACCTGTATTAATGGCACCTGTTTGAACTTGTTATCAGTATAAAAAGACACATGTCCACAACCTCAAACAGTCACACTCCAAACTCCACTATGGCCAAGACCAAAAAGCTGTCAAAGGACACCAGAAACAAAATTGTAGACCTGCACCAGGCTGGGAAGACTGAATCTGCAATAGGTAAGCAGCTTGGTTTGAAGAAATCAACTGTGGGAGCAATTATTAGGAAATGGAAGACATACAAGACCACTGATAATCTCCCTCGATCTGGGGCTCCACGCAAGATCTCACCCCGTGGGGTCAAAATGATCACAAGAACGGTGAGCAAAAATCCCAGAACCACACGGGGGGACCTAGTGAATGACCTGCAGAGAGCTGGGACCAAAGTAACAAAGCCTACCATCAGTAACACACTACGCCGCCAGGGACTCAAATCCTGCAGTGCAAGACGTGTCCCCCTGCTTAAGCCAGTACATGTCCAGGCCCGTCTGAAGTTTGCTAGAGTGCATTTGGATGATCCAGAAGAGGATTGGGAGAATGTCATATGGTCAGATGAAACCAAAATAGAACTTTTTGGTAAAAACTCAACTCGTCGTGTTTGGAGGACAAAGAATGCTGAGTTGCATCCAAAGAACACCATACCTACTGTGAAGCATGGGGGTGGAAACATCATGCTTTGGGGCTGTTTTCTGCAAAGGGACCAGGACTACTGATCCGTGTAAAGGAAAGAATGAATGGGGCCATGTATTGTGAGATTTTGAGTGAAAACCTCCTTCCATCAGCAAGGGCATTGAAGATGAAACGTGGCTGGGTCTTTCAGCATGACAATGATCCCAAACACATCGCCCGGGCAACGAAGGAGTGGCTTCGTAAGAAGCATTTCAAGGTCCTGGAGTGGCCTAGCCAGTCTCCAGATCTCAACTGTGGTGTTCAGTAGGCGCAAAACCTCCTGTGGTGTTCAGTAGGCGCAAAACAGAGTGAAGCAGGGAAGTACTATCAGAACTTGTCCAAAAAGAAGAGCATTTTTTCAGGGTGTGCCCTGGTGAACAGGACCCTGGTAAAGAGATGAGCCCACTGCTAAACATCCAGTCTCCAATCAAACCCATCTAACGAAGCCGATTACCTGCCTTGAATAGAGAGAGCTTCAACTTAGCATAGCCCTTGGGGTTGGAACACACACAGTGATTCAGATATGTTGCATTTGGGACCGAGTGGGGCCCTACGCACCCAGGCGCTGCAATCCCATTTAAACATGCTGCTCCTGGGGCTTTAGGGAGCTAGCTGCAGAGTTGGTGGTTACTGGTGGTTTCCTCTGGGAGTGTCGATCCTAGCTGTGAGCAGTGTGCACACAGTGAGGCTTCCGAGGATGCGCTCTGTTAATTAATTTCAAAAGAAAGGGCTCTGAGACAGAGGGGCAAAAAGCAAAGTTAATCATGATGTACTACTGTATAGGAGAGGGGAGGGAGAGCCTGGACAGGAGAGGGAGGGGGAGAGCCTGGACAGATGAGGGAGGGAGGGGGAGAGCCTGGACAGAAGAGGGAGGGAGGGGGAGAGCCTGGACAGAAGAGGGAGGGAGGGGGAGAGCCTGGACAGAGGAGGGAGGGAGGGGGGAGAGCCTGGACAGGAGAGGGAGGGGGAGAGCCTGGACAGGAGAGGGAGGGAGGGAGGGAGGGAGGGAGGGAGGGAGGGAGGGAGGGAGGGAGGGAGGGAGGGAGGGAGGGAGGGAGGGAGGGAGGGAGGGCCTGGACAGAAGAGGGAGGGAGGGAGGGAGGGAGGGAGAGGGAGAGCCTGGACAGGAGTGGTAGGGAGGGCCTGGACAGGAGTGGTAGGGAGGGCCTGGACAGGAGTGGTAGGGAGGGCCTGGACAGGAGTGGTAGGGAGGGCCTGGACAGGAGTGGTAGGGAGGGCCTGGACAGGAGTGGTAGGGAGGGCCTGGACAGGAGTGGTAGGGAGGGCCTGGACAGGAGAGGTAGGGAGGGCCTGGACAGGAGAGGTAGGGAGGGCCTGGACAGGAGAGGTAGGGAGGGCCTGGACAGGAGTGGTAGGGAGGGCCTGGACAGGAGTGGTAGGGAGGGCCTGGACAGGAGAGGTAGGGAAAGCCTGAACAGAGAGTGTGTTAACAACCAGCAAGGTCTAGTGAACTGCTGTAGCGCTGTACAAACAAAGGGTCATCGACCATCCGGCGACAGCTGTTTGTTCTAGAGACAGCCCCGTGTCTGTCTGTCATCGTACAGTACTCACTGTCTCTCACCAAATACAGTAGTTGAGCTAAAGCTTTAGCAGTTAGAAACACATCAAGTGTCGCCTGACTATGCGCTAGGCTATCTATGCAACCGTCCAGATAGCTGACAGTCTTTCCGTCAGAGGAGGCTGGTGGGATGAGCTATAGGAGGATGGGCACATTGTAATGGCTGGAATGGACTCAATGGAACGGAGTCAAACACGTTACCATGTGTTTGGTACCATTCCATTGATTCCCTTCCAGCCATTACAATGAGCCCGTCCTATAGCTCCTCCCACCAGCCTCCACTGCTATCCATCTACAGTAGGGTTTTCTGAACTCGGTCCTGGGCTATGAATGGCCATAGCACTAGTATGATGGACATGTGTGGGAGACTAAAAAGGGGAGAAAGCATGTCAGTGATTGGTTTACCGTACCCACATGATATGCCTCTGCTAATGTTAGTGCAAGGAGGAAGGAGGAGTTTGTCAACTCACCAATGCTGTCCATCTGACATCATTCTGAAGCACCTAGTTCATCAACAATGAAATAAAACATGTATGACACATGTAAGGTGTGCTGTGATTGCCAGTGAAAAACAAAAAACATAGAACAGTGATTTGTGTAGTCAAAAGCAATCAATCCAAACCATTCATTCAGTAGAGGACACTAGCTGAGGCCACTATAGCAACATGAACGCTTTGAGGGACAAACAGGTCAGAAAAGCAAAAACAAAGGTTGATAATTTAGGCTAGCTAGCCTAATATTTGCTCAAATTGGCAAAGATCCTTGCTATCAGTAGCCTATAGGTCGGGATATTTTGAGACAGTGACTGAATTGAAATGCCAATAACCTAATTTATGGTTACTTGGCAAGTCATGGGGGGGGGGATATGATCGCAGATGGTCGAACAGGTAGTTTAGTGTGCGAGTCTTGCGCCTTCCTGGTCTGAATGAGGGATTGGAGCATGCTTCACTGAACAATACAGGAGTGGGGTGTTTCTAGTGACAATGGGTGGATCTGGTCAAAGCAGCCAACCATTCCCATAAATAAATTATGTAACGTAATCTCTAGTAAGGACACATCAGTCATGTTGGCATGCAAAAAATATATTGTTGTATCATTTTAAGAAAGGGGATCAATAGCTAGCTATAGTCAAAGTTCAGTTGATGATACCCTAAAATAAATGTGATTCGCTGGTTAGGTAGATTTTCTCGGTAACGTTAGCTAGCCAACCAGCAAAACCAGGCTAGATGTCAGCTAGCGCTCTAACTAGCTACATAGCTAAATTACCACAACCTTCACTAGCTATATACAAGTTATCTAAACACTATTCGTTTTGCTCAGGAGGAGAGCAAGGTTCTCGCGTCATCATTGTTGGTGGTGTTTATTTTCCTGCAGTAGCACACAGTATCTAGCTAGCTAATTAAATGGTGATGATCAAGTCAAGACTTTTGTTTGCTAGCTAGGATAATGGTAACTCTGCTGTGTCAATTACCCAGCTAGACACATGATCTAATGACTGGGCATCAACATCGAACTAGTTAGTATCGTTTGATTGATACAATGTATCTCCGATGAGATTGATGTGCCTTGAATGGTCCCAGGTAGCATGATGATGGGGTAACTTTATGCCCTGCGTTTCCACACACACTCATAACGAACGAGCTGTGGTGTGCTAGCTAGCGCAATGTGTCTGCATTGAACCACCAGACTCAAACAGTGTAACGTTACGTGGGTGTACATTTGTGTGCTTGAAACTGTGTGGGGCGTTATATGCATAACGTTAGCCCCTGTGTCTGTGCGTAGTTATATTCCGTTTTGCTTCAGTTTCTGGCATTCCTGTCTTTTTACCTTTCGTCTCCTGGTTTCAGCATTCCCGCTCCAAACAAAGCATTGATATATGACTCGTAGGTTTTGCCTCCAATTGTCCACCTTATAAGCGTTCACATGTGAGCACCCTGCCGGACTCATGACTGAAACAACATTCAGTTTTGTATTTTAAATGATGAAACGTGTCCTAAAATAGAGAATAAGCTAACTAGCTAGCGCGTGCTTGCTGTCCAGAACATAAGCTAGCTGTGGTTTCCGTTTGGAAATGGGACAGCCGCGACAATATCCAAAATCAGATTCGGACATCTGACAAATACGTCCTTTGTTGACTTGCTTGTACAGTTATCCGTCTTCGTGAATCTGTTCCCGTCTCAGACTGACAGTTGCCTTTATCCTCATGTCAAACACTTCCACTCACGACTTATTTTTCTAATGGTATGTTGTGCGTCGAGCCCGCCCAAAGCAAAACATGATTAGCGGATACAAAGAAAGGTGACTTCATATGTTGGCTGAAGAGTGCTCTGGTGCGTTGTTTCCCGTTGAAGTCACGCCCCTTTGCAGTAAGGATAGGGTTCTGATCGGTGCAAAAATATGTCCTTTCGTAAAGTAGGCGGACTCACTGGTCTAAAATAACCAATAGGCTGAGATAAAATCAAACCTGGGTGGCTTACTGGTTGTGTCAAATTGTCAAAAAATAGTTTTATTTAATTGACAATACCAAGTACCGCCCTTTCAACTGGACCACAGCGATCCCCGGTCTGCCTCTGCGCTAGTTTGATGCTCTCATACGATGAAAAAGAATCATAGAAATTCCATTTTATTATGTACTGAACCACATGGTCAGAAAATAATGCATCTATTCTGCACCAGTTGTATTACTTTGTGTGCAAATCTATTCCAGGATCTGTGAACAGAGGCTACCACTACTGCATTATCGATAAAAGGCTGACATCTACTGGTTATAAATTATATTGCACATTGAAATCTGTGTCACTTGCTGGTTGTGTCAATCAGAGTTGTTAACAAGTACCTCCCTCCCCTGTCTGCCTGTGCTCTAGTAGTGCGATGCCCTCCCCTCATTCAATGAAAATTAATCAAATAAATTCAATTTGCTGATACACTAAAGAAAGCCTACACTGTTAAAATACAACAACTCAAAACACCAACATTGTGTAATTAAACCATGAAAGGTAGTGCACCTAAGTGTTAAGAACGTACTTTATGCTCACTCCACAGTTAGCGTGAAATGTCGCTGATGGAGCCATCAAATACGGGCTTTTGGGGTGGCTCAACCCCTTGGAACGTTGTCAAGCACGGCGTTGTCAAGGACTGCGATCATGTGTGTGTCATTTGAGAAAGTCGATGAAGGTAAACTCTTAGCAGCACATTGACTTGTTACATAAACTGAGATCTGGTGTTTGAACGAAAGAAAACCCGATGTAGGCCGTCATTGTAAATAAGAATTTGTTCTTAACTGACTTGCCTAGTTAACTAAAGGTAAAATAAAAATGTAAGTGTTATGATACACGTAATGTTTTTAAAAACATAATGGAAGTAACCTGAAACACCCAAAGTGGTTCTTCAGTCTGAATATTGGTGTTTTTAAGAGAGGGATGTCAAAATACTTTTTTGGGAATACAAATGGTTTATAGCCTAAATAATGATTGATGATAATTTGCAATTAACATTTTACAATTTATTGTAGGGTATTACTGCTTTTTAATTTACAGTGACTCGTTTTAGAAATGTACTGAGATTAAGAAAAATAGCTGTCATATTTTCCCACAATTTGCTGAAATATGTGCAGTCAAAACGTGATTTTCCTGTGTTTTACATATATTTCCACACTATGAGGTTGGAATTATACTGTGAAATTGTGAAAATGATGATGATGCCCTTTTAGTGTAAGAGATGTTTGAAAAGACGTCATGAAATTTCAGTCTGTTTTGGTGGAATGGAGTTTTGGCCTGCCTGGCCACATCACCAGGCAGTATAAATTAATAGACAATGCCACTAATTAAAAGCTACTATAGTTGCCAGGCCCATTGTGAGATTATAGTTGATGTTACAATCATCACGTTTAGGGCTATGTAAATTATAGCAGAGGTAACATGTATAAAGTGTGCCTCTATCATGGTATTTGTACGATCAAATATGGATTTGAACCATGGTCTCCTGCTTGTCAAAACACTTCCTTAGTCCACTCAATCAGTCTTCAGGAATTGACTGTTGTGCTGAACCACCCTTGTTACACTGAGTGCAAGGGGCCCGATTCAGCTTTGAGATAAGTTGCCTTAACATGAACTTCAATCAATAAAACATGTTCTCCAACCCTGTTCCTGGAGAGCTACCGTCCTGTAGGTTTTAACTCCAACCCTGTTCCTGGAGAGCTACTGTCCTGCAGGTTTTAACTCCAACCCTGTTCCTGGAGAGCTACTGTCCTGCAGGTTTTAACTCCAACCCTGTTCCTGGAGAGCTACTGTCCTGCAGGTTTTAACTCCAACCCTGTTCCTGGAGAGCTACCATCCTGCAGGTTTTAACTCCAACCCTGTTCCTGGAGAGCTACCGTCCTGTAGGTTTTAACTCCAACCCTGTTCCTGGAGAGCTACCGTCCTGCAGGTTTTAACTCCAACCCTGTTCCTGGAGAGCTACGGTCCTGTAGGTTTTAACTCCAACCCTGTTCCTGGAGAGCTACTGTCCAGTAGGTTTTAACTCCAACCCTGTTCCTGGAGAGCCACCGTCCTGTAGGTTTTAACTCCAACCCTGTTCCTGGAGAGCTACCGTCCTGCATGTTTTAACTCCAACCCTGTTCCTGGAGAGCTACTGTCCTGTAGGTTTTAACTCCAACCCTGTTCCTGGAGAGCTACCGTCCTGCATGTTTTAACTCCAACCCTGTTCCTGGAGAGCTACTGTCCTGTAGGTTTTAACTCCAACCCTGTTCCTGGAGAGCTACCATCCTGTAGGTTTTAACTCCAACCCTGTTCCTGGAGAGCCACCGTCCTGTAGGTTTTAACTCCAACCCTGTTCCTGGAGAGCTACCGTCCTGCAGGTTTTAACGCCAACCCTGTTCCTGGAGAGCTACCGTCCTGTAGGTTTTCACTCCAACCTTAATCTACAACACACAATTCTAATAATTCGCTGGTTGACAAGATGAATTGGGTTAGTTACAACTGGGGTTGGAGTGAAAACCTACAGGAGGGTAGCTCTCCTGGAACAGGGTTGGAATTCCATCGTTATTCCATTAATTTTTTCTCGTCAGCATGCTAGGCTAAACAGTGCTAAGGCAGCCCTTCGGATTTCACAACACTCCCGGCAGCTACTCATCCCAACGCTAGGCGTCACATTTTCATGGAATCCAATGGGCTTCTTTTTGCATTAGCTAGCCTAGCATGCTGAGGAAAAAAGCAGTTTATAAAAAAACGAGCAGTATTTCAATGTTCTCGATTTCCCATATTGGATAATGGTATAATAAAGAGTAGAGAGACACCTTCCATCCCTGGATTGAGGTATTTTTTCAAGCTGTATCTCTCATTAGTCACTGTGATGCATAGCATTCTTTTCTACTTGAAGGAGAAGGTAGTGAACCTCAAGTCGAAACCATTACGGCTATACGCACCACTAGAGTCTATCTTAGTGTTAATACTGTCCATATGTGTTGTTGATTGATACCATACACCCCAATTAAGCTATTGGCTGGCTTTGCCTTCTGGAAAAGGCGGATGAGTTTTTGAAAATGTACATTAAACCCACTTCTTCTGATGACCCCACTACACCACTGGTGAAAAAATAATATTATCAAGGTAATTATAGGAAATATAAATCCACAGCTCCTGTTGGGTCAAAATAAGTGAATCCTTTTTGCTAGATATTGATTAAAAAATTTAACCATCGGGTTCGATCCTGGGCTGTGTCGCATCCGTCCGCGACCGGGAGACCCATGAGCCGGCGCACAATTGGCCCAGCGTCGTCCGGGTTAGGGGAGGGTTTGGCAGGCCGGGATGTCCTTGTCCCATCGCGCTCTAGCGACTCCTTGTGGTGGGCCAGGCGCATGCACGCTGACATCAGTCGCCAGCTGTACAGTGTTTCCTCCGACACATTGGTGTGGCTGGCTTGCGGGTTAAGCGAGCAGTGTGTCAAGAAGCAGTGCGGCTTGGCAGGGTCATGTTTCGGAGGACACATGGCTCTCAACCTTCGCCTCTCCCGAGTCCGTAGGGGAGTTGCAGCGATGGGACAAGACTGTAACTACCAATTGGATATCATGAAATTGGGGAGAAAAGGGGCTAAAAAGCACAAATAAATAAACACAATTGTCACCATAAACATCTATCTAATTTACTTGTCTAAACAGTGAGAGAATATAACAGACTTGACTGCAGAGGCTTTGTGTCCATCATGATAGTGTATTTGTGCTCAGATGCCACAAGAGTGAGCCATTGCTTTACAATGAAGGCCATGAACGAAGAAATCTGTCCACTAGGTTTGTTTGAGTAATGTGGTCCAGGGTCCACACACGCTGTAGTAGTTCACAGGGTTCCTGTTCACTGTGACAGGTTTTCCACTGGAAAGAACATGTCTTTCTATTGTGGCATGTTGAAGTAAGTATAGCAAATGCATTGGGACATTAGTTGAGTCATGTAATTTAATTTGGACCAAATTCTGGGCAAATCACTGGGGAAGGTTGCTGTCTCTGTGAATACATTCCAATATATTCCAATGGGCTTCGACCACATTCTTCTGTAAGATCCCCTATTGTTCCTATCAAAATATGTTTCGTTCTTAGCTAGAAAAGTGCTTGACATTCCAATGAAATTTGAGTAATTTTTAGGGGGCTGGTAGATTCATGGTAAGGAAGGACCCATCATTTGTGCTGGCTTGTTCTGATTTAAATACATCCACTTGGGGGCACTAAATGTACTGTCATGCAATCGATCACACAGAGGAGGGTTTTAGTGCTGGAAAGCATGGCTGATATAGTTGACATAAATCTTAGCTGGCCAGCACATGTTGTGATTTGATTCTGGTTCTGAAAAAGCTGTGTCTCTAAATTAATGCAATGCAGTCTTGGGAATAGTGTAACATAAATTTATGTATTAGCTTAATGCATGAAATCATTGTATTTTATTCAAGAAAAATAGTGTGAATAAAGCTAAACATAATCTATGACACATCTGTTTAAATGTATAGGCTACGTTTTGCACGGGGAAAATACCCAAATAATTTGTGTCATTTTTTGCATACAATATTACTACTCCAGTATGCCTCAGGCATACTGGTTCAATGGTTCAAGGTTTGCATTGACATGCCGTCCACTCCTGTCAGCATACACAAATTGCTGAACTGTGGATACTAGTTCCGATCTGTGAAAACGCCTTTCAGTTAGTCATTAGGTCACCGTTAATGGACCCTTGTCCAGAACGTTTCGTTTCACAGTACGCTTCAATGGCTACTGTTCTTAAAGTTTGTCACTGTGGATAGGGCATTAATAAGAACGTATGGAAAATTATGCTTTACTTAGTCAATTAGTCCTACTGAATGTTTTTAATCAAGCAATTTGGAGACATGATGTCTGAAATGGCTTTGTTTTGTATTGCTAGTTAATGTCTGAGATAGCTTTGTGTTGGTGAATGATTTCCTGATCCAAGTTTGGTTGAATTGCAGTTGTCAAAAGAAAGCAGCCAATATGGAGTAAACACTTGCTCTCTTTACTCACTTGCCCTTTCCCCTAATTAATTGTCATTGCTCTTCTTTTTGATTAATCTGTTGGATTCATTGGTTTACATCAACTACTCATGTCTATGGTGTTTACTAAGAAATTAGGCCATCAGTAGGGTATTGTTCATGCATGGATTAATTTCACCTACTAAAGACTTACTGTACATCAACACATGTTTGTCAAGTTTTTTACATTTACATCATTTAGCAGACACTCTTATCGAGAACAAGTTACAGAAGCAATTAGTGTTAAGTGCCTTGCACAAGGTCACATCAACAGATTTTTCACCTAGTAGGCTCGGTGATTCAAACCAGCAACTTTTCAGTTACTGTCCCAACGCTCTTCACCTCTAGGCTACCTGCCGCCCATCATCACTCACATGTCACATGTCTTCCCCTCTTCCTGTTTATCCTCACTTTATTCATTGACAAATAAATCAGAGATGTTGTGTAAAACAACGTGCCAAACGTTAATCATAAATCAGTCAACCTAGACTTAAATTAGCTGAATCAATGACTTAATAAATTAGTTAAATAGGTAACCCTCCGAGTGGCCACAATCTGTCCAAGATAAAGTTTTACAGTATATTCTTCTGAATGTCTTTGTTCTGTATGATTCAACTACAAGTTCAATATGAAATACATGATGGTATTATTTGTACTTCACATACAGTGCTTTTCGGAAAGTATTCAGACCACTTTACTTTTTCCACATTTTGTTACCTTACAGCCTTATTCTAAAATAAATAATAATAATAATATGCCATTTAGCAGACGCTTTTATCCAAAGCGACTTACAGTCATAAATAGATTAAATTGTTTTTATCCTCATCAATCTACACACAATACCCCCCTAATTACAAAGCAAAAACAGGTTTTTAGAAATGTTTGCAAAGTTATTTAAAATAAAAAACGGAAATATCACATTTACATAAGTATTCAGACCCTTTACTCAGTACTTTGTTGAAGCACCTTTGGCACCGATTACAGCCTCGATTCTTCTTGGGTATGACACTACAAGCTTGGCACACCTGTATTTGGGGAGTTTCTCCCATTCCTTTCTGCAGATCCTCTCAAGCTCTGTCAGGTTGGATGGGTAGCGTCGCTGCACAGCTATTTTCAGGTCTCTCCAGAGATGTTCGATCGGGTTCAAGTCCGGGCTCTGGCTGAGCCACTCAAGGACATTCAGAGACTTCTCCCGAAGCCACTCCTGCATTGTCTTGGCTGTATGCTTAAGGTCATTGTCCTGTTGGAAGGTAAACCGTCGCTCCAGTCTGAGGTCCTGAGCGCTCTGGAGCAGGTTTTCCTCAAGGATCTCTCTGTACTTTGCTCCGTTCATCTTTCCCTCAAATCCTGACTAGTCTCCCAGTCCTTGCTGCTGAAAAACATCCCCACAGCATGATGCTGCCACCACCATGCTTCACCGTAGGAATGGTGCCAGGTTTCCTCCAGACGTGAAGCTTGGCGTTCAGGCCAAAGAGTTCAATCTTGGTTTCATCAGACCAGAGAATCTTGTTTCTCATGGTCTGAGAGTCCTTTAGGTGCCTTTAGGCAAACTCCATCGGGCTGTCATGTGCCTTTTACTGACGAGTGGTTTCCGTCTGGCCACTCTACCATAAAGGCCTGATTGGTGGAGTGCTGCTCCACAGAGGAACTCTGGAGCTCTATCAGAGTGACCACCGGGTTTTTGGTCACCTCCCTGACCAAGGCCCTTCTCCCCCAATTGCTCAGTTTGGCGGGGCGGCCAGCTCTAGGAAGAGTATTGGTGATTCCAAACTTCTTCCATTTAAGAATGATGGAGGCCACTGTGTTCTTGGGGACCTTCAATGCAGCAGAATGTTTTTGGTACCCTTCCCCAGATCAGTGCCTCGACACAATCCTGTATCGGAGCTCTACGGACAATTCCTTCAACCTCTTGGCTTGGTTTTTGCTCTGACATGCACAGTCAACTGTGGGACCTTGTATAGACAGGTGTGTGCCTTTCCAAATCTTGTCTAATCAATTGAATTTACCACAGGTGGACTTCAATCAAGTTGTAGAAACATCTCAAGGATGATCAATGGAAACAGGAAGCACCTGAGCTCAATTTCGAGTCTCATAGCAAAGGGTCTGAATACTTATGTAAATAAGGTATTTCTGTTTTTTATTTTTAATACATATACAAAAACTTATAAAACCCTTTTTTTCACTTTGTCATTATGAGGTATTGTGTGTAGATTGATGAGGGAAATTATTTATTTAATAAACGTTACAATAAGGCTGTAACATAAAAAATTTGGAAAAAGGGAAGGGGTCTGAATACTTTCCAAATGCGCTGTAAATTATTTGCATTGACCATTTGCACTTAAAGTCCGCTCTCGACATTTGCAACATCAAAATATAGATTATTAAATAAATATATGTTGTATTGTCACATACACCGAAATAGGTGAAATTAAGTTGGATAAGTTACATTATAAGTGGATGAGTTATACGGATTAGGGGATACGTTTATCACCGGAGAAGTGAAATGATGTTTTAGGTATTTATTATCTAAGTGACTTTAAAGGCATACTCAAAAGTTAAACTGTTATTTCATGTGAGGCCAGTGCTCATCCACAGGATACGAGGGGTCAAAGGTTGATGTCATCTCAGCCGACACTTTGAAGAGAGCTACAGTGGTCAAAGGTCAAACCCTTCAGTATATCAGTGGGATAATTCATAGTTAAATCAGAATCCACCCCCAGCATGGGAATCAAGTGTTCGTCCTAAATGGCACCCTAATCACTATATAGTGCAGTACTTTTGACCAGAGCCCTATGGGGCCTGACTCAACGGACATAGTGCACTAATTGCAACGTATTGCACAGAGATCAAGGCAAGCTTAATTCTTTCAGAGAGAGAGTTATTTTTTCTCTCAATCCAACATATAATTTTCTACATACAATGAAATCACATTGATTCCTGCGTCGCTTCGCTTCATCATTCATAATCATTCACAAATTATACAGCTCAGACTGAGTGGATAAGTGGTCTAACGTTCGCTACCTGGGTGGCTGCCACCCACCCATCACATTCTATCCAACGTGATAATTTCATTACAGTGAGTTGAAGAAAGGAGAGATTGAATGTTGATGTACCAAGGTTTGCAAAATTTTAGAATCTTATGAGCTGAGTCATTTCCTTTGTCATCATGAGATCTGAATGTTCTGTTTTCCATAATGGAATATGTTGTTAGTGAACATCTTAATTGCCCTTCTCTCTCTCTCTCTCTCTCTCTCTCTCTCTCTCTCTCTCTCTCTCTCTCTCTCTCTCTCTCTCTCTCTCTCTCTCTCTCTCTCTCTCTCTCTCTCTCTCTCTCTCTCTCTCTCTCTCTCTCTCTCTCTGTCTGTGGATCCATCTGAGCTCACTCTGTGCTGTTCTCTGATTGTCATCTGTTTGCTTTTGATGTGACGCTGTGGGGGAACAGTGTAGACTTTCCTCTGTTTAGTGAGACTGATTTAGCTCAAGCTTTTCTCTAGCCTGGTCCCAGATCTGTTTGTGCTCTTTCCAACTCCAATGCTGTCATTGTTTGACATGATGATGAGTGAAAAGGATTTGGCATGATGGCACAAACAGATTGGCACTCAGGCTAGCTTTCCTTTCTTCAGTGAGTAAAATTCAGCTTTCCTATCTGTAGTGAGTAAGATTCAACTAGAGCTTTCCTGTCTGTAGTGAGTAAGATTCAACTAGAGCTTTCCTATCTGTAGTGAGTAAGATTCAACTAGAGCTTTCCTGTCTGTAGTGAGTAAGATTCAACTAGAGCTTTCCTATCTGTAGTGAGTAAGATTCAACTAGAGCTTTCCTTTCTGTAGTGAGTAAGATTAAACTTTCCTATCTGTAGTGAGTAAGATGCATTTGGAGCTTTCCTCAGTTTCCTCAGTCTCTCTTTAGGCCCTACACACTCAGGTTCCACAAGCGTTGTAGAGAGGCTTCACAATGGTTGTGTAAACTAGCTATCCTTCATATCACAACAATATCAGTTGTATCACAACCATTGTGTCAAATGGTTGAGAGAATGCCAAGAGTGTGCAAAGCTGTCATCAAGTCAAAGGGTGGCTACTTTGAAGAATCTCAAATATAAAATATAATTTGATTTGTTTAACACTTTTTTGGTTACTACATGATTCCATGTGTATTATTTCATAGTTTTGATGTCTTCACTATTATTCTACGATGTAGAAAATAGTAAAAAATAAAGAAAAACCTTTGAATGAGTAGGTGTGTCCAAACTTTTGACTTGTACTGTATATGTATGTGAATGGTCTGTATAGACAGTATGGACAGTATATGAATAGAAAAGGTATGTACAGCAGTAGTTATATAGGATGAACCATGACTAAAATACAACATATCCATATAAAGTGGGTAAAACAGTATGTAAACATTATTAAAGTGACCAGTGTTCAATGACTCTATGTACATAGAGCAGCAGTCTTTAAGGTGCAGGGTAGAGTACCGGGTGGTAGCCAGCTAGTGACAGTGTCTAAGGTTCAGGGCAGGGTATTGGGCGGAGGCCTGGCTAATGATGACTATTTAACAGTCTGATGGCCCGGAGATAGAAGCTGTTTATCAGTCTCTCTGTCCCAGCTTTGATGCACCTGTACTGTCATCGCCTTCTAGATGGTAGCGGGGTGAACAGGCCGTGGCACGTGTGGCTGAGGTCCTTGATGATCTTCTTGGCCTTCCTGTGACACCGGGTGCTGTAATGTCCTGGAGGGCAGGCAGTGTGCCCCCGATGATGCGTTCGGCTGACCGCACTACCTTCTGGAAAGTCCTGCGGTTGTGGGCGGTGCATTTGCCGTACCAGACGTTGATCCTGCCCGAATGAATGCTCTTGATGGTGCATCTGTAGAAGTTTGTGAGGGTCTTAGGGGCCAAGCCAAATTTCTTCAGCCTCCTGAGGTTGAAAAGGCGCTGTTGCACCTTCTTTTCTTTACCACGCTGTCGGTGTGAAGGGACAGTCACAGGTGAACAGGGAGTACAGGAGGGGGTTGAGCACACACCCCTTTGGGGCCTCCGTGTTGAGGATCAGCGTAGTGGAGTTCTTGTTGCCTACCTTCACCACCTGGGGTCGTGGATCTGTTGTGGCTGTATGTAAATTGTAGTGGGTGAAGGATGTCAGGTAAGGTGGAGTTGATATGATTAACTAGCTTCTCAAAGCACTTTATGATGACAAGTGAGTGCTACGGGGCGATAGTCATTTAGTTTACTTACCTTAGCTTTCTTGGGTACAGGAACAATGGTGGACATCTTGAAGCAAGTGAGAACAACAGACTGGGATTGGGAGAGATTGATTGGTTTCCAGTGTTTCCAGATTCGTTGCGGTGTCAGCTTGGGGGCGGCGGGGATATAAAAGGCAGTGACAATAACCAAAGAAAATTATCTCGGGAGGTAATGCGGTCGGCATTTGATGGTGAGGTGTTCCAGATCGGGAGAACAAAAGGACTTGAGTTCCTGTACGTTACCCAAGTTACACCATGAGTTGTTAATCATACCCCTCCACCTCAGACATACCCCTCCACATCTGTTTTTCCCAGAAAGTTATTCTTTCCTGTCCGCGTGATGAATGGAGAACCCTGCTGGCTGTATGGACAGGGACAATATATCCGGAGAGAGCCCTGATTCCGTAAAACAGAGTATGTTACAGTCCCTTATGTCTCTCTGAAAGGAGATCCTCGCCCTGAGCTCTTCTACTTTATTGTCCAGGGACTGAACCTTAGCAAGCAATATACTCGGAAGCTGTGAATGGTTTGCTCGCCGCCTGAGCCTGACTAGAACCCCACCTCTCCTCCCTCTTTTCCGGCGTCAATGTTTTTGAATAGGGGAGTCCAATCAAAGGATCCAGTTCAGGGAAGTCAAATTTCTGGTCGAGTGACTGCCGATCTAATGTCCAAAAGTTATTTTTGTCTGTAGGTAATAATACTAGAAATGCTCTGAGCAAATAATGTAAGAAATAACAAAAAAACTAAACAAAGAGCTAGAAACAGGGCGGCAGTGTCTGTCGGCCCAGCTTGTATGGTGGTGAGAAGAATAAACAGTCATGGAGGGAGGGGGAACCAGTGTTTGTATGGCTTGTTTATATAGATGAAAGAGAGAAGTGAGACCCCTGTCCTGGAACATTTTCACACACACACTCTCGTTCTCTTTGTGACACGCATGGACTCAGAAACACACACACGCATACGTGCACACATACACATACACGCGCGTGCACACACACACACACACACACACACACACACACACACACACACACACACACACACATACACACACACACACACACACACACACACACACACACACACACACACACACACACACACACACACACACACACACACACACACACATACACACACACACACACATACAAACACACACTTGGCACATCCACAGACACAACGTGCTTATCCTGTGAAAAGCCTTGCTTTTCTCCCATCGTCTGAGGCCTAATTGATTTATCTGAACAGTCAGTGACTAGAACACTGTTGGTTCCCTCAGCCTGCCTCTCACCCTCACAGCAATAACACCAGCAGTGATGCAGTAATAGCATCACAGACAGCCTGTAACCAACAACAGGTTTACCCATGATATAATACAGAGGGCTGAGGTATTATGTCTTAGGTAATTCTACCCAAAATCTACAAATGGATTGACTGGAAAGTCTGGCATTGTCACTGAGCAGACCTGGAGTGTTTGCCCTAGCCCGCCTGGAGTGATAGATGGGCGGGGTTAACAATTTTGCGACTCTTCTGATTAGTTCCATTACACCAGGCAAGCTCAATCAAGCACAGATACAGTTTGAACCGAGGTATGTCACTGAGCATATAATTCAAGTGACCGTACAACCCATTCATAACCAAATTGAATCTGTTGTATTTTAACATTGACATTATTCTCTTCCCTGGGGTTAGCTTTCGAAGCAGGAAGTCCACATACATAACAGGATGTTATATGTGCACTTAGAGTGGTTCCATGAAATAGAATGGAAATAGAGGAAATGGAGGAAATAGAATGGTGATTTCAGGCAATGCTATGTAGATACTCTATTCACAATGTTAAGCTTGCAAAGCCTTGGAAATGGTGGGGATAGATAAAATAGCCAGCAGCTAGCAGCAGTTCAATCAGTCAGACTATTTTTAAACCTTTGCTGTGGTCTGGAGTCTGCACCATCATGGCTTTGAGCAAAAAGGCAAAGAGCCTTGAGCAGTCACTCTGCTTTTGTATATTTAGCAGTTTCTCTGATAGCTTAAAGCTATATCACAGGCAGGGTGGTATCTGGATTGATAGGACATTGGCACTCTTCAAAGCGGCACTCTTCCAAGCTAGAGCCCAGGTCTGTGGAGCCTCATTATTTTGTGAGAAACATTCATTTCATGCACAAAATACCTCCAAAATATTTTGTTGATCCTCCGTATGTTATTCATTTTATGTAATAATATGATAATTATACATTTTATTTGTAGAGATCTTTCCAGGACATTCTAACCCACTTTACAAAGGAACATCCACTGTTTTAGCTATAGGAAATACGTGCAGCATGTGTGTTGTCATTTTAGTAGGCTGAGTACTATGATTCAGTTGCTAGGTGACACAACACCTTGTGGGTGGTAAGTAGGCCTAAGTAATCAACAAAATAAGCAACTGCCGAGAGGCCACAGTACCATCTGGATAGTGTAGTAGTCACACCTTTCACTCTGGAATGGTGCTCTTTGATACATCAGATGACCTAATCAAAGCCCTGTTCAACTCAAATATTCCATTCACATGGACCTGTCCTGGCTTGTGTACCAGGGTATCGACAGAAAATGTAAAAAAAAAAAAAATGTTTGCAACTTAAAATGAAAATGAGCGTTTGTTCTTGGACAAGTCCAGGTGTCCCTTCCTGTTAGTCAGTTTTTTTCTGTTTGATGCCGAATGAACACAACCATGCCTAGTTGTGATTTAGTGGGCAGAGGCAGGAGGAGGTGAGTCAGACTGATGGTGATGGTGCAGGGCAGACAGACTGCTCCAGGAGGGCAGTGTGTACATGGGGGCTGCCCAGGGGATAAGATTCCATGAACAACAAACATAATCCATCTTCCCCCACACAGGATTTCATCAGGTGACCGACCACAAGGCCCAAAATACTTTGTGTGACTCAGATTGCGTTGTTGATTTAATGCGGGATGAGGGATGACAGAATTAATGTTTACAAGCTACCGTGTCTCTAGGGACGTTTCTAAAGGGTGCATGCGCTCAGAGAGTGGACAATACCCGTGGGGATCCTGTCAAATGAGTTTTATGAAAGTTCTATTCCAAGGGAAAGGTTTTTTTCCAGAGGATAGTGACTTACATTTCTGTGTACAAGTTGTTCAAGGTTTTGTAAAGCGGAAAAAACCCTTGACGTTGGGGAATAGCCATCGCCCTTGGCTTTGCAAAGCAGAGCCGGGAGTCGTTGTGCGTATCTTGTAAGTTTGCCAATAGGAAAGGTTACTTAGCCGGAAGGGATTTCAGATCTTCAATCAGCATCAGCTTCAATGACATAGGCCTTCCCACACTGTGTAGAAAAGGTGAGATCCCTTTACTTTAAATGAACCATGCTAAAATTTGATCCAACCCAGATAGCTGGACAATTACATAGTCCTCACCCAGGGAACAGTGTGTGAGACCCACAGTAATGACGCATCAAATGTCAGCCCAAGCTGCACAAGTACGTCATCGGGGAGGCGGGGGCCAGAGAGAGTCAACCCACTTAGGGACTGTAGCAGAGGGGCTCAGAGACGCTTGGAGGAGAGAGAACCAAACCTGGGTTCAAATACTATTTGAAATTGTTCAAATACTTTTAGCGTTTGCTCTAGTCTGCCTGGAGTGCAAGATAAGCGGGGTTTGCAGTTTTGTGATTATTCTAGCAGTTCCATTGTGCCAGACAAGCTCAATTAAACCCAGATAAAGTATTTGAAATTATTTCAAATAATATTTGAACCCAGGTCTGGCTTGGAGCGGAGGAAAGCAAGGTCACCAAAACCTCCAATGGATCACTATTCCCAGAATACTAGTGATGAAATATTTTTGGATTCAGCTGCAGAAGATATGCTGCTGCTCCCATGGTGCTTATCCTAACTTCTAGCTGCCAATGTTTCTCACCTCTGAAAGATGCATCGGGAATGTCTGTTGGGAATGTCGTTTAGTGACATAAGATGGAATCCACTGGGTCAGTGTCCTTTGGGATGAATCTGGGTTCTCCATGGTTCTGATCTTTTCTTGTTAGGCCGTAGGATGTTTCTTCACAGGGGAGAGGAGTGTACGCAGATGCAGCAACCTTGGTTCTGCAACCATGCGGGTAAAATAATGCCCTTTTTAAGAATGAATTATTGTTCTTCCTTGTAAAAAAGTGTATTTCATAACTCTTCGACTGTCAGCTATTTTCTCTACTAAAAATAGGTTTTCAGTCAACAGAGGAAGTTGATGGTGCTGTAACTCCAGTCCTCGGTAACAGTTCCAGGCAGTTCAATTCAACAGGACTGGATTTCCTTGTTACCATTACATAAATGTTACCATGTAAAAAAACTACAAATCTAAATCGACATCAAGGTTTTTCCAGGACACAGACAAATTGTGTGTCCAATTTGTATTTAATACATTGCAAATATCAAATGATAAAGCAACCATCCGAATAATCAGCTTAGACTTGTAGTGACTTTTGACACCTTCTGTTGAATAAGAGCTCTTGGTTTTCACATTCCATGCCTTATGAGATATGATAGAATGTTTGTTTTCTCTCACTTCACTCTATAAACACACACGCACGTGTGCGGGCGTGCACACACACACACACACACACACACACACACACTTATCCTCTTGACCATTGTTTACATGGCCTCGCCACTACCTCAGGCTTTGACATCTGTAAAAACAGAATAAGACCCATGCTACCCAGTACCGCAGCTACAAGACGATACTCAGAGCATCCAGCAAAGTCTGGAAAGTCCCCTAATGCAACACTCACGTTTGGAAAGAAATCTGACCAACACAGCTTGTTAGTAATGGCCTCGCTGCTCAAAGGAAAGCCTTTTTTCTACAGCTGTGTGATTCTTCAGCTGTGTGCATCAAATGTGTGCTGGAGAAAGTTCCTAGCTGGTAGACTTTGAATGGAGAAAATAATAATGGATGTGTGTTGTCCAGCACACATTTGCTGGACAACATTTGTTAATTCTGGACCAGCTGTAGAAGGCAAGCTAGACAGCCCGTAGAGAAGACCACTTTCCTTGGAGCCGCCAGTCACTTACTAAACAGCTGTGTTCTTTCCAAACGTGAGTGTAGTAGTAGGGCAGCTTCCAACCTTGGGCGATATGACTAGAAGTATATTCTTCGAGGTGTGTCACATTGTGATGTCAGAGTCAGACCGACTTCAGCAGAGTCTGTTTGGATAGAAGCTGCAGTACTGTGAGGCTTGAGTTTTTCTCTGTTTACAGATATCAGTGTCTGAGGAAGCTGCAAGGGTCATGTAATAATTGAAATGCATGTTGACGAATAGGACTTTGTATTACCTTACCATAAACAGTGCAGTAATGTAGAGTAACTGTTGATTTATTACTTCCAACTAAAGTTAAGCCACAATTTGACATTTTTTATTTAGGTATTTTTGTGTGAATCAGAAATGTTTTAAGGAATTTTACTCTCCCCATCCTCCATTCCTCCACTCTCTCAGCCATTAGGTTAATCTCTCCTCCCTATTCCTGGAGTCCTGCTGTCATCTGTCTAAACTCCCATTCGCATGACCCTGCCCTTTGACCCTGCCCTTTGTCCACTCAGACTACAATGGAAACCATTAGTCACAGTATGGGCAGCTTCAGGCTTACATAAAGAGAAACAATTATCTTACATGAAGATAAATCATTATCTAACATAAAATACTCCTTGTACCTTATATGCTACTCTATACATCTACAGAAATCAGTATTTTCCGAAAGTGCAACTGTGACACAACACTACGAAGACATCTCGCCTCCAACATTTTAGCACACCAGGTTATGGCACGGCACACTTCAGGGCACCCCTCTCTCTGAACAGGACCAACTAGACCATAAGCCCCAGCCCATAGCAGCTGGCTGCAGTTCCTTCCCCATCCTCCATCCTCCCTTATTCAGACAGGCAGGTGTCTGGAGGGCCAGGGATCAGAGGGGAGCTCAGGAGTTCAGTCCCAGACACAAGGCTCAGAACCTGTGGGGGGGCAGAGATCAGGCCAGGGGGGGGGGGGGGCACCCGTCCTCTCTCCTCTACCATCTTGCCCCCCCCTGGCCTGATCTCTGTCTTGATCCTGAACCAGACAGAAGCATCCCACTGGACAGAAACGGGTCAAAACTAGACGTTGAACTGATGTCTGTGCCAAGTAGAATGGGTGTTAAATATTGCAGATGTCTGGCTTTTACAAAGGCAGAGAGTAGAAAACCCCAATAAGCCCAAATGTATTAATGTATCAATATCACATTCATACAAAGCATGAATAACTCAATTTACTCACTAAATAATAAAATTATGAAAAATTGAAAGTAACTTAATAAGCACAAACAGTGAAGCAAAAGAAAACATAAGATCTTTGCTGAGGAATCTATTATATGGTGTTCAACGAAACAGCTTCTGTTAGAACAATACATTATCTAGAGCAGGAAAGAATGGCTTCCATACTAATGCTACTGTTCTGGTTGTTAGCTCTTTATTAGCATCGCTACGTTAGCTACGTTAGCTGCATAGAAACGTAGCGCCGTAGAGACGAAGATTGATTCTATTAAGAGAGGAACATAACCTCTCATACCAGAGCAAATAAGCTCATCCTAACAGAGAACAGGCTTTCTCTGAATGATATATTCAGCTCTAACTCTTTTCTCTGAATGACACGTCAAAGATACTAGAAAAATACAATTATACAATTGAAACGGATTCAAAGAAGGCTTTATGAGTGACGATGAAATGAGGGTTTGCAAATTAAACCTGATTGACATTTCTCTCATTGGAGGGATTGATACAAAATCAAAAGACAGGGTTATGAGTGAAGTTAAGGGTTAGTCAAGCCCAGTGGGGTAATGGAGGGTAAACACACATACACAACGTTTACCCACCTATCGTGAAAAAAATGAATAGAAAATATAGGTAACATTACTTTATCGCGAACGGCAATCAGCGTTTACCCACCTATTGTTTATCACCACATGGTTACCCACTGGGCACAGATGTCAATTCAACGTCTAATCCATGTTGGTTCAACGTAATTATATTGAAATTACGTGGAAACAACGCTGAGTCAACCAGTGTGTGCCCAGTGGGTAAACCCATATAGTGTGGTGCAATAAATATATATATACCTTGTTATCTTCGCATGGCCAAGATAGCTATAGATGTTTTTGAAGAAAAAAAAATATGAGAGAACGAATGTTGATGACAGATTATTGTGCAATATTAGCAACCAATAAGTTGGGTTTAGTTGTATTTTAAAAGCTGCATTGATATCACTGCTCAGGCTAAGACCCAGATGCAGACACAGGAGGCAGATAGTACGAGTCTCCGAGTTTATTACAGTACAAGGGGCAGGCAATCGGTAGGTCAAGGCAGGCAAAGGGTCGTAATCCAAATCAGAGTCAAGCAGGTACAGGACGGCAGGCAGGATCAGGGTCAGGACAGGCAGAAAGGTCAGAACTGGGAAGACTAGAAAAAGCCAAAACTAGAGCACTGGAAAACACGGGAACACGCTGGTAGGACTTGACGGGACAAGACGAACTGGCAACAGACAAACAGAAAACGCAGGTATAAATACACATGAGGTAATGGGAGACACCTGGTGGGGGTTGGAGACAATCACAAGACTGGTGATACAGATCAGGGTGTGACAATTCAAGTATACAACAGCACATTCAACAACAAAAAAGTTGAGTCATGAAGGGATCATGGATCAGGGAGTTGTTGAAGCAGTTTGGATGGTTTCACCGGAGGATGCATTGTTGGTCTGAGCGGATGAGGGATCATCACGGTCACAGCCATGGGGAATAGCCGGTCAGAGCCAGAAATTAAGTCAACAATGCAAATCTGACATTTTCCTCATCTGCAATGCCTTCTCTGATTAGATACAGTGATATATTCAGCGCAATCTCCAAAGAAAATGCCATAACTGGCCATAACTGCAGCAACAGAGATATGGCATGGCTGGCCCTTATGGCGTGTGGGTCCGTCTCTGCCACGCCAGACCATAATTTCACAATTTCTATTATGCCTTGACAGCACATAATCCACTAGAGTTTGGGTGGATATAGTGTACTATTCTATTGGACTCCTAGTACCTCCGTCACCATATGGTGGATCCAGCAGATCCAAGTCATGCAGATCCAAGTCCCTACAAGGACCACTGTGACATGATACTGGTGTAGTTTGGGGTTGTGAAGCCCCCATCTGGTGCCTGCCAGCACTGCAGATATACACCCAACTGAATACGCAGACAATCTGGACCCAAACACAGCTCTGTGTGTGTGTGTGTGTGTGTGTTTCCAACCCCCCCCCCCCCCCCCCCCAAAAAAAAATATTTAAAAAAATAAAATAAACTAACACAGAGGGGATTACCACCATCTGCATGCAAAATGCACCAAGTTTCAGTCTGACGCACAAGGGTGAGCTAGGCAAGGTGAATCATTTCCTAGGAGAGGAAAGGAGATAAGAGAAGAGAAGAGAAGAGAAGAGAAGAGAAGAGAAGAGAAGAGAAGAGAAGAGAAGAGAAGAGAAGAGAAGAGAAGAGAAGAGAAGAGAAGAGAAGAGAAGAGAAGAGAAGAGAAGAGGAGAGGAGAGGAGAGGAGAGGAGAGGAGAGGAGAGGAGAGGAGAGGAGAGGAGAGGAGAGGAGAGGAGAGGAGAGGAGAGGAGAGGAGAGAGGATTAAACAAAAGAGAGAAGAGAGAGGATGAAACACAAGGAGAGGAGAGAGGAGAGGATGAAACACAAGGATAGAAGAGAGGAGGGCAGAGAAAAGTGCTGTGTACGCTCCTCCTTATTGGTCGCATGTTTAGCAGATGTTATTGCGGGTGCAGCGAAATACTTGTGTTCCTAGCTCCAACCGTGCAGTAACATCTAACAATACACAACAATACACACAAATCTAAAAAGTAAAAGAATGGAATTAAGAAATATAGAAATATTAGGATGAGCAATGTCGGAGTCCGGAGGGGTAGAAGGATTACTTTATCCTATCCCAGGTATTCCTTAAAGAGGTGGGGTTTCAAATGTCTCCGGAAGGTGGTGAGTGACTCCGCTGTCCTGGCGTCGTGAGGGAGCTTGTTCCACCATTGGGGTGCCAGAGCAGCGAACAGTTTTGACTGGGCTGAGCGGGAACTATGCTTCCGCAGAGGTAGGGGAGCCAGCAGGCCAGAGGTGGATGAACGCAATGCCCTCGTTTGGGTGTAGGGACTGATCAGAGCCTGAAGGTACGGAGGTGCCGTTCCCCTCACAGCTCCGTAGGCAAGCACCATGGTCTTGTAGCAGATGCGAGCTTCAACTGGAAGCCAGTGGAGTGTGCGGAGGAGCGGGGTGACGTGAGAGAACTTGGGAAGGTTGAACACCAGACGGGCTGCGGCATTCTGGATGAGTTGTAGGGGTTTAATGGCACAGGCAGGGAGCCCAGCCAACAGCGAGTTGCAGTAATCCAGACGGGAAATGACAAGTGCCTGGATTAGGACCTGTGCCGCTTCCTGTGTAAGGCAGGGTCGTACTCTCCGAATGTTGTAGAGCATGAACCTACAGGATCGGGTCACCGCCTTGATGTTAGCGGAGAACGACAGGGTGTTGTCCAGGGTCACGCCAAGGCTCTTCGCACTCTGGGAGGAGGACACAACGGAGTTGTCAACCGTGATGGCGAGATCATGGAACAGGCAGTCCTTCCCCGGGAGGAAGAGCAGCTCCGTCTTGCCAAGGTTCAGCTTGAGGTGGTGATCCGTCATCCATACTGATATGTCTGCCAGACATGCAGAGATGCGATTCGCCACCTGGTTATCAGAAGGGGGAAAGGAGAAGATTAGTTGTGTGTCGTCAGCGTAGCAATGATAGGAGAGGCCATGTGAGGATATGACAGAGCCAAGTGACTTGGTATATAGCGAGAATAGGAGAGGGCCTAGAACTGAGCCCTGGGGGACACCAGTGGTGAGAGCACGTGGTGCGGAGACAGCTTCTCGCCACGCCACTTGGTAGGAGCGACCGGTCAGGTAGGACGCAATCCAAGAGTGAGCCGCGCTGGAGATGCCCAGCTCGGAGAGGGTGGAGAGGAGGATCTGATGGTTCACAGTATCAAAGGCAGCAGACAGGTCTAGAAGGACAAGAGCAGAGGAGAGAGAGTTAGCTTTAGCAGTGCGGAGAGCCTCCGTGACACAGAGAAGAGCAGTCTCAGTTGAATGACCAGTCTTGAAACCTGACTGGTTTGGATCAAGAAGGTCATTCTGAGAGAGATAGCAAGAGAGTTGGCTAAAGACGGCACGCTCAATAGTTTTGGAGAGAAAAGAAAGAAGGGATACTGGTCTGTAATTGTTGACATCAGAGGGATCGAGTGTTGTTTTTTTTGAGAAGGGGTGCAACTCTCGCCCTCTTGAAGAGGATTCAGCAGGGAGGAGAATGTGGCAAAGAGCTTCCTAGGGTTAGAGGCAGATGCTTGGAATTTAGAGTGGTAGAAAGTGGCCTTAGCAGCAGAAACAGATGAAGAAAATGTAGAGAGGAGGGAGTGAAAAGATGCCAGGTCCGCAGGGAGTCTGGTTTTCTTCCATTTCCGCTCAGCTGCCCGGAGCTCTGTTCTGTGAGCTCGCAATGAGTCATCAAGCCACGGAGCTGGAGGGGAGGACCGAGCCGGCCGGGAGGATAGGGGACATAGAGAGTCAAAGGATGCAGAAAGGGAGGAGAGGAGGGTTGAGGAGGCAGAATCAGGAGATTGGAGGGAGAAGGATTGAGCAGAGGGAAGAGATGATAGGATGGAAGAGGAGAGAGTAGCGGGAGAGAGAGAGCGAAGGTTGCGACGGCGCATTACCATCTGTGTAGGGGCAGAGTGAGTAGTGTTGGAGGAGAGGGAGAGAGAAAAGGATACAAAGTAGTGGTCGGAGACTTGGAGGGGAGTTGCAGTGAGATTAGTAGAACAACAGCATCTAGTAAAGATGAGGTCAAGCATATTGCCTGCCTTGTGAGTAGGGGGGGACGGTGAGAGGGTGAGGTCAAAAAAATGGCTTTTTTCTAGCTTTGCACGACTTCAGCCCTGCCCCTAGGAGCCTGTTTCGAACCGTCCTCGCCGTGCACTTCACCCCAGCTGCCATTTGCCATTATTTTTGTAGGTCACTTGATGTCATCCTACGGTTGTTGAGTGACATTCGAATGAGTTGGCGGTCATCCCGGTCAGTAGAGAGTCGTTTTCGCCCTCTGCCGGTCTGTAGCTTTGTTGTCCCCAATGTCTGCTGCTTGAACTTGTTCTTATGAACCGCCGTCATTGAAATTTTAAGGATGGAAGCAACCTGACGCTCACTGTATCCCTCTGCCAGTAAAGCCAGAATTGAAACCTTCATTTCCTCACTCAAAACTTTCCTTTTCAACTATTTTGTCAATAGTTATTTTTTTATTAATATTACTTTTGAGGTACTATTAGCACTGTTCTTGCCATCCAGCTGGTCCTATTGCAAGAGGATAGTGATGACCACAGCAGTGGTTTTTATACTTTTCCTCGTTAAATAAGATTTGGTTCAGGTGATCACCTAATCAGTACCTAATTCAGTAGAATAAGGTGTGCCTGTGTTGGAATTCAACAGACACTGGAATGGAATAGCTGTCATACATGTAGAGATGCTGATTTAAGAAAAATTTGCAGTGGTCCAGAGCTGTATATACAGTGCTTTCGGAAAGTATTCAGACTCCTTACTTTTTTCCACATTTTACTTATGTAAATAAGGTCTTTCTGGTTTTTATTTGTTATAAATGTGCAAAAATGTCTAAAAACCTGTTTCCACTTTGTCATTATGGGATATTGTGTGCAGATTGATAAGGATTTTTATTTATTTAATCAATTTTAGAATAAGGCTGTAACCTAACAAAATGTAGAAAAAGTCAAGGGGACTGAATACTTTCTGAAGGCACTGTATATACATGTATATGTACATGTGATGGGTTGTAGAGACATTATGGACAGCATGTTGATAGAATATGTAGTATATCTGAAGAATATAGTATATGTACAGCAATAGTTAAATAGGATGGCCTTGACTAGAATACAGTATATACAGTACATATGAAATGTGTAAAACATTATGTAAACATTATTCAAGTGACCAGTGTTCCATTATTAAAGTGACCAGTGTTCCATTATTAAAGTGACCAGTGTTCCATTATTAAAGTGACCAGTGTTCCATTATTAAAGTGACCAGTGTTCCATTATTAAAGTGACCAGTGTTCCATTATTAAAGTGACCGGTGTTCCATTATTAAAGTGACCAGTGTTCCATTATTAAAGTGACCGGTGTTCCATGTTTTATATCCTGATCTCTTCATCTCCTTGTCTCCTCCCCTGATCTCTTCAAATCAAATCAAATCAAATCACATTTTATTTGCCACATGCACCGAATACAACAGGTGTAGACATTACCGTGAAATGCTTACTTACAGCCCATAACCAACAATGCATTTATTTTTTTATAAAAAAGTAAAATAAAACAACAACAAAAAAGTGTTGAGAAAAAAAGAGCAGAAGTAAAATAAAATAACAGTAGGGAGGCTATATACAGGGGGGTACCGGTGCAGAGTCAATGTGCGGGGCCACCGGCTAGTTGAGGTAATATGTACATGTGGGTAGAGTTAAAGTGACTATGCATAAATAATTAACAGAGTAGCAGCAACGTAAAAAGATGGGGTGGGGGTGGGGGTGGGGGGCAGTGATTAGCTGTTCAGGATTCTTATGGCTTGGGGGTAGAAGCTGTTGAGAAGCCTTTTGGACCTAGACTTGGCGCTCCGGTACCGCTTGCCATGCGGTAGCAGAAAGAACAGTCTATGACAAGGGTGGCTGGAGTCTTTGACAATTTTGAGGGTCTTCCTCTGACACCGCCTGGTATAGAGGTCCTGGATGGCAGGAAGCTTGGCCCCAGTGATGTACTGGGCCGTACGCATTACCCTCTGTAGTGCCTTGCGGTCTTCATCTCCTTGTCTCCTCTCCTGATCTCTCCATCTCCTTGTCTCCTCTCCTGATCTCTTCATCTCCTTGTCTCCTCTCCTGATCTCTCCATCTCCTTGTCTCCTCTCCTGATATCTTCATCTCCTTGTCTCCTCTCCTGATCTCTCCATCTCCTTGTCTCCTCTCCTGATCTCTTCATCTCCTTGTCTCCTCTACTGATCACTTCATCTCCTTGTCTCCTCTCCTTGTCTACTCTCCTGATATCTTAATCTCCTTGACTCCTCTCCTGGTCTCTCCATCTCCTTGTCTTCTCTCCTGGTCTCTCCATCTCCTTGTCTCCTCTCCGGATATCTTTAACTCCTTGTACTTTTCACATCATTGAGGAACTCATATCATATCATTGCCAACCAATACTTCTGCAGTAGAGAAGTGACTGTACAGTAATTATAGTTTACATAGCCTGGATGTGAAGGTAATGTGACAGGTTTCCTGTGGAGTGAACAATATCACTGAACACATCCTAGGAAGTGACACAATTTACAGTGTGTGTAATCTCGCCCACCGGCCGGCTCTCTCTGTCTATATGCGGTAGCAATTAAGCCTGGGGACGAGGTTACATTGCGTAAGGGAGCACGGGAGGACAAAGATGTGACTGGAATACTGCAACTCTGTTGCTACGTTCCAATATCCACACCAACATACCAAGATACCAGAGGGTTACTGGCATCAATTTCCCAGGTGCAACCTGCAGTACTGGCGTTGTGCCCTTGAGCAAGGCATGTTAGCAAACTTTCTGTGCAAATGGATAAATAATATATACATTCTATTCTAGTTTCGATATTGGAACAGATCTTGTGCCTCTAAGTTGTTGTTGTTTTGTATGTAGACAGTAGGAGTTATGAGGGACCCAGGGGAATGGTGAGAGAAGGTTGCACTCTGAGACCTTGATGGCCCAGTGTGAACTCACACTGGGGCTTTCACAGAGAGACGAGAGCCTAGGGGAGCTGGTGTGAGCTCCGGTACTCCCAGCACTCTTCCAGGCATAGATGCACACACACCCCCTGTAGAAAACCAGTGCATATCTGCCCCTGTCTCTGACACAGTAAAAGTGTAGATGCATGGAGATAATTCCAGTTCTGGCATCCAACGTGTGTGTGTGGGTGTGTGTTTGCTTTTGTGCGCGTTCGCATCTGTGTCTGTGTCTGTAACTGTGTGTGTTGTGCCGCTTAAATAACACAGAGAAATGATACTGTTGCAACAGGTCATGCTCTGCCGGAGAGGGAAAATACAGGCAACGGCTACTAGAGCGCAGTGCATCTCCCACTAGTACGTCAGCGCAAGTGCAAAAGTCATACAAAACATCCTGTGTTCGCTAACTATTAACACGAAACGTTTGGGTTGCAGGCTGAATTCTAACCCAGAAAGCAATGGACTGAATCCTTTAGCACTTTCTACTGTAAGAAAATACCCAGGTGTCTGCTCTGAGTGACAGCTCCTTTTCTCTCTCTCTCTTCCTCTTCCCCTCTCTCTCTCTCTCTCTCTATCTCTGTCTACCGCTCTCTCTTTCTCTCTTTCTTTCTTTCTTTCTCTCTCTCTCTCTCTCTCGCTCTCTCTCTCTCTCTCTCTCTGTCTACCTCTCCCTCTCTCTCTCTCTCTCTCTCTCTCTCTGTCTCTCTCTCTCTCTCTCTCTCTCTCTCTCTCTCTCTCTCTCTCTCTGTCTGTCTTTGTCTACCTCTACCTCTCTTGCTCACTCTCCATATCTCTCTTTCTATACTGTATATATCTGTCTCTACTACAGTAGGTTTGTCTAAAACCACCTGAAGCAGCTCAGCAACTACTCCAGATAGAAATGCACACAACCTGGACATCATCCTCTATTGTTAAAAGCTGAACCTAATAGCATGTTACATTATTCAGAACACTAATTGTCATGCATTTCTACAGTCATTCAGCTCATTAATGCAATCCAGGCTTTGAAGTGCTGTGTTAGCTGAAGTTGTTCATTGTTTTCCAGCATAAATTATTTGTATGAGTATCTGTTTGAGTATCTGTTTTTTATACAGTATCCATCATCTAAGGTTAATGACAGAAACCTTTTGTTTCAGTGTGCTACCTACCCAGGTCCACAGGCCCTACTCTCCAGACTCGAGCATTTTGAATTAATCATTGTACCGACAGTCTGAATTCCCTCGACAATGGTAATGCACTTCAAAATCCTTGTGTGCTCACGACACAAAGGAACTGACAGAACAACAGTCATGACATTTTTTAATTTCCACACAGTGGAGCATTGGGTCATGGGCTAACGGCAGGCATCATTGTTGATGTCTTTGTGTCTATTGGGTAACCTTAAACTTCCTTGTCTGTCCTTCTGTTCTCTATCATTGCATTTGTGCTGTAATAAAAGTAGATTTAATCCATATCAATGAAGTGTTTTGACTGAATTGAGAGTGGAATGTTGACATTTTATATAATGGCTTGATCACAGAATTCAATCGTACATAAACCACTATGGACTTCTCCTGAGGCATGTTGCACTGTATTGCACTGGTTTAATACACTGGTTGCATCTAAAATGGCACCCTTTTCCCTATGCAGTGCACTACCTTTAACCAGGGACCATTGGCCTTTGTGAGACGCGTGTGGGTGAACGGATGATCTCTGCATGTGTATGGTTCCCACCGTGAAGCATGGAGGAGGAGGTGTTATGGTGTGGGGGTGCTTTGCTGGTGACACTGTCTGTGATTTATTTAGGATTCAAGGCACACTTAACCAGCATGGCTACCACAGCATTCTGCAGCGACACGCCATCCCATCTGGTTTGGGCTTAGTGGGACTATCATTTGTTTTTCAACAGGACAATGACCCAACACACCTCCAGGCTGTGTAAGGGCTATTTTACCAAGAAGGAGAGTGATGGAGTGCTGCATCAGATGACCTGGCCTCCACAATCCCCCGACCTCAACCAAATTGAGATGGTTTGGGATGAGTCGGACGGCAGAGTGAAGGAAAAGCAGCCAACAAGTGCTCAGCATATGTGGGAACTCCTTCAAGACTGTTGGAAAAGCATTCCAGGTGAAGCTGGTTGAGAGAATGCCAAGAGTGTGCAAAGCTGTCATCAAGGCAAAGGGTGGCTATTTGAAGAATCTCAAATATAAGATATATTTTGATTTGTTTAACACTTTACTACATGATTCCATATGTGTTATTTCATAGTTTTGATGTCTTCACTATTATTCTACAATGTAATTTTTTTTTTAAATAAAGAAAAACCCTTGAATGAGTAGGTGTGTCCAAACGTTTGACTGGTACTGTTTATCATTGTATTTCTTCCCCTCAAATTAATGAAGAGGACCTTCCTCGTTCTTCCTCTTCCTAACTGAATGGGCCTCTGCGGATATAGCCCTTGGCAGGACTGGTCCTGGTCCATATTTATAAAGCTTCTCAGAGTAGGAGGGCTGATCTAGGATCAGGTCCCCCCTTTTCGTGTCATTTTATTCATTGTGAACTGATCCTTGATCAGTACTCCTACTCTGAGAAGCCTGATACACACGGCCCGAGAACACTAAAGGAAACACCCGGACCCCATCACCATACAGCACCATGAAGACGATCAACAAACATTATCAACCAGTGTTATACTGCTATTCCGCCTTCATCAGGTCAAGGGTCAGGGAACTGATCAACATATTTAATGAGAATAGCCATTTCAATGAGTGAATGAATCCAACCATGTCGACATGTTCTGCCTCGTGTGAGAGACATTCAAAACAAGAAGCAAGGTTTTCCAATAAAATATTAGATTAATTGTTATTTGTTAAAGCCACTATAAGGTCAGGTGATATTATTTTGTTTTCAGAGGTAGGAAGTAAAACAATGTAAATGGCCAACCAGGGATTGGTACATCAATTTTGAACTTTTAAATTAATGATACATAGACAATGATTCTTGAAGAATATAACCTAAAAAGGCCTCATGAGCTTAATTCAACTGTCTTAACCAATCAGAACCCCAAAATATAAGCTTGTTTTACTCCATTGGGAGTAGGCTAATGTTGGCATACAAATATAAGGCTTGGAAAGGATGAATATTTGTATTAACCTGCACAGACCTGGCATCCCAAATGTGAATAGAATAACCCTTCATTCGTATATATTGTTTCATTCACATGGCCAATCTACTGGCCAATTACATTTACTGGCCAAGTATATGGTGTTCCTACAGTGAGGGAAAAAAGTATTTTATCCCCTGCTGATTTGGTACGTTTGCCCACTGACAAAGAAGTGATCAGTCTATAATTTAAATGGTAGGTTTATTTGAACAGTGAGAGACAGAATAACAACAAAAAAATCCAGAAAAACGCATGTCAAAAATGTTATAAATTGATTGCATTTTAATGAGGGAAATAAGTATTTGACCCCCTCTCAATCAGAAAGATTTCTGGTTCCCAGGTGTCTTTTATACAGGTAACGAGCTGAGATTAGGAGCACACTCTTAAAGGAAGTGCTCCTAATCTCAGTTTTGTTACCTGTATAAAAAAACACCTGTCCACAGAAGCAATCAATCAATCAGATTCCAAACTCTCCACCATGGCCAACACCAAAGAGCTCTCCAAGGATGTCAGGGACAAGATTGTAGACCTACACAAGGCTGGAATGGGCTACAAGACCATCGCCAAGCAGCTTGGTGAGAAGGTGACAACAGTTGGTGCGATTATTCACAAATGGAAGAAACACAAAATAACTGTCAATCTCCCTCGGCCTGGGGCTCCATGCAAGACTCACCTCGTGGAGTTGCAATGATCATGAGAACGGTGAGGAATCAGCCCAGAACTACACGGGAGGATCTAGTCAATGATCTCAAGGCAGCTGGGACCATAGTCACCAAGAAAACAATTGGTAACACAGTACGCCGTGAAGGACTGAAATCCTGCAGCGCCCGCAAGGTCCCCCTGCTCAAGAAAGCACATATACAGGGCCGTCTGAAGTTTGCCAATGAACATCTGAATGATTCAGAGGAGAACTGGGTGAAAGTGTTGTGGTCAGATGAGACCAAAATCGAGCTCTTTGGCATCAACTCAACTCGCCGTGTTTGGAGGAGGAGGAATGCTGCCTATGACCCCAAGAACACCATCCCCACCGTCAAACATGGAGGTGGAAACATTATGCTTTGGGGGTGTCTTTCTGCTAAGGGGACAGGACAACTTCACTGCATCAAAGGGACGATGGACGGGGCCATGTACCGTCAAATCTTGGGTGAGAACCTCCTTCCCTCAGCCAGGGCATTGAAAATGGGTCGTGGATGGGTATTCCAGCATGACAATGACCCAAAACACATGGCCAAGGCAACAAAGGAGTGGCTCAAGAAGAAGCACATTAAGGTCCTGGAGTGGCCTAGCCAGTCTTCAGACCTTAATCCCATAGAAAATCTGTGGAGGGAGCTGAAGGTTCGAGTTGCCAAACGTCAGGCTCGAAACGTTAATGACTTGGAGAAGATCTGCAAAGAGAAATGGGACAAGATCCCTCCTGAGATGTGTGCAAACCTGGTGGCCAACTACAAGAAACGTTTGACATCTGTGATTGCCAACAAGGGTTTTGCCACCAAGTACTAAGTCATTTTACATTTACATTTTAGTCATTTAGCAGACGCTCTTAACCAGAGCGACTTACAGGAGCAATTAGGGTTAAGTGCCTTGCTCAAGGGCACATTAACGTCATTTAGCAGACGCTCTTAGCCAGAGCGACTCACAAATTGGTGCGTTCACCCTATAGCCAGTGGGATAACCACTTTACAATTTGGGGGGGGGGGGGGTTAGAAGGAATACTTTAGCCTATCCCAGGTATTCCTTAAAGAGGTGGGGTTTCAAATGTCTCCGGAAGGTGGTGAGTGACTCCGCTGTCCTGGCGTCTTGAGGGAGCTTGTTCCACCATTGGGGTGCCAGAGCAGCGAACAGTTTTGACTGGGCTGAGCGGGAGCTGTGCTTCCGCAGAGGAAGGGGAGCCAGCAGGCCAGAGGTGGATGAACGCAATGTCCTCGTTTGGGTGTAGGGACTGATCAGAGCCTGAAGGTACAGGGGTGCCGTTCCCCTCACTGCTCCAAAGGCAAGCACCATGGTCTTGTAGCGGATGCGAGCTTCAATTGGAAGCCAGTGGAGTGTGCGGAGGAGGGGGGTGACGTGAGAGAACTTGGGAAGGTTGAACACCAGACGGGCTGCGGCATTCTGGATGAGTTGTAGGGGTTTAATGGCACAGGCAGGGAGCCCAGCCAACAGCGAGTTGCAGTAGTCCAGACGGGAGATGACAAGTGCCTGGACCAGGACCTGCGCCGCTTCCTGTGTAAGGCAGGGTCGCACTCTCCGAATGTTGTAGAGCATGAACCTGCAGGAGCGGGTCACCGCCTTGATGTTGGCGGAGAACGACAGGGTGTTGTCCAGGGTCACGCCTAGGCTCTTCGCACTCTGGGAGGAGGACACAGCGGAGTTGTCTACCGTGATGGCGAGATCATGGAACGGGCAGTCCTTCCCCGGGAGGAAGAGCAGCTCCGTCTTGCCAGGGTTCAGCTTGAGGTGGTGATCCGTCATCCATACTGATATGTCTGCCAGACATGCAGAGATGCGATTCGCCACCTGGTTATCAGAAGGGGGAAAGGAGAAGATTAGTTGTGTATCGTCAGCGTAGCAATGATAGGAAAGGCCATGTGAGGATATGACAGAGCCAAGTGACTTGGTGTATAGGGAGAAAAGGAGAGGGCCCAAAACCGATCCCTGGGGGACACCAGTGGTGAGAGCACGTGGTGCGGAGACAGCTTCCCGCCACGCCACTTGGTAGGAGCGACCGGTCAGGTAGGACGCAATCCAGGAGTGAGCCGCGCCGGAGATGCCCATTTCGGAGAGGGTGGAGAGGAGGATCTGATGGTTCACAGTATCAAAGGCAGCAGACAGGTCTAGAAGGACAAGAGCAGAGGAGAGAGAGTTAGCTTTAGCAGTGCGGAGAGTCTCTGTGACACAGAGAAGAGCAGTCTCAGTTGAATGACCAGTCCTGAAACCTGATTGGTTTGGATCAAGAAGGTCATTCTGAGAGAGATAGCAAGAGAGTTGGCTAAAGACGGCACGCTCAATAGTTTTGGAAAGAAAAGAAAGAAGGGATACTGGTCTGTAGTTGTTGACATCAGTGGGGTCGAGTGTTGGTTTTTTGAGAAGGGGAGTAACTCTCGCTCTCTTGAAGACGGAAGGGACATGGCCAGCGGTCAAGGATGAGTTGATCAGCGAGGTGAGGTAGGGGAGAAGGTCACCGGAGATGGTCTGGAGAAGGGAGGAGGGAATGGGGTCAAGCGGGCAGGTTGTTGGGCGGCCTGCAGTCACAAGTCGCAGGATCTTATCTGGAGAGAGAGGGGAGAAAGAAGTCAAAGCATAGGGTAGGGCAGTGTGAGCAGGACCAGCAGTGTCATTAGACTTAACAAACAAGGATCGGATGTCGTCAACCTTCTTTTCAAAGTGGTTGACGAAGTCATCCACAGAGAGAGAGGAGGGGGGGGGGGGGGGGGAGGGAGGATTCAGGAGGGAGGAAAATGTGGCAAAGAGCTTCCTAGGGTTAGAGGCAGATGCTTGGAATTTAGAGTGGTAGAAGGTGGCCTTAGCAGCAGAAACAGATGAAGAAAATGTAGAGAGGAGGGAGTGAAAAGATGCCAGGTCGGCAGGGAATTTAGTTTTCTTCCATTTCCGCTCCGCTGCCCGGAGCTCTGTTCTGTGAGCTCGCAATGAGTCATCAAGCCACGGAGCTGGAGGGGAGGACCGAGCCGGCCGGGAGGATAGGGGACACAGAGAGTCAAAGGATGCAGAAAGGGAGGAGAGGAGGGTTGAGGAGGCAGAATCAGGAGATTGGAGGGAGAAGGATTGAGCAGAGGGAAGAGATGATAGGATGGAAGAGGAGAGAGTAGTGGGAGAGAGAGAGCGAAGGTTGCGGCGGCGCATTACCATCTGTGTAGGGGCAGAGTGAGTAGTGTGGGAGGAGAGTGAGAGAGAAAAGGAAACAAAGTAGTGGTCGGAGACTTGGAGGGGAGTTGCAGTGAGATTAGTAGAGGAGCAGCATCTAGTGAAGATGAGGTCAAGCGTATTGCCTGCCTTGTGAGTAGGGGGGGACGGTGAGAGGGTGAGGTCAAAAGAGGAGAGGAGTGGAAAGAAGGAGGCAGAGAGAAATGAGTCAAATGTGGACATAGGGAGGTTGAAATCCCCCAAAACTGTGAGGGGTGAGCCATCCTCAGGGAAGGAACTTATCAAGGCGTCAAGCTCATTGATGAACTCTCCAAGGGAACCTGGAGGGCGATAGATGACAAGGATATTAAGCTTAAATGGGCTAGTGACTGTGACAGCATGGAATTCAAATGAGGAGATAGACAGATGGGTTAGGGGAAAAATTGAGAATGTCCACTTGGGAGAGATGAGGATTCCTGTACCACCACCCCTCTGACCAGATGCTCTCGGGGTATGCGAGAACACATGGTCAGACGAGGAGAGAGCAGTAGGAGTAGCGGTGTTTTCAGTGGTGATCCATGTTTCCGTCAGCGCCAGGAAGTCGAGGGACTGGAGGTTGGCATAGGCTGGGATGAAGTCAGCTTTGTTGGCAGCAGAACGGCAGTTCCAGAGGCTGCCTGCGACCTGGAACTCCACGTGGGTGGTGCGTGCAGGGACCACCAGATTGGAGAGGCAGCAGCCACGCGGTGTGGTGTCATGTTTTGCAGAGGGGTCAAATACTTATTTCCCTCATTAAAATGCAAATCAATTAATAAAATTTTTGATATGCGTTTTTATGGATTTTGTTGTTGTTATTCTGTCTCTCACTGTTCAAATAAACCTACCATTAAAATTATAGACTGATCATGTTTTTGTCAGTGGGCAAACATACAAAATCAGCAGGGGATCAAATACTTTTTTCCCTCACTGTATCTTCTACAATACATTACATGCCACAGGGTGAACTCAAGACCAAAGGGTTAACTCTAGACCTAAGGGTTAACTCAAGACCTAAGGGTTAACTCAAGACCTAAGAAATCACTCAGAAAACATTCTATTTTCGAATCTGACCTTCAAATGATTATACATCCATGCAGACTTCCTGACTTACATGAATGTTCCTATTCTAAACAAACAACTGGGCCGGGTAAATTGCCATTGCATAAATCCTTCAGTTGTCTGTGAAATAAGAATTCTAAACATTGACGGCGGTGCCCTTTGTCTGAAATGGACGGCAGCGGGGGTGAAAATCCCACTGTGACACAGTTGAGTTACGAGGTGTCGGACTTCGGCATCATTTTGTCCGAAGAAAGAAAGCCGTCTCTCCAGCCACGGAACACCCTGTAGTACACAGCCATCTACTTCACTGTATAATCCTGTGTCCACTACCTTCTACCTTTCACTTCAATTGAACCATCAGTTAAAGGTGTGTGTGTGTTGTGTCTGTTGTGTGTGTTGTGTGTGTGTTACAGAGGAGGCTGGTGGGAGGAGCTATAGGAGGACGGGCTCATTGTAATGGCTGGAATGGAATCAATGGGTACCATTCCATTGATTCCATTCTAGCCATTACAATGAGCCCGTCCTCCTATAGCTCCTCCCACCAGCCTCCTCTGGTGTGTTGAGTGTTTTGGGTGTGAAACATTACAGAGTTCCTATAACAAGACAAAAGTAAGTAGTCATATCATATCTTGAAGATGCATTCACAGAGCCTTTGATACACTACATGATCAAAAGTATGTGGACACCTGCTCGTCGAACATCTGATTCAAAAATCATGGGCATTAATATGGAGTTGGTCCCCCCTTTGCTGCTATAACAGCCTCCACTCTTCTGGGAAGGCTTTCTACTAGATGTTGGAACATTGCTCCGGTGACTTGCTTCCATTCAGCCACAATAGCATTAGTGAGGTCGGGCACTGATGTTGAGCGATTAGGCCTGGCTTTCAGTCAGCGTTCTAATTCATCCCAAAGGTGTCCGATGGGGTTGAGGTCAGGGCTCTGTGCATGCCAGTCAAGTTCTTCCACACCGATCTCGACAAACCATTTCTGTATGGACCTCGCTTTGTGCACGGGGGCTTTGTCATGCTAAAACAAAAAAGAGCCTTCCCCAAACTGTTGCCACAAAGTTGGAAGCACAGAGTCGTCTAGAATGTAATTGTATGCTGTAGCATTAAGATTTCCCTTCACTGGAACTAACGGACCTAGCCCGAACCATAAAAAACAGCCCCAGACCATTATTCTTCCTCCTACTCCCGACTAATTGTTATTGTGCTGACGTTGTTTCCAGAGGCAGTTTGGAACTCGTAGTGAGTGTTGCAGCTGAGGACAGACGATTTTTACGCGCTACTCACTTCAGCACTCGGCGGTCCCGTTCTGTGAGCTTGTGTGGCCTACCACTTCGCGGCTGAGCCGTTGTTGCTCCTAGACGTTTCCACTTCACAATAACAGGACTTACAGTTGACCGGGGCAGCTCTAGCAGGGCAGAAATCTGACGAACTGACTTGTTGGAAAGGTGGCATCCTATGACGGTGCCACGTTGAAAGTCACTGAGCTCTTCAGTAAGGATATTCTACTGCCAATGTTTGTCTATGGAGATTGCATGGCTGTGTGCTCGATTTTATACACCTGTCAGCAGCGGGTGTGGCTGAAATAGCCGAATCCATTAATTTGAAGAGGTGTCCACATACTTTTGTATATACTGTATAGTGTACCTACCGCCCACGCCTTGAAACTGTTGCTCGGTTGGCAGCGGCAGTAAAAGACCCATGGTTCCATCCCAAATGGCACCCTATTGCCTATATAGTGCACTAAGGCTGGTCAAAAGTAGCGCACTAAAATAGGGAATAGGGTGCCATTTGGGACGCAGGCCACGAGCATCATAATGTCCATAACACGGTACACCAGCCAGGAACAGTGTGAGTCACCTAGATCCATAAGCCCATGCTGTGCTCTCTCCACACCAATCCACCGTAATGGTGGTCTTTGACCAGAGATCTAACTAATTAGAATCGATCTCTCCTTCACCCCACTCTCTACCAGCAGGTGTGTGTGTGTGTGTGTGTGTGTGTGTGTGTGTGTGTGTGTGTGTGTGTGTGTGTGTGTGTGTGTGCTGCTAAAATTATCATTGATTAGATTTATTAACCCTTTACTGCAGTGGGCTAAATCAGGCTCACACAGAGTGATTATTGGTAGTCTTAAACAAAGAATACACCTCACACACATGGTTACGGGCTTCAAAAAAGAAGGCACCTGTCCATGTCAGATATAGAGTTGAAATGTATTACATTTTGAGTATGCGTCCCAATATTACATCTTATTTATATCACAGAAGACTGAAATATAACAAAACCGTTTGACATAGAAACACCGGATTTTCTGCAGGTTTTTTTAAATAATGTTTATTAATTATGAAATGTTGAACAATATTAATAACATTCCACCCATGAGGCCACTAGAGGGCGATTTGGTCGTTTGACTGCAGGAAACTACTCCATTATGCTGCTCTCCATTGATTATTGATTGCTATTACCCTTAGTATTTATCTATTTATCCTGCTACTGGTCACTATTACTCCTGTTTTCATGTATATATTACCATTAGTATATTACCATAAGTATTTATATATTCCTGCTACGAGTCACTTTTACATGTATATCAAGTAGTAACAAAATATGCTCCAGGATTCATCTGATGGCATTGAGGAGTTTACCACATCAGTCACCGGCTTTATTAAAAGTGCATCGACGACATCGTCCCCACAATGATCATACATAAATATCCCAACCGGAAGCCATGGATTACAGGCAACATCTGCACTGAGATAAGGGCAAGAGATCCCGCATTCAAAGAGTGGGACACTAATCCGGACGCTTATATGAAATCCTGCTACGCCCTCCGACAAACCATCAAACAGGCAAAGTGTCAATACCGGACACAGATCAAATCCCACTACACAGGCTCTGATGCTCGTCGGATGTGGCAGGGCTTGCAAACTATCACAGATTACAAATGGAAACCCAGCAGAGAGCTGCCAGTGACGAGAGCCTACAAGATGAGCTAATTGCCTTCTATGCTCGCTTCGAGGCAAGCAACACTGAACCATGTGTGAGAGCGCCAGCTGTTCATGACGACTCATGCTCTCTGTAGCCGATGTGAGTAAGACCTTTAAACAGGTTAACATTCACAGACGGATTACCAGGATGCGTACTCAGAGCATGCGCCGACCAGCTAGCAAGTGTCTTCACTGACATGTTCAACCTCTCCATGACCCAGTCTGTAATACCTACATGTTTCAAACAAACCACATAGTCCCTGTGACCAAGAACGCAAAGGTTAACTGTCTAAATGACTACTGCCCCGCTGCACTCACATCTGTAGCCATGAAATGCTTTGAAAGGCTGGTCATGGCTCACATCAACGCTATCATCCCAAAAACCCTGGACCCACTCCAATTCGCATACCACTGTTCATTGACTACAGCTCAGCCAGCTCAACACCATACTGCCCTCCAATCTCATCACTAAGCTAAGGACCCTGGGACTGAACACCTCCCTCTGCAACTGGATCCTGGACTTCCTGACGGGCCGCCCCCAGGTCGTGAGGGTAGACAACAACACATCCTCCACGATGACCCTCATAATGGGGGCCCCTCAGGGGTGCGTGCTTAGGCCCTTCCTGTACTCCCTGTTCACCCACGACTGCGTGACCAAGCACGACTCCAACACCATCATTAAGTTTGCCGACGACAGTGGTAAGCCTATAGGGAGGAAATCAGAGACCTGGCAGGCAGTGTGGTGCCAGGACAACAACCGCTCCCTCTACATGGGCTAGACAAAGGAGCTTATCGTGGATTACAGGAAATGGAAGGCCAAACATGTCCCCATTCCCATCAACGGGGCTGTAGTGGAGCGAGTGGAGAGCTTCAAGTTCCTTCCATCCGTGAAACCTTTTCAACTCTGCATTGTTGGGAAAGGGCTCGTAAGTAAGCATTTAAAGTCTACACTGTAAAGTCTGCATCTGTATTCGGCTCATGTGACCAATAACATTAAATTGTATTTGATATCATACTACCAGTCACTTTTTATGTATAAACCCACCTCAACCACTCCAGTACCCCTGCACATTGAATAAGGTACTGGCACTGACTGGTATATACAGTACATTCTCCTGTTTCTTCAACTCTGATCGTAGTTCTTGTGTGGGTTTTATTCTTACTTGTATTTTTTATTTTATTTTCTATTATTATCTATATTATTATAAGCATTATTATTATTATTATCACTACATTGTTGCGAAAGAGCTCTCAAGGTAAGAATTTCACTGTACTTTTACACACCTGTTGTATCCTGTGCAAGTGGCGAATAAACTTTTAAATTTGAAACTAAGGTGATATGGTCTAGTTAATTAATTCCTGTGATTATGAATGCTACTCTAATAACTTTTTGAAGTATTTGTTGAATTACTTGAAAGGTATTATTTTGTTATTACTTGAAATGTATTATTTTGTTATTCGGTGACACAATGCAGAAGGATTTGATTTCCCCTTTTGAACTGAGTCTTGTACTAGATACAATGTATTCTCTTATTACTTTTGCAATACATGATTTGCCTTGTACAAACTCTGGGATTACAGTACGTTCACTTTGCATAATGAACCTTCTGCACAGAAACAATAGCGAAGACAAAGCATTTGGCAACTGACAAGCCGACAAGCTGTCACCTCGCTACCTGCTATCAATCATCAAACATAATAGTTGTCACATGATTTAATTGTCAGAGCTGGAAATGGGGCCAAAGATAGGAGGCACTTGTCAGAGACTCAGAGTGACCTGTTTAAACTATATGTAGGTCATTCGATCGGCTCGAGGACAGGTGACATTTCTCACCTACTATTGGCAGTGTTGCAAATAGCAATCAGTGTTGCTGTAATAGCAGCCGATCTAATATTTCTATCACCACTGGGTCCTTTTTCGTATCTTATTCAAACAGATAAGACGACTCTGGCCAGAGTGAATCACAATGTAAAGAAAGACTCTCAAGGATCTGGACTCGCTGCCACCTGCTGCTACTGCTGAGAGGGGAGAGAGTGGAGAGCTTAGAGTGCAGGATGATACTGTATGTATACGATTCTGCAGCTATAAGCCTGAGCAGGAAACCATTCTGCAGCTATAGACTGGTTGGTTGTTTAGCAAAAAAAACGACGCATGTGTAACTATGGGGCAAAACAGACGGGGTTGGCTTAGATTGTTGACATGTAAACTTTATTTCATCTCCAATGTTTATTGAAAACATAAATACATTTACACAATGAGCACTTGTTGTCTCAAATACATTGTTACAGTTGTTGGTTAGCTAGCCATATTAGCATAAACAGTCAAAACACCTCAAAACAAGACATGGTATAAAGAAAAAGATAAAACTAGCTGAAATGAGCCACCTACGATTCCCCACATGGCAGCTTCTTGTCATCCCTGTGGGCAAAACCTGGTTAAAAAGATGTCAGTATGACATATTTTATGACGTCTTATTCTGGTTGCAAACTGGTTGAAAAATGACGTTTTTTAACGTCTTTTTACTGACCAGAATATGACGTATTTTTCTGACCGCCATACGACCAGTTGGTCATAATTCTGAACACTATATTATGTGATATATTATGTAGCCTACTGGTCATAGTTAAGACCTCATCATAACCTGGTAATGATCACCTGACTACTGCTTACTACCTATAGTTGCTACTATCTGGCCATCCAGAATCACAACAACACCCGGAATTCTGCCCCATTGAATCGCACTCATCGGTTTCTTGACTTTGTCAGCTAACCCATCTATAGGCCTAAGCAGGAAACTACAATGGGCAAGCGAGCGCATGACCCACTCTTCCACCACGCATTCCCTTCTACCCACCCCTCCCTCCTCCTCTCATCCATGCTGGACCAGAACCCTCCAGGGGGGAAGACTTATAGTGGCGCAACCACCACAATCAGCGACCTTTGGTTTTACTAGGCCTATGTGCACACCTGGATATAGCATTGAACTGGATATAGCATTGACACCAACACAAACTGTAAACGATAGCGCCTGGCTGCACTGCATTGCATTAGCCTATATAGATATAGCCAGATGCTAACTCATCCTGCACATTTAATTAAACAGTCTTGTGTTTGCTCGGTCAGAGACCGGGCAGGGATTGTGTGTTATGTCACCCAGTGTTTGGAAAGGCTTGGAGGTTGTGCAGAGGATCAGTCTTATTGGTCCGTTGTAGTCCAGGTTCATAGTGGAAACTAACTTCTTAACGGTTAAGCTATGCTAGCTCAGTACCAGTAATACATTTTACATAGACATTTAGAAGACACTCTTATCCAGAGCTACTTACAAGAGCAATTAGGGTTGTGCCTGGCTCAAGGGCACATCAACAGATTTTTCACGTAGTGGGTTTGGGGATTCAAACCAGCGACCTTTCGGTTACTGGCCCAACACTCTAAACCGCTAGGCTACCTGCCGCCATAACAAAGATGCATATAATGTATGCCACTTAGTAACATTTTTCCAAAGTGACTTACAGGATAGTGAGTACATAGCCTACATTTTCATTTCATGTAGTTCTTGCAGGAGTTGAACCCACAACCTTAGTGATGCCAACATTACCAACTGAGATACATGACCTAGGTGTAGCTGACTATCCCTGTCAGGTTACCTATCACAAAACCAAATCCGTAAAAAGGCTGTTCTGTCAGCATCAGTCCATGCATTCTTTTTTAATATGTATTATTAGTAGTATAAAGGAGAACCTGACTATGGTGTTTCCAGATTAACATTTTGAACATTATGTGAAGATGTTGCAACAGAGCAATCGTTTTCTGTTGCTCGAGTGAAACAATTTCTCAGTTGCCCTTACTATTTAAAAATGAAAACTTTAACAATTTTACAAGAAACAGTTACAGTCATCAAGTAACACATATTATTCCACCTCTGGTTATTATGCCAAGTAAACGTTAACAACAAACCACCAATAATAATACAAATTAGGACTTTAGATTATTAAATGTCTTTTCAAGTTATTAAAAATAGATCATTCTTCTCATCTAAAGTTATTTGCTTAGCTAGCTTGCTTACAATGCAAATAGTCCGGGTAGCCATTTGATTAGCTGTTTAGGAGTCTTATGGCTTGGGGGTAGAAGCTGTTAAGAAGCCTTTTGGACCTAGACTTGGCTCTCCGGTACCACTTGCCGTGCGGTAGCAGAGAGAGCAGTCTATGACTAGGGTGGCTGGAGTCTTTGACAATTTTTAGGGCCTTCTTCTCACCATGCCTGGTATAGAGGTCCTGGATGGCAGGAAGCTTGGCCCCAGTGATGTCCTGGGCCGTACGCACTACCCTCTGTAGTGCCTTGCGGTCGGAGGCCGAGCAGTTGCCATACCAGGCAGTGATGCAACCAGTCAGGATGCTCTCGATGGTGCAGCTGTATAACTTTTTGAGGATCTGAGGACCCATGCCAAATCTTTTCAGTCTCCTGAGGGAAAATAGGCTTTGTCATGCCCTTTTCACGACTGTCTTGGTGTGTTTGGACCATGATAGTATGAGAGCATGTCAATTTTTTTTGAAAATGAATGGCTTATTCCCTACGTGAAGTTTATTTGATCTAATAGAAGTTTTGTAATGCTCAAGTTGTTACGATTGTACTGATATAAGTAGGACACATGACATCCCGGCAACGTTGAGAAAAAACACTTAATATCGGAGTTGTCTTCGAGATGGCTATGCATATTCATGACATGAGGCTGGTAGCATAGCATCTCTCTCTATTGAATACAGGCGGTTGATGTCAACAATTCTCATCGAATATTCAAAAAACGAGTACAATAATGAAATGTATCCACCAATCCAAAGAAAGGATAGTTGGGAACTAAACAGTCCGCCGTGCCTCTTTGTGGGAAACGACTACCATTGTTAGGACAGAGAGAGACATATATATTGTCTGTATACCTATAATATTTTCCGTACTCTGGCAGACGCCATAATGGGACAGATACAATTATGCGATGTCTATCTAAGTCTATGGGTGCCACTGGTTGATGACGTAAATTGTAGGCGCCAGTCAAATGGTATCGACCGTGATGGCGACGAGTCAACCAAAGCAAGAAGGCGAGAACAATGATTGCTCTCTTCTCCCTTTGGTTCACGACATTATAAAATGGTAAGACTTTAATTTTGCATGTATTTGAATAGTGTGTTTATTACCTGGGAGAATTGATGCATATATTTGTGCTGGTTTGGTAGGACTTGTTGTGAAGTTAACGTTAGCCAGCTTGCTAGTTGCAGTTCAATAGTCTAATGTTGATAAGCAGCAACAATTTGGTTAAATTATGTTTAAGTACTTTGTAAAAAAAATAGTATATGCTTTAAACAACGTGTACTTCTCTGTCCCCAAGTATGGACAAAGATAGTCAAGATGTCCATCAAGAACTGGCCAAGTTGAAGACAAGGATCCAGGAAGCGCGCGAGCAGATCGGAGCCATGCCCGGAATTGACATGAGCCCGTCGGAGCAGCAGCATCAATTAGAGACGCTGCGGGAGCAAGTCAGTACCAAGAATCAGTTACTGCAGAAATACAAGAGTTTGTGTATGTTTGAGGTCCCAAAAGCGTCGTGAGAGATGTTTGACAGTTCTAAAGAAACTAACTGAATTCAGGAGACACTTGGAGAGGGACACTCATGTACTGAAAAGTATATATTTTTGTATTTAGAGGACTGAGAAATACTTTAACAAACGAACGATTACCATCATTTGAAATCGTGGGAAATAAACTTGTTCGTATGGATTCTTTTTTGGTATTCCATCTCTTGGCTTCCTGTTGTCTCATTTGCCTTTCCAACCTAAAAACTCGTGCAGTATAACTTGAGAACTCATCCCCTCTTTGTTGTCAAAACAACTCCAGAAATTATTTTATTTCACTATAACACTACCTTCAGGCACGATCTTTTTGTATTGTAAACTGTCCCCTTTTTACTTTGTAAAAAATTAAGCATCGATACTGAATTATAATGCCATCAAGTTTGTACATGCAGTGGCTTATTATTTTAGGTAATGATATTGTCGGTGTGCTATTCAGTTTGAGTGCAGCAGATTTTCAATGCAGTAGGCCTAAAATAAACCTTTTGTTGTTTTAATTCCTTGTGACTTGTCTTTACTCAGCTTCTCAGTAAGATTGTAGCATGGGCCACCTTACTCGCACTGTTAATTTTCATGAATGACATTTAATAGCTTGAGTTGGCCTAAATGGAAACATCAAAATCGTTGTTAGCTTCCATATATGCTATACTTTTATCAGAAATTATGTATTTCATACATTTGGTACAGGCTACTTTCTTCTAGCTAATGGTATGAGTGTCACTGAAAGGGCCTGGGAATATGCTTATTTACCAATGTTAAGAAGGATGACAGACATGGGAATATACATTTCAGATGTATAATTTAATTTATCCAAGTTTCTTTTTTGTGAAAAGTAAACTGACAGAAGAATATACATTCATATGTGTTAATTATGCAATTAACATTCAAGTTCAGTTCCGTGTAAAAAAAGGGAAAAAAAAGAAGCAAAATGTAAACAAATGCCACCCCATAAGTGTAGGCTACATTCTCCATTCAGTAATGGCAGATTTTACAGCATGTAGCTATAGTAACAAGAACACTAGAGGCTATCATAAGCCATATCACATTTGATCACCCTGACTCCACAGGGAAATATCTGACTGACTGACCATGGAATGCCTTCTCGCATGGTTTGGGACATACACCCCTGGCTGTCACTGCGTCTTGGCGTGCTGCCTTATCCCGGACTCTGCAAACTGGCAAGAAGCATGGCGGGTATCGTCTTCATCGCTGTATTGAACATCTCGTAACATGTCTCCATGTGCATTGTCAAGTGAGTTCTTAGCAGATGGTGCATCTGTCTTTCTCTTTTCCCTGGCTGCAGCCAGTAGCTTTCTCTTTGATATACATCAGGTCACTGTGCACGCTTGGTCGGCGCGCAAACGGTGCCACAATCCCATATACCTCGCTGTCTTTGAATTTCTTATTTCTGAATGACTTTCTTCTGCTGTTTTGCAGTACTTGGCAAAACTGTAAGGACACTTTTCGGTGAGAGTCCGGGCTCATCTCGTTGGGCAGTTTAGCCATGGTAAAAAGAGTCTGAAACATCTGGTCGACATTAGTGTTGCGTTTTGCAGAGATCTCATAGTAGGCGCACTGTTCGTCACCAACCACCAGCTGCTCAATCTCCTCATTCTGAACCTCCCGGTTAAACTCCCGGTCACACTTGTTCCCGCAGATAACGATCGGGACATCCACGTTTTCTTTGGTTTTGTTTTTCAGGCAGGACTTGGTCTCGTAAATTTGATGCTTCAGGCGCTGCACCTCTTGGAAGGAGTCTCTGTTATCCAGACTGAACACCAAGATAAAAAAATCACCTGAGGAGAGAGAAATGGAAGGCACATTATTATCACAGCTCAAAAGTCAATGTACTTTCCATAATGCACAGCACAAGTTTTGCATTACGCATCATGCATGCATTTTAGAGAAGCTAAATTGAAATTCTTCTTCTAGAAAGTGATTTGCAGAATGCAGCTTAATATTATGAATCACTTTTGCATAAAGACATTTGTCAGTTTCATTCGTTCAGAGTTAAGCTTACCAGTAAGGATAGAGAGTCTCCTCATAGCGGGGAAGGGATAGTTTCCAGAGGTGTCCAGAATGTCCAACTGGTACGCATCTCCCCGAATGCTGTATAATTTTCTATGAAAGTCCTCGATGGTCGGCGTATACTGGTCCTCGACTTTTTTATTCAGAAACCGAGAGATGATGGCCGTCTTGCCAACTTTTGTGGATCCTAGAATCACCATCCTGTGGCAGTTTTTTGCCGGTATGTTAAACTCGTTCTCGGAAGGCGAATTTTTTTTAATCATGATTGCGAGCTTTGCGCACTGACAAATGTATTTGGTGCGAGAGCGAGATGCTGAATGCAAGCTCTACTTGCTTTGAGGGATCCTGACTCTTCGTAAGCGCTGCTACTGCTGTGTTTGAAGAGAGCGCGACTGGTTATATATAGGCGATGCCGACCACACTCCTCCCCAGTGCGTCATGCAATTATGCATCGGTCTGAGGTGAGAATGCATAGACCGTATGAGAGAGAGTCTGTAGTTATGACTTTGCGCCTGTTTATGCGTGTGTCTGTACAGACCCTCTGTCTGAGCGGACAGAGTAAAATATATAAACAATTTTGAGAAATAAATGGGTTTAAAAATCATGTGTAAAGTATGCGTAAAATGCAACAGTTTCCTCTTTCACTTAACACCAATTTCGCAGAAACGAGTTAAACTTCTGCAGATTTTAAAATAATACATCATAGTGCAGTGTTTCCATTTTTTATTGATAAATAAGGAATGCAAGTGTAGGCAACCTCCTCTTTTTACTGTGTAACTCATAACCGTGTTTACATCCACCATGCATTACAAGGATTTGCATTCAAGTGATACACCTGAAATAGGACAAATACTCAAGAACATAGTGTTATTAATTTGGTGATTATGGCAATGTTGATCACTGTGTGTGCAAATAATAATAATATAAATATTACGCAACATTTGTAATTCATTTGCATGTTTCATGTCAACATGTTTCACTGCCAATAAGAAATTAACATAGACCGTCCTTCGCCCAGTTTCTGTTTCACGAGACGTTCAGTTTCTTGTTCCCTGCTCTGAAATCCGTCAGCTGAGCTCGCGCAGCGCAGTGAGCCTCGTATTTCGGGCACATACTGTCTGTTTGGACCGCACGAGGGCGCTACAGTATCGACATTATAGAAGTATAGACATTATTTTAACAGGGAGTCCCATTGAAGAGAACCTATTTCACGTGTGTTTGATATACTTTAATGCAGAGTAACTAAATATTCATTGTAAGTATGCCGACACAAATGAGATTACAATCAATTAAGTTATAGCCTACCATACTGAGCCCACTGAACATGAAAAACTAATTGTGGGTGAAATTCCCTTTCTTTCTCCACAGCTCAGGGTAAATGAAGGTAATTCTTTTTGTCTCCAAAAAAGAAAGTAAAAAGTGCACTCAGGTAATGTGTTGCTCATCCATCTCCACTCTTGTTCTCTCAATCGTCTCTCTTTCTCTCTCTCGCAATCGTTCCTCTCTCTCTCTCAATCGTCTCTCTCTCAATCGTTCCTCTCTCTCTCAATAGTCTCTCTCTCTCTCTCAATCGTCTCTCTCTCTCTCAATCGTCTCTCTCTCTCTCTCTCCCTCTCTCTCTCTCTCTCTCTCTCTCTCTCTCTCTCTCTCTCTCTCTCTCTCTCTCTCTCTCTCTCTCTCTCTCTCTCTCTCTCTCTGTCTCTCTCTCAGAGCCGGTAGGCTGCGTTGACTTTACACATTAATTTTTTTGCATAATAAGACCTGAGTGGCATCTCTTTTTATAAATGTATAGGACGACCACTTCTTTTAGAAAACATTCATACAAACCTAATTGAACTAAATCATATAATCAAAGTGCTCTCCTTATAGAAAAGTATTTGTTCAGACCAACTAAATAATATGATTAAAATCTGAATTGGACTGCCTGTGTATATGCAGCCAATGTTGTGCATGATGCACAGGACTGTTGTTGCTGAAAACAGCGGTTGTGTTACGATTTGCATAGTATTAAACTATTTTATGGAAAGCTTGTCTCAATTGAACGCCAGGCCGTATAACTACTTTTTTTTATAAAAAGAACACTGACTCCCTCAAAGCAAAATTCGTAAAAATTCATACCAGCTATGCTACCAGACATCGACGCAGTAAACTTTCTGGATTTTTCTCCTGATCCAATTAAATGTATTTGCTTTTTGTCTTTTGATCTGATGAAACCGACACATACTGTATAACCACTAATGGTTCATAGCCCTGGGAAATTTCACCATTATTATAGCTGGGCATTATGGTAGAAGAAACACGGGCCTGGGTCGGCTCTGTACTGCAGCCTCTGATTGATTCACAGAAAAGCGGTTTTGGGACAGTTGATTCAATACGAGCTAATTCACACGTATCCTCACATTACTGCTCTCAACTTCATTTCCCTCTCTCCATTCTCTGACGGAGGCTGTGATTAGGGCAATGGCTGAGTCCATGCTCCATGTGTGCTTAATGTTAATGAAAAATACAAAGGGTATTTTCAGAATCTTGTGCCTGCACAATTCTATGCCACTTGATGGGAATTGTAAAGACACGTGTCATGCACTCCACGTGTCATGCACTCACAGAGGAGTAAGATAAGGAGAAAGAGGTAGAATGGGTGACAACAAGACCGGAAAGAAATAGATGTGTCCATGTTAAGTTCTTATATATGCCTCAGTCTAACAAACTTGTTAATTTGGATCCCCTTTAGCTGTAGCGACAACTACTCTTCCTGGGGTTCACACATAATACTTTACAAATGATCAATACACACATAGACAGCAACAACATTCTAGAGACAGCAACAACATTCTAGAGACAGCAACAACATTCTAGAGACAGCAACAACATTCTAGAGACAACAAAACACCATCATCTATTATGGTAGGAATTGATGGTATTTACATCACCTTTATTATGTCATTCTTACAGCATTTGTATCAGTCACGTCTTGAGTAAATGAACAAATCTTTTCTTCATCCTTGAAAATGCAAGATGTTGTTTTGCATCAAAATAGTTTGACAGCTACCAGACTGACGCAGTTTGTGTTGCTAATTAGCTGTCGCTGAGGAGGAAGGTAAATTCCTCGATTCAATTTAGCTTCGAATGCAACTCAATTTCATCAACTGGGGTACAGTTGGATGCCAATTTTTCCATGAATGATGCAATTAAATTCTCCCTGGAGTACTTTACTTGCTACTGGTATGCTGTTATTTGCTCTTATTTGCTTTATTGGGCTGGAATCTACAATAGCTGCATTGAGTGTTTGTAGTTGGATTCCTGACGCGTGTCTGGTGGAGCTGGTCATCCACAGTGGGGTGCATTGTTAAACAAACAGCCAGGCATTAAGTGTTTTTTCCACATGTGTGTTAGTGGAGATACCCCAGCCTACGAAAAACAGACTCCTGGTTCTCTCAGTCTGTCTATCTGTCTGTCTCTCTCTCTCTCTCGCACACTCTCTCTCTCTGTCTCTCTCTCTCTCTCTCTCATACTCGCTCTATATCTACAGTGAAGGAAAAAAGTATTTGATCCCCTGCTGATTTTGTACGTTTGCCCACTGAAAAAGAAATGATCAGTCTATAATTTTAATGGTAGGTTTATTTGAACAGTGAGAGACAGAATAACAACAACAAAAACCAGAAAAACGCATGTCAAAAATGTTAGAAATTGATTTGCATTTTAATGAGGGAAATAAGTATTTGACTCCCTCTCAATCAGAAAGATTTCTGGCTCCCAGTTGTCTTTTATACAGGTAACGAGCTGAGATTAGGAGCACACTCTTAAAGGGAGTGTTCCTAATCTCAGCTTGTTACCTGTATAAAAGACTCCTGTCCACAGAAGCAATCAATCAATCAGATTCCAAACTCTCCACCATGGCCAAGACCAAAGAGCTCTCCAAGGATGTCAGGGACAAGATTGTAGACCTACACAAGGCTGGAATGGGCTACAAGACCATTGCCAAGCAGCTTGGTGAGAAGGTGACAACAGTTGGTGCGATTATTCGCAAATGGAAGAAACACAAAAGACCTGTCAATCTCCCTCGGTCTGGGGCTCCATGCAAGATCTCACCTCGTGGAGTTGCAATGATCATGAGAACGGTGAGGAATCAGCCCAGAACTACACGGGAGGATCTTGTCAATGATCTCAAGGCAGCTGGGACCATAGTCACCAAGAAAACAATTGGTAACACACTACGCCGTGAAGGACTGAAATCCTGCAGCGCCCGCAAGGTCCCCCTGCTCAAGAAAGCACATATACAGGCCCGTCTGAAGTTTGCCAATGAACATCTGAATGATTCAGAGGAGAACTGGGTGAAAGTGTTGTGGTCAGATGAGACCAAAATCGAGCTCTTTGCTATCAACTCAACTCGCCGTGTTTGGAGGAGGAGGAATGCTGCCTATGACCCCAAGAACACCATCCCCACTGTCAAACATGTAGGTGGAAACATTATGCTTTGGGGGTGTTTTTCTGCTAAGGGGGCAGGACAACTTCACCGCATCAAAGGGATGATGGACGGGGCCATGTACCGTCAAATCTTGGATGAGAACCTCCTTCCCTCAGCCAGGGCTTTGAACATGGGTCGTGGATGGGTATTCCAGCATGACAATGACCCAAAACACACGGCCAAGGCAACAAAGGAGTGGCTCAAGAAGAAGCACATTAAGGTCCTGGAGTGGCCTAGCCAGTCTCCAGACCTTAATCCCATAGAAAATCTGTGGAGGGAGCTGAAGGTTCGAGTTACCAAACGTCAGTCTCGAAACCTTAATGACTTGGAGAAGATCTGCAAAGAGGAGTGGGACAAAATCCCTCCTGAGATGTGTGCAAACCTGGTGGCCAACTACAAGAAACGTCTGACCTCTGTGATTGCCAACAAGGGTTTTGCCACCAAGTACTAAGTCATGTTTTGCAGAGGGGTCAAATACTTATTTCCCTCATTAAAATGCAAATCAATTCATAACATTATTGACATGAGTTTTTCTTTTTTGTTGTTGTTGTTATTCTGTCTCTCACTTTTCAAATAGACCTACCATTAAAATTATAGACTGATCATTTCTTTGTCAGTGGGCAAATGTACAAAATCAGCAGGGGATCAAATACTTTTTTCTTACTGTATCCCTGTTTGACACAAACACACACACTCTCTCTCCTCTCTGTCGATAGATACAGTGCATGCAGAAAGTATTCAGACCCCTTGACTTTTCCCACATTTTCTTACGTTACAGCCTTATTCTAAAATTGATTAAATTGTTTTCCCCCCTCATCAATCTACACAAAATACCCCATAATGACAAAGCAAAAACAGGTTTTTAGAAATTTTAGCAAATTTATACAAAAAACTGAAATATCACATTTACATAAGAATTCAGGACCTTTACTCAGTACTTTGTTGAATCACCTTTTGCAGTGATTACAGCTTTGAGTCTTCTTGGGTATGATGCTACAAGCTTGGAACACCTGTATTTGGGGAGTTTCTCCCATTCTTCTCTGCAGATCCTCTCAAGCTCTGTCAGGTTGGATGGGAGCATCGCTGCACAGCTATTTCAGATCTCTCCAGAGATGTTTGATCGTGTTCAAGTCCGGGCTCTGGCTGGGCCCCTCAAGGACATTCAGAGACTTCTCCTAAAGCCACTCCTGCATTGTCTTGGCTGTGTGCTTAGGGTTGTTGTCCTGTTAGAAGGTGAACCTTCACCCCAGTCTGAGGTCCTGAGCGCTCTGGAGCAGGCTTTCATCAAGGATCTCTCTGTACTTTGCTCCGTTCATCCTTCCCTCGATCCTGACTAGTCTCCCAGTCCCTGCCGCTGAAAAACATCCCAAAAGCATGATGCTGCCAACACCATGCTTGGTTTGGGAAGATATGATATCACAGTATTGATGTAACCCATATTCATATAATGACCTTTGTTGTTTATGGTGTGTACCTAGAACGTCAGTTGAATCCAGTTCATGGAGTAAAAACATAACGCTACCCTATTTTGTGTTTCAGACAACACTCTATATTTTTTACCAGTATTTAAATTGGTATGCTCATGTTTTATTGCTATTCACATTTCATATTTGTGTGGATGGGCAAATGGAAAACATTCAAACTGCATGTTTTATACATCGTTTTCATTTTCAAGATTTGTATTCCCAGTTAATTCACGCACTGTGTCCTTGTGTGCCATTACAGGTTCTACTTGAAAAAACAACCAACATGCCAAGTTCCTAAAGGGTACCTGTCTATTTTTAGCTAATTCAACTAACTTTTTAATCAGAATAAAATGAGAGGAAATAGACTGGGACGCAGGACTGACTCATTGGCTGAGGCTTAGATAACTGAAAGTGTTATGGGAAAAGAGAGAAATTAGAAATGTTCAGAGTGACTCATAAGCCATTCATGCTTACAGTACATGTGACACGTGCGGAACGCCCAGCCCTGCCAGAACCCATCAAAGCAGAGAGAAATTCAGTTCTGAACAAATGCAAAGCAGCTGATATCAGACTCTTTCTCTTTTCACCTGTGGGTTTAAGGTCAGGTTGCTGCCAGTCTGGGCTGAGAGAGACAGAGAGACAAAGTTCAGTGGAGTCCCCCTAGGCCCAGGTGCAGTGAGGATGTTCTCCCTTACAAACATTTTCATAAATGTACACTAGAGTGTACAAAACATTAGGAACACCTTCCTAATATTGAGTTTCACCCACTTTTGCCCTCAAAACGTCGGGGCATGGACTCTACAAAGTGTCGAAAGCCTTCCACAGGGGATGCTGGCCCATGTTCACTCCACAGTTGTGTCAAGTTGGCTGGATGTCCTTTGGGTGGTGGACTATTCTTGATACACACTGGAAACTGTTGAGCGTGAAAAACCCAGCAGCATTGCAGTTCTTGACACACTCAAATCGGTGCGCCTGGCACTTACTACCATACCCCATTCAAAGGCACTTAAATATTTTGTCTTGCCCATGTGATCCCCCCCCCCAATTTTTTTTAATACACTTTATTGATTAATTGTAACTTATTACACTTGTTACAAGTTAACATTAACTTCATTTTTGTAAGGGCTGGTCTGGCCTAGAGACGTAGCATAATGATAGCAGAATTAACTATTCACCTGCTTCACTGGCCCCGTGTAGCTCAGTTGGTAGAGCATGGCGCTTGCAACGCCAGGGTTGTGGGTTCGTTTCCCACGGGGGGCCAGTATGAAAATGTATGCACTCACTAACTGTAAGTCGCTCTGGATAAGAGCGTCTGCTAAATGACTAAAAAAATGTTAAGGAAAATTACCTATAAAACCAGTTATAAGGCTGTTAATATATATGGACTACTGTAAGATTTGATAACCAATGTAATGTTTTATCGTTTTTGTTAGTCATACTGCTTAATTTCCTCTGCTGACACAAGCTACCATGTCAACAGGAAGAGCAACAGTATGACAGACTTATAAGTCTAATTCTGAAAGGGGTCAGATGGTAAGAAACAATAGAGTCACAGTTCCTGCTTTGATGAGGACGGGGGAAAGAGATGGAAATGGAAGATGGAATAATGGCTGCTGTGTTGTCCCCAGTTTCCACATCTCGCAATAAGCACATCATGTTATGAGAACCATATGTTTCTTAGAGCTTGGTGAGAGTGTGGTTTTCCTATGGTTCTTTTGCACACAACCTTCCCACAAAGTTCTGGGAATGGTGCAGGATACCCAGCTAGCAGATAACATTCTGATAAGCTCATGTTTCTTAGGTGGGAATTTCAGTACTTCAGCATAACGTTTCCTACAGGTTTCCTCGTGGTTCTATTTAAAGTCATGTTCTCAGAACGTTCAGAGAACGTTAAGAAACAACGTTCTTCTGTGGGAAGAATTTGATAAGTGGAATTTGAGAAGTGTTAGCCCTGTGCCTCTGTCTTGGTTATTATTGAGAACATTATCTATTATATGGAGACCTTACTGCGACAGTGGGACAGGATTCCTGTGATATAAGGACAAGACAAGACTGTGGGTGTCACGGAATCAGCCGAGGCTGCCCCTCCTCCTTGCTCGGGCAGGCTTCGGCGTTCGTCGTCCCCGGAGTACTAGCTGCCACCGATCTGTTTCGGTGTTTGTCTAGTTTGTCCTGATTGTTTTCACCTGTTTCCCATTATGTTATATTGTATTCCCTTTATAACCCCCTGTCTCTCATTGGTTATTGTGTGTGATTGTTTTCCGTGAGGTCGGCAGTCTCGGTGTATGCATATTTTGTTTCCTCCCTGTTTGGAGGTTTGTTTGTATTTATATTACTGTGCTAGTAAAGTTTCTTCTGCCAGTAGCTCGGTGTCCTGCGCTTGACTTCGCTCACCGCATACACGTCGCCCTGACAGAATCACACACCATTCATGGAGTCAGCAGGAGCGGCGGTGCCAGCTGGATCAATGGAGGAACGCGTCGAACACCAAGCGGCCATGATCCAGGCTCTCGGCACCGCCATGGAACGGGTGGTGAGCACTATTGGGTGATGGGAAAGAGAGGGTCTGCCTACGCCTTCTCCAACGATACCACCACCATCGGCAATTCCCATCGCTTCACCTCCGGGGTCCAGTGGGATTCGGCTCTCGCTCCCGAGGGCTTATGATGGCACAGCGGCCGGGTGTCAGGGTTTCCTGCTCCAGGTTGAACTCTACCTAGCAACCATCCACCCGGTGCCCTCGGGATACGAGAGCGTGTCCACCCTCATCTCCTGTCTGTCCGGCAAGGCACTGGAGTGGGCCAATGCCGAGTGGGGGGGAATAAACGCCGCTACTGTCAACTATGCGGAGTTCACCCGCCGCTTCATGGCAGTATTCGATCATCCACCAGAGGGTAAAGTGGCGGGTGAGCGTCTATTCCACCTTAGACAGGGGAGGAGGAGCGCACAGGAGTTCGCGCTGGACTTCCGGACGCTGGCTGCCAACGCGGGATGGAATGAGAGGGCCCTCATCGACCACTACAGATGTAGCCTGAGGGAGGACGTGCGTCGGGAATTGGCCTGCAGGGACACCAACCTCAGCTTCGACCAACTGGTGGACATGTCCATTCGTCTGGATACCCTGTTGGCTACCCGCGGACGTCCGGATTCACGGCCGTCCATTCCATCCCCCAGCACTTCCGAGCCGACCCCTATGGAGCTCGGAGGTGCTGGTGCGAGGGAGACCAGGAGAGAGACCAGGAGGCAGGCCGTCCCCTGCACCAACTGTGGCCGCAGAGGACACACTGCTGGTCGGTGCTGGGGAGGGTCTCCTAGGAATCGAGGCGGTAGGCAGCGCACTGATGAGTCATTCCAGGTGAGCAGGCACCCAACTCACTCAGAGCTCTCTGTTGCGCATATGTGTATTAAAGTTGTGTTTCCCAAGGTTTCTCCTCACTCCCAGCATAAGGCGCTAGTAGATTCAGGCGCAGCTGGGAATTTTATCGAACGCCAATTCACCTATAAGTTAGGGATTCCTATTGTACCTGTTGATGTGCCCTTCCCCATCCATGCCCTAGATAGCCGCCCTTTGGGGTCAGGATTGATTAGGGAGGTCACAGCTCCGCTCAGGATGAAAACGCAGGAGATACTACGTTTGTATTTGATTGATTCTCCTGCGTTTCCCATGGTGTTGGGGCTTCCCTGGTTAACATCTCATGACCCCAACATTTCATGGCAACAGAGGGCTCTCAAGGGATGGTCTGATCAGTGTTTCGGGCGGTGTGTAGGTGTTTCCGTAGGGGCAACGACGGTGGAAAGCCCGAACTAAGTTCCCACCATGCACATTCCACCTGAGTATGCCGATTTGGCACTCGCCTTCTGTAAAAAGAAGGCGACTCAATTACCACCTCATCGACAGGGGGATTGTGCGATAGACCTCCAAGTAGGCGATGCGCTTCCGCGTAGTCATGTGTATCCTCTGTCTCAGGAGGAGACGGTGGCTATGGAGACATACGTCACCGAATCTCTGAGACAGGGATACATACGGCTGTCCACTTCCCCTGCGTCCTCAAGTTTATTTTATGTGAAGAAGGATGGGGGTTTACGTCCGTGTATTGATTACCGTGGTCTCAATCAGATCACAATCAAATACAGCTATCCTCTCCCTCTTATTGCTAGTATGACGGAGTCATTACACGGGGCGCGATTCTTCACAAAATTGGATCTCAGGAGCGCGTACAATCTGGTGCGCATTAGGGAGGGAGATGAGTGGAAGACATCATTCAGTACCACCTCAGGTCACTATGAGTACCTCGTCATGCCATACGGTTTAATGAATGCTCCTTCAGTCTTCCAATCATTTGTGGATGAGATTTTCCGGGACTTGCATGGACAGGGTGTAGTGGTGTATATTGATGACATTCTAATATACTCCGCTACACGAGCCGAGCATGTGTCCCTGGTGCGTCGAGTGCTTGGTAGACTGTTAGAGCATGACCTGTATGCGAAGGCAGAGAAATGTCTGTTCTTCCAGGATTCCATCTCCTTCCTGGGACATCGGTTGTCCGCGTCAGGGGTGGAGATGGAGATTGACAGCGTTTCTGCCGTGCGTAATTGGCAGACTCCCACCACGGTGAAGGAAGTGCAGCGGTTCTTGGGTTTTGCCAATTACTACCGGAGGTTTATCTGGGGCTTTGGACAGGTAGCAGCTCCCATTACCTCCCTGCTAAAGGGGGGTCCGGTGCGTCTGCAGTGGTCGGCTGAGGCGGACAGGGCATTTAGACATCTGAAGGACCTGTTTACCTCGGCTCCAGTGCTGGCACATCCGGATCCCTCTTTGGCGTTCCAAGTTGAGGTGGATGCGTCCGAGGCTGGGATCGGCGCTGTGCTGTCTCAGCGCTCGGGTACGCCACCTAAACTCCGCCCCTGTGCTTTCTATTCTAAGAAGCTCAGTCCGGCGGACCGCAATTATGACGTGGGGGACAGGGAGCTGTTGGCTGTGGTTCAAGCCCTGAAGGTGTGGAGGCATTGGCTTGAGGGGGCTAAACACCCTTTTCTCATTCTGACTGACCATCGTAACCTGGAGTACATCCGGGCAGCGAGGAGGCTGAACCCTCGCCAGGCAAGGTGGTCAATGTTTCTCTCCCGATTTGTATTTAAGCTCACCTATAGACCAGGGTCACAGAATGCTAAGGCAGACACCCTGTCCCGACTATATGACACAGAGGAGAGGTCCATTGAGCCCACTCCCATACTCCCGGAGTCTTGTCTGGTGGCACCGGTGGTGTGGGAGGTTGATGTGGACATCGAGCGGGCGTTACGTACCGATCCTACTCCCCCACAGTGTCCAGAGGGTCGGAGGGACGTGCCGCTCGAGGTTCGCGATCGATTGATATATTGGGCTCACATGTCACCCTCCTCTGGTCATCCTGGTATTGGTCGGACAGTGCACTGCCTTAGTGGGAAGTACTGGTGGCCCATTTTAGCTAAGGACGTGAGGGTATATGTTTCCTCCTGCTCGGTGTGCGCCCAGTGTAAGGCGCCTAGACACCTGCCCAAAGGGAAGTTACAACCCATACCCGTTCCACAACGGCCGTGGTCTCACCTATTGGTGGATTTTGTCACGGACCTTCCCCCCTCCCAGGGGAACACGACGATCTTGGTTGTTGTGGATCGGTTTTCGAAGGCCTTCCGTCTCATTCCTATGCCAGGTCTCCCTACTGCCCTACAAACTGCTGACGCCCTGTTCACACACGTTTTCCGGCACTACTGGGTGCCTGAGGATATAGTGTCTGATCGGGGTCCCCAGTTCACCTCTAGAGTCTGGAGGGCGTTTATGGAACGTCTGGGGGTCTCGATTAGCCTTACCTCAGGTTTTCACCCCGAGAGTAACGGACAGGTGGAGAGAGTGAACCAGGTTGTGGATAGGTTTCTGAGGTCCTATTGTCAGGACCAGCAGGAGGAGTGGTCAGGATATATTCCCTGGGCAGAGATAGCCCAAAACTCACTCTGCCACTCCTCCACTAACCTTACGCCTTTCCAGTGTGTGCTATGTTATCAGCCAGTCCTGGCACCTTGGCATCAGAGCCATATCGAAGCCCCTGCGGTGGACGAGTGGTTTCGGCGCTCGGAAGAAACCTGGAACGCTGCGCGTATCCATCTGCAGCGGGCTATCAGGCGGCAAAAGGCGAGCGCCGATCGCCACCGCAGTGAGGCTCCGGTGTATGCACCGGGAGATCGGGTCTGGCTCTCGACCCGAAACCTGCCCCTTCGCCTGCCCTGCCGGAAGCTGGGTCGGCGGTTTGTGGGGCCATTTAAAGTCCTGAGGAGATTGAACAAGGTATGCTATAGGTTACAACTGCCCATTAATTACCGCATTAACCCCTCGTTCCATGTGTCTCTCCTCAGGCCGGTGGTGGCTGGTCCACTCCAGGAGAGTGAGATACGAGAGGCTCCTCCGCCCTCGTTGGACATCGAGGGGGCTCCGGTGTACTCAGTCCGTTCCATCTTGGATTCGAGGCGTCGGATGGGGGGCCTGCAGTATCTCGTGGAGTGGGAGGGGTACGGTCCGGAGGAACGGTGCTGGGTCCCTAGGAGGGACATCCTAGATCCCTCCATGTTGAGGGACTTCCACCGTAGTCATCCGACTCGCCCTGCTCCGCGTCCTCCTGGCCGTCCCCGAGGCCGGGGTCGGCGCACGGCTGGGGCCGCGCGTCAAGGGGGGGGGGTACTGTCACGGAATCAGCCGAGGCTGCCCCTCCTCCTTGCTCGGGCAGGCTTCGGCGTTCGTCGTCCCCGGAGTACTAGCTGCCACCGATCTATGTTTCGGTGTTTGTCTAGTTTGTCCTGATTGTTTTCACCTGTTTCCCATTATGTTATATTGTATTCCCTTTATAACCCCCTGTCTCTCATTGGTTATTGTGTGTGATTGTTTTCTGTGAGGTCGGCAGTCTCGGGTGTATGCGTATTTTGTTTCCTCCCTGTTTGGAGGTTTGTTTGTTTGTATTTATATTACTGTGCTAGTAAAGTTTGTCTGCCAGTAGCTCAGTGTCCTGCGCTTGACTTCGCTCACCGCATACACGTCGCCCTGACAGAGGGACAGGATTCCTGTGAAGACACTGTAAGGACATGGAAGTGTACTCACCAGCAGACATGGCGTTATCACCACACTAAAGGGCTTTACTTCAACAGGTGGACATATACTTTATTCAGTGGCAGCTATTGACAAGCTGGAAAAGCTTTGATGTCATATCCCGTGAGGCATTAGGAGACCCTTTAAGGCATGGCTAATCCACTGTGGGCATGTTTGTGTATATCCCTATAAGGACACCAGGAGCCCAATCAAAGACTTACACTCCTCTGTACATGTAGTCCACACACTGCATGGTTACAGCTGATTAAGGCAGGACTGCACCTGTTCTTTTAGTTAGCAGATTCAGGCTTTGATTTCTGACTGCACCACAGAAGCCAAAGACGAATGCTGGGTTTGTGACCGTACAGTTGTGCTTCTACACACACTGGTGCACACTGACACACATACACACTGACACACACACATTCACACTCATACACACACACTGACGCATACACTGACACACACATTCACACACATTCACACACACACACACCCATTCACACACTGACACACACACATTCACACACATTCACACACACACACACCCATTCACACACTGACACACACACATTCACACTCATACACACACACTGACGCATACACTGACACACACATTCACACACATTCACATTCACACACACACACACACACACACATTCACACACACACACACACTGACACACACATTCACACACATTCACACTGACACACATACACGCTGACACACACACAGACACACACTGACCCACACACAATCACACACACACTGACGCACACACATTCACACACATACACTGACACACACACATTCACACTCACACACACACACACACACACACACACACACACACACACACACACACACACACACACTGACACACACACACATTCACACTCACACACACACACACACACTCACATACATACACACACACATTCACACTCACACACACTGACACACACACATTCACACTCATTCACACACACATTCACACTCACACACACACACACACACATGCGCTCACACACAGACACTTGAATTAATGATGTGGTAGCAGTGAGTGAAAAGGTCCCCATATGGGCACCATAAAGGGTTATTAGTTATTCAATAACTTATCTATATCAAAACTGGGTCACACAATGTGTAGTAACAGAGGCTGAATACGGCATCACATAATATAGTCTGTCATTACCTGCAGAGCTCATATCTACAGGAAAATTAAAGAGGCAGGAAGGAAGTGGAGAAATACAACCGAAAGATACGTTCAACCTCAAAGGCCAGTCAACTGAGCAATCTGACAATGTCTGTGACTGAAGGATACTGACAAGTGATGCATCAGCCGCTGTTCCTGCCACCTGGAGTCTCTTGACATGTGTCTGTCTAGTCTAAGTCACTGAAGATTGGATTAATTCAAGAACCTTCATTCAACAAACGATCATACATTAGGAATGTACAACAGCCACCTGAGCCACTGCCTGTTCACCCTGCTATCATCCAGAAGGCGAGGTCAGTACAGGTGCATCAAAGCTGGGACCGAGAGACTGAAAAACAGCTTCTATCTCAAGGCCATCAGACTGTTAAATAGCCTTCACTAGCACATTAGAGGCTGGCCACTTTAATAAATGGAACACTAGTCACTTTAATAATGTTTACATATCTTGCATTACTCATCTCATATGTATATACTGTATTCTATACTATTCTACTGTATCTTAGTCTATGCCGCTCTGACATTGCTCGTCCATATATTTATTTATATATTCTTAATTCCATTGCTTTACTTAGATTTGTGTGTATTGGGTATATGTTGTGAAATTGTTAGATATTACTTGTTAGATATTACTGCACTGTCAGAGCTAGAAACACAAGCATTTCGCTACACCCGCAATAACATCTTCTAAACACGTGTATGTGACCAATAACATTTTATTTTATTTTATTTTATTTACATGCTTTAGTTTAGTGGGCCTTCTGCACTCTTACATAATGGAATTAGGAAAGTTCTGCCTGCCTGTGTCTACCCAGTCAACCCCCTGAGCTCTGATTGCTATCTGCTACCTTCCTAACACACCACCACCAATCCCAGGTGTTCCCACGCCCAAATGTCAGCATGTTCTCTGGCTAGTGTGCCTGAACATCACCATCCTCTCACCCCCTTTGGCTCGCAATTTACTGAACCATTCCGGCACAATGGAGCCTTGCTGGGTGAACCAGTTTTTGATTGTTCTTGACCAATTAACCCACTTTATATTATGTGCTTAACTCTGTGTGTTCCTTGGTGTTAGTAGATGTGTTGTGATGATGCTGTCAGTATCAAAAGGTTATTGTTACTTGGCTTTGTGGAGTGGTCCATTGTTTCAGCACTGTGCTTAACGGTGAACATACTGTATGAAGTGGTAGTTATTATATTGTTCAACTCAACCTTACCCTTTGGTGGCATTAGACAACAATATATTGACCTATAGAGCTTATTTGGACAAAAGGACCTGTACCATGATTGGTTCTGAAGCATGTTGTGATGACATACTGTACAGTGACCATGAGGGAAAATGGAGGCCAATGGGAGAAGGGCTTCTCTGATGAAAATTAAAAGGTACTACTGAGATGCAAGCAATAACTCAAGCAAATTGGTGTTGGCAGCTGAGGCAGGTGTTGGTAGGTGAGGCAGGTGTTGGTAGGTGAGGCAGGTGTTGGTAGGTGAGGCAGGTGTTGGTAGGTGAGGCAGGTGTTGGTAGATGAGGCAGGTGTTGGCAGCTGAGGCAGGTGTTAGTAGGTGAGGCAGGTGTTGGCAGCTTAGGCAGGTGTTAGTAGGTGAGGCAGGTGTTAGTAGGTGAGGCTGGTGTTAGTAGGTGAGGCAGGTGTTGGCAGCTTAGGCAGGTGTTAGTAGGTGAGGCAGGTGTTAGTAGGTGAGGCAGGTGTTGGTAGGTGAGGCAGGTGTTGGCAGCTGAGGCAGGTGTTGGTAGATGAGGCCGGTGTTGGTAGGTGAGGCAGGTGTTGGTAGGTGAGGCAGGTGTTGGCAGCTGAGGCAGGTGTTGGTAGGTGAGACAGGTGTTGGCAGCTTAGGCAGGTGTTAGTAGGTGAGGCAGGTGTTAGTAGGTGAGGCAGGTGTTAGTAGGTGAGGCAGGTGTTGGTAGGTGAGGCAGGTGTTGGCAGCTTAGGCAGGTGTTAGTAGGTGAGGCAGGTGTTAGTAGGTGAGGCAGGTGTTGGCAGCTTAGGCAGGTGTTAGTAGGTGAGGCAGGTGTTAGTAGGTGAGGCAGGTGTTAGTAGGTGAGGCAGGTGTTAGTAGGTGAGGCAGGTGTTGGTAGGTGAGGCAGGTGTTGGCAGCTGAGGCAGGTGTTGGTAGGTGAGGCAGGTGTTGGCAGCTGAGGCAGGTGTTGGTAGGTGAGACAGGTGTTGGTAGCTGAGGCAGGTGGTCATCAACTGTATCACAGACTGATGTTAAGGTTTGAGTTATACTGAGTTGTGAAACTGTTGTTCATGTTGTCTTATACACCTTTCAATATCAAAGTCTATTCATAAATTATAACCAATGAATAATGCATTGACAAAGTTATTTTTCCATGTGCACTGTGCGGATTTGAACATGGCAGGATTTCCAGGTGAATGTCCTGTTGACTTCAGAACAGCAGGTTAGAAGCAGAAATGGGTCAGAGTGAATGGATGGATGAGCAGGGGGAGAGAAGTGTTATAATGCCCCAGCAAGTCATTACCAGGCTAGTAAGTGTCCCAGGGCTACAGAGCAGAGGATTCATCACCCCACTGTCCCAGATTCAGTGGGAGAACCTCCTACTGAGCCAGTCATCAACCAGCGTTGATGGAGTTAAACAGTCAGTCATGTTGAAGTCCTGGTGGCGTTCATGAATTTGTTTATGAGTTTGTTTCCACAGAGGAATCAAAGTAAAGTAGTCCATCCTGTGGCTGTCTCCATAGTGACAATGACTTGGACGGTGGCTGCCGTGTGCCGTTGCTAAGCATTGGCTTAGTTCTCCTCTCCTCTCTTTATTCGCAAGTCATATTACAATGGCTTATGGGTTGGGTTTTTGGACTACATATCATGCAAACAGGCAGTATTACTCATGTTACTTTTTACAATGTCCATGAGAAGGTAGTAATTAGTTATGCAACGTGAAAATATGAAATTACAAGCTGAATTCCAAACGTAAGTTATGGTTATGTAAAAATCTAATCAAATCAAATGTTTTTTTGTCACTTGCTGAAACAACTGGTGTAGACTTTACCATTAAATGCTTGCTTATGAGCCCTTCCCAACGATGCAGAGTTTAAAAATACAATAGTAACACAAGAGGAATAAAATAAAATACACAAGAATGGAGCTATATACAGGGAGTACCAGTACCAGGTCAATGTGCAGCGGTACAAGGTATTTGAGGTATATATGTACATGAAGGCAGGGTAAAGTGACTAGGCTTCAGGATAGATCACAATAAGAGTAAAATAAAGAACAGAGTAGCAACAGCAAATTATGAGTGTAAAAGAGTGTGTGTGTGTGTAATGTGTATCTGTGGGTATGTGTGTTATTTGTGTGTGCGTATATAGTGTATGTGAATGTGTGTGAGTGTCAATGTAGTGCGTGTGAATGAGTATACATGGTGTGTACAGTGCAGTTGCAAAAACCATCAAGCACTATGATGAAACTAGCGCTCATGAGGACCGCCACAGGAATGGAAGACCCAGAGTTACCTCTGCTGCAGAGGATAAGTTCATTAGAGTTACCAGCTTCAGAAATTGCAGCCCAAATAATTGCTTTACAGAGTTCAAGTAACAGACACATCTCAACATCAGAGGAGTTCAGAGGAGACCTTCATGGTCTAATTGCTGCAAAGAAATCACTACTAAAGGACACCAATAATAAGAAGAGACCTGCTTGGGCCAAGAAACATAAGCAATGGACATTAGACCGGTGAAAATGTGTCCTTTGGTCTGGAGTCCAAATTTGAGATTTTTGCTTCCAACCGCTGTGTCTTTGTGAGACGTGGTGTGGGTGAACGGATGATCTTCACATGTGTATTTCCCACCTTAAATCATGGAGGAAGAGGTGTTATGGTGTGGGGGTGCTTTGCTGGTGACACTGTCTGTGATTTATTTAGAATTCAAGGCACACTGAACCAGCATGGCTACCACAGCATTCTGCAGCGATACACCATGGGCTTAGTGGGACTATCATGTGTTTTTTAACAGGACAATGACCCAACACACCTCCAGGCTGTGTAAGGGCTATTTTACCAAAAAGGAGAGTGATGGATTGCTGCATCAGATGACCTGGCCTCCACAATCTCCCGACCTCCACCAAATTGAGATGAAGAGTGAAGGAAAAGCAGCCAACAAGTGCTCAGCATATGTGGGAACTCCTGCAAGACTGTTGGAAAAGCATTCCAGGTGAAGCTGGTTGAGAGAATGCCAAGCGTGTGCAAAGCTATCATCAAGGGTGGCTATTGGAAGAATCTCAAATATAACATATATTTAGATTTGTAAAAAAATATTTTGGTTACTACATAATTCGATATGTGTTATTTCATAGTTTTGATGTCTTCACTATTATTCTACAATGTAGAAAATAGTAAAAATTAAGAAAAACCCTTGAATGAGTAGGTGTTCTAAAACGTTTGACTGGTAGTGTATGTAAGAATGCTGTTCATTGACTACAGCTCAGCCTTCAACACCATAGTATCCTCCACATCTGAACCTCGCCCTGTGCAACTGGGTCCTGGACTTCCTGACGGACCACCCCCAGGTGGTGAAGGTAGACAACAACACCTCCACTACACTGATTCTCAACACAGGGGCCCCACAAGGGTGCGTGCTCAGGCCCCTCCTGTATTCTTTGTTCACCCATGACTGATTATCAACGACGAGACAGCCTACAGGGAGGTGAGGGCCCTGGCGGAGTGGTGTCAGGAAAATAACCTCTCCCTCAACGTCAACAAACGAAGGAGCTGATCGTAGACTTCAGGAGACAGCAGAGGGAGCACTCCCCTATCCACATTGATAGGGCCGCAGTGGAGAAGGTGAAGCTTCAAGTTCCACGGCGTACAGACATTTTCAATCTCTCCTTGACCCAGTCTGTAATCCCAACATGTTTCAAGCTGACCACCATTGTCTCTGTTCCCAAGAGCACCAAGGTAACCTGCCTAAATGACTATAGCCCTGTAGCAATCACATCTGTAATCATGAAGTGCTTTGAAAGGCTGGTCATGACACACATCAACACCATCATCCCAGACACCGTGTACCCACTCCAATTTGCATACCGCCCCAACAGAACCACAGATGATGCAATCACAATTGCACTCCACACTGCCCTCTTCCACCTGGACAAGAAGAGAAATAACTATGTGAGACTGCTGTTCATAGACTACAGTTCAGCGTTCAACACAATAGTCCCCTCCAAGCTCATCACCAAGCTAGGGGCCCTGGGACTGAACCCCTCTCTCTCCAACTGGATCCTGGACTTTCTAACGGGCCTCTCCCAGGTGGTGATGGTAGGCAACAACACCTCCGCTGCGCTGACCCTCAACACGGGGGCCCCTCAGGCGTGTGTGTTTAGTCCCCTCCTGTACTCCCTGTTCACCCACAACTGCGTGGCCACGCACAAGTCCAATTCCATCATCAAGTTTGCTGATGACACAACGGTGGTAGGCCTGATCACTGATAGTGATGAGACAGCCTACAGGGAGGAGGTCCGAGACTTAGCAGTGTGGTGCTAGGACAACAACCTCTCCTTCAACGTCAGTACGACCAAAGAGCTGATCGTGGACTATAAGAGATAGAGGGGAGAGCATGCCCCCATCCACATCGACAGGGCTGTTGTGGAGCGGGTCGAGAGCTTCAAGTTCCTTGGCGTCCACTGCACTAAGGACTTAACATGGTCCACACACACCCTCACAGTCGTGAAGAGGGCACCGCAGCACCTCTTCCCCCTCAGGAGGCTGAAAAGATCCTCAAGGAGTTCTACAGCTGCACCATCGAGAGTATCTGGACTGGCTGCATCACCGCTTGGTATAGCAAATGCACCGCCCTCTACCGCAAAGCGCTACAGAAGGTCACTGGGGCTGAGCTCCCTGCCATCCAGGACCTCTGTTTAAAAGCTTTGTGTTTAGCAGTCCTTATGGTTATGTTTAGCTGTCCATCTAGCCTAATAACAATGTTCAGATGAATAAAGATTTGATACAGATTTAGGAGATTACAAACTTTTTGCTCCGGCTCAGCTCAATACATGCACTCACATTCCCTTATAATGTGTATGTGTATGTTTATAGGCTTAGCTGACCAACAGTAAAGTTCAGGTAATGTCTGTGATAGTCGATACGTATCATGCCTCCTTTCCCCCGTGTCTTTTACTCCACATGAGGTCACTCTGAATATCTGTAAATGGATCTGTGCTAAGCAACAATGTTAAAGAGTAGTGATTCCTGTTCGGTCGATTAGGCTGGTCATCAACATCACTTTCATGTGTAACAATATTCAACCTGCTTTATTCCAATGCAGTATTAATATTGATGTCAATGGTATTTGGCTTTGTTCATATCCTCGTTTGAGTTTGTTGGCAATATGGTAATGAAATTAGAACTATCTATCAACTCACTGAAGGGTAATGGTGATTTTCATTCATATCCTAGCTCGCTTTATTTTTGGTTCACAGCAATATTGCTTTATTGTTTGAAGTGGCGGGAGAGAGAGAAAGGGTGGGTGGGTGGATGTGTGGTTGGGTGCTCATCCAGGTTATTGGAGTGTGTCTGTGTGCATAGTATCATAAAGAAACTAATAGAGTGTATTGCATTACTTTGATTAAATTATACCCATTGGGTCCTATAGGATTCAGGACAACTGGGTCTTAGAACAGGCCATTGAGCAACCTGAGTGAGAGGACCTTGGCCATTGATCAGGAAAAAACACCTTAATGTATAGGCTACTGTAAAACTAATATTGCTGTTAGATTGGTTCTGTCACTATGGAGACAGACAGAGATGCTTTACTATGGGTGCCAGGACTGAGCATCCATGATATCAACATTATAGTTTTAACCATGTTTTGAGGCTATACAGTATTTTTGTACATTTACTTTGTTTACTAACATTGGAGTAAAACAAGCTTATAATTTGGGTTCTGGTGGGGTACGACAGTTGAACTAAGCTCATGAGGCATTTATAAGTTATATTCTTGAAGAATCAATGGGTACATGTCATTAATTTATACAACCAAAAAAATGGGTAACCTACCTTTTAAACAGCTATCATCACCTGCTCCTAACATAACCTACCTTTTAAATAGCTATCATCACCTGCTCCTAACATAACCTACATTTAAATAGCTATCACGACCTTCTCCTAACATAACCTACCTTTAAATAGCTATCACGACCTGCTCCTAACATAACCTACCTTTAAATAGCTATCACGACCTGCTCCTAACATAACCTACCTTTAAATAGCTATCACGACCTTCTCCTAACATAACCTACCTTTAAATAGCTATTACGACCTGCTCCTAACATAACCTACCTTTAAATAGCTATCATCACCTGCTCCTAACATAACCTACCTTTAAATAGCTATAATCACCTGCTCCTAACATAACCTACCTTTAAATAGCTATCATCCCCTGCTGTCACGGTTTCGGCCGAGGCGGCCCCTCCTCCTTGTTCGGGCAGGTTTCGGCGGTCGTCGTCTCCGGAGTACTAGCTGCCACCGTTCTAGGTTTCTTGTTTGATTGGTTTTGTCTGTTTGTCACACCTGTTTTGTGTTATGTCTCATTAAGCACCCTATTTAGTTCCTTGTTGTTAGTTAGGTGTTGTGTGTAATTGTTCCTTGTCGTGTTGCTGCGCTACCTGTATTTTTGTGCGCTATTTTGGTAGCTTACCTCCTTGTTTGTATTTAGGAGAAGATTACGCACTTGTTTAGTGCGCCCGTTTGTGTACGCCTGTGCGCGCTTTTCTCCCCTCCGGGCTGGTTTTGGATTATTTTTGTGTGATCTACTAAAGTATTTTGTTGGACTTTACTTCAGCGTCCTGCGCCTGATTCCACACCACACCTACCTACAGCAACTCTTGACACCTGCTCCTAACATAACCTACCTTTAAATAGGTATTACGACCTGCTCCTAACATAACCTACCTTTAAATAGCTATCATCACCTGCTCCTAACATAACCTACCTGTAAATAGCTATCATCCCCTGCTCCTAACATAACCTACCTTTAAAAGCTATCATCACCTGCTCCTAACATAACCTACCTTTAAATAGCTATCATCACCTGCTCCTAACATAACCTACATTTAAATAGCTATCATCACCTTCTCCTAACATAACCTACCTTTAAATAGCTATCATCACCTGCTCCTAACATAACCTACCTTTAAATAGCTATCATCACCTGCTCCTAACATAACCTACCTTTAAATAGATATCATCCCCTGCTGCTAACATAACCTACCTTTAAATAGCTATCATCACCTGCTCCTAACATAACCTACCTTTAAATAGCTATCATTACCTGCTCCTATCATAACCTACCTTCAAATAGCTATCTTAACCTGCTCCTAACATAACCTACCTTTAAAAAGCTATCATCACCTACGTCGATATTGTTTTAAACCGGTCACTATATAGTATCCACTATCATGGCTGGCCAGGCCTCATGCTGGCCAGCGCACTAAACTAAATGTCATTGTGCACTGTCGGCAGGGAAACTTGCTCATATTGCATTGTACCTGGCCCTTGATTCTATTATCGCCTCCACAAAGCGCTGATCCCCTCCATATTGGGCAGCCTCCATCTTGTATCAAATTAACCCACTTTCTCTCCAAATATAAACACAGGCTACCAACTATGATGTCAGAGTCATCAGAAAGTGAAACAGGATAGAGGGATGGAGACAAATGGACAGAGGCTTGGCAGGCCAGCTGATTAGTAGAGAGAGAGAGAGAGAGAGAGAGAGAGAGAGAGAGAGAGAGAGAGAGAGAGAGAGAGAGAGAGAGAGAGAGAGAGAGAGAGAGAGAGAGAGAGAGAGAGAGAGAGAGAGAGAGAGAGAGAGAGAGAGAGAGAGAGAGAGAGAGAGAGAGAGAGAGTAATGACTTGGGTTCAGATTTAAAATGAAACAGTAAGTGTTAAAAATAATGAACGCATGTAGAAAATGGGTCAAGGTCTTGGGATGAATATTCATTTTGACTGAGATAACCAAAAGCACTCTTGTTCGCTCTTTAGTCTCATTAATTCTCACTTCAACCTGACCAAAGAAGCAGCTTCATAAAGAGGACGATTATAAATGACACATATAGATTGTTGTTTGACCTTCAGCCTCACCCACAAATGAAGGGCCAATGAACAAAACACATATTCATAATTATGTACGCTATTTGTCACTCATAACATGGTTTGTTCACTTGTACGTTTGAAGCTGTCTTGGTCAGTAGCCCTTGGGGCTATATTGCTTCTACTAAACAAGTCTGCAGAGTAAAGAGCTTTACTGAGAAGAATATAACAATTGTACAGCACTAGAGATAAAATAGGCCCTGGGATTTGTAGGTCCAACCATATTGTTATTGAAGTATCCCTAAATGTAATTCTGAGTGTCTTTCTCCATATCTCACTGGGACACAGACAGAGAGTGCAGACAGATGATGAATGGGGCCTTAAAATGAGTCTGGAACCCATAACTGAAAAAAAGCAGGCTTGGTACTCAAAATAAGTGAGATAGGGGAAAACAGTATTATTATGGAGGGGTTTCACTCCAAGTTCAATCTGAGCAAGCCAGACACCTTGAAAAGGGCCCTATGTATGGAACTCAGAGTTGAAATGAAAAATGGAACTGATGAAAGCACAGACAAACATAAAGCAGACAAATGACATGGGAAAAACAGTATTATTTTCCTAGGTTACCAGAACGGTCAATGTGGTACACAAGGGTTTAACAGTACTAGGTTGACAAGAGTAGCCTACTCATTTGGGGCTAGGTGAGAACGTGAACAGATCTATTTGTTCCAGCAGCCTCATGTAGTCTAATAGCAGCGTCTGGCTAAAGAACCACGCCACACGTGTCTCTGTATAGCTTCATCAGAGGTTACACAGTGGTCTAATTACCGACCAATGAACAGGGCCGTAGCACCTGTCCACCCCGACCTCGTTACACAAACCCAGAGTTGGAGCTGGTCACAGCGAGGTGAGAGGAATCTGATTCGGTTTCATCACAGAAGGCCTCAATGTGCCCTCGCAGGCTAGATAAAGAAGTGGTCAAAGTCAATAATAGTAAAGCAGACTTGGAAAATAGTGCTGTAAAATGTTAAAACGCCCAAATATTGTAATATAATATAAAAAGCAAATATACCTTACTGTCTCCCGTGGTGTAGTGGAGGGTAAACGCAAGTAAACCCAGTTTACACACCTTTTTTCCCCAAGACAGTTTACCCATCTTTTGGGGGAAAATGCATTGAAAGTATAGGGAGCGTTACTTATTTCAACGTGACCGGCGAATGCGGCGATCAGAGTTGACCTTTTACCACTGCATCACTGGCTGTCTCTATTAGTATAACCTGGTATGCAAATAATTACGGTCACTCTGGGTTGACACAACTTCAAGTAATCTGTCGAGGTAAGTAGTATGATGTATTGTATACACACACACACACACACACACACACACACATAGACACACACAAACACAAACTTCCTCTAAAACACAAACCATGGTGCTAAGCACAAAGTGGCACAGTGCAGCACCACTCAGCAGTAAAATCATATCTGATTCATAAGACCCATAGGAAATATGGCAATTTGTATAGCACACTGTACATATTTCCAGGTGCATGGAGGAAAAATGTGAGATGGCCTGTTGCCCCCTGTGAGATGGCCTGCTGCCCCCTGGCACCCTGACGAAACTACGTCGGCGAGTACATAAACCGCCTCTACCCTCCATTCAATTGGTGAACGTACAATCACTGGAGAACAAACTGGATTAGCTCTGCTCGACACTATCCTATCAATGGGACCTGAAGAACTGTAATATATTATGTTTCTCGGAGTCGTGGCTGAACAAGAACATGGATAATACACATCTAGCTGTTTTGTCTATGCATCGGCAGGACAGAACGGGAGCGGCGCGTAAGCTCAAGGGGGAGGTTGTTAACAACAGCTGGTGCGCAACCTCTAATATTAAGGAAGTCTCAAGGTTTTGCTCACCTGAGTTAGAATACCTCATGATAAGCTGTAGACCATACTATTTACCAAGAGAGTTTTCATCTATATATATTGTAGCTGTCTATTTACCACCACAAACATATACTGACACTAGCTGTATAGGGCCATAAGCAAACAAGAAAATGCTCCTAGTGGCTGGGGATTTTAATGCAGGAAAACTGAAATCTGTCTTACCTATATTCTACCAGCATGTCACCTGTGCAACTAGAAGTGAAAAAACTCAACATCACCTTTACTCCACACACAGAAACACATATAAAACTCTCCGTCGCCCTCCATTTGGCAAATCTGACCATAACTCTATCCTCATGATTCTTGCTTACAAGCAAAAACTCAAACAGGAAGTACCAGTGACGCGTTCAATATGGAAGTGGTCCGATGAAACGGATTCTAAACTACAGGACTGTTTCGCTAGCACAGACTGGACTATGTTTCGGGATTCATCCGATGGCATTGAGGAGTTTACCACATCAGTCAACGGCTTCATTAATAAGTGCATTGACGACGTCGTCCCCACAGTGACCGTATGAACATATCCCAACCTGAAGCCATGGATTACAGGCAACATCCGCACTGAGCTAAAGGCTAGAGCTGCCGCTTTCAAGGACCGGGAGAGTAATCCGGAGGCTTATAAGAAATCCCACTACGCCCTCCGATGAAACATCAGGCAGACAAATTGTCAATACATGACTAAGATCGAATCCTACTACACCAGCTCTGATGCTCGTTGGATATGGCAGGGCTTGCAAACTATCATGGATTACAAAGGGAAAATCAGCTGCGAGCTGCCCAGTGATGCGAGCCTACCAGACGTGCTAAATGCCTTCTATGCTCACTTTGAGGCAAACAACACTGAACCATGTATGAGAGCACCAGCTGTTCCGGATGACTGTGTGATCACGCTCTCTGTAGCCGATGTGAGTAAGACCTTTAAACAGATTAACATTCAGACGGATTACCAGGACACATACTCAGAGCATGCGCTGACCAGCTGGCAATTGTCTTCACTGACATTTTCAACCTCTCCCTGACCCAGTCTGTAATACTTACATGTTTCAAGCAAACAACCATAGTCCCTGTGCCCAAGAACACCAAGGTAACCTGTCTAAATGACTCGCCCCGTAGCACTCACATATGTAACCATTAAAGGCTTTGAAAGGATGGTCATGGCTCACATCAACACCATCATCCCATACAACCTGGTCCCACTACAATTTGCATACTGCCCCAACAGATCCACAGATGACACAATCTCCATTGCACTTCACACTGCTCTTTCCCACCTGGACAAAAGTAACACCTATGTGAGAATGCTTTTTATTGACTACAGTTCAGCGTTCAACACCATAGTGCTCGCCAAACTCATCCTTATGCTAAGGACCCTGGGACTGAACACCTCTCTCTGCAACTGGTTCCTGGATTTCCTGTCGGGCTGCCCCCAGGAGGTGAGGGTAGGCAACAACACATCCGCCTCGCTGACCCTCAACACGGGGGCCCCTCAGGGGTGTATGCTTAGACCCCTCCTGTACTCCCTGTTCACCCACGACTGTGTGGCCGGGCACAACTCCAACACCATCACTAAGTTTGCAGACAACACGACAGTGGTAGGCCTGATCACCGATGATGATGAGACAGCATGTAGGGAGGAGGTCAGAGAACTGTCAGTGTGGTGCCAGGACATCAACCTTTCCATTAATGTGAGCAAGACAAAGGAGCAGATCGTGGACTACAGGAAACTACAGGGACGAACACGCCCCCCATTCTCATCGATGGGGCTGTAGTGGAGCGGGTCGAGAGCTTCAAGTTCCTTGGTGTCCACATCACTAAGGATCTATTATGGTCCACACACACCAACAGTGTTGTGAAAAGGGCAAGACAGCGCCTCTTCCTCCTCTGGAGGCTAAAAAGATTTGGCATGGGCCCTCAGATGGTCAAAAAGTTATACAGTTGCAACATTGAGAGCATCTTGATTGGCTGCATCACCACTTGGTATGGCAACTGCTTGGCATCTGACCGCAAGGCACTACAGAGGGTAGTGTGTATGGTCCAGTACATCACTGAGGCCGAGCTTCCTGCCATTCAGGACCTCTATACCAGGCATTGTCAGAGGAAGGCACAAAACATTGTCAAACACTCCAGTCAACCAAATCATAGACTGTTCTCTCTGCTACCACACGGCAAGCGGTATCGATGCACCAAGTCTGGAACCAACAGGACCCTGAACAGCTTCTACCCCCAAGCCATAAGACTGCTAAATAGTTAGTTAAATATTTAACCAAATAGCTACCCTTTCTGCGACTATCTGCATTGACCATTTTTGCACTCATTTTTTTGACTCGTCACATACGCTGCTGCTATTGTTTATTATTTATTCCTAGTTACATTTACATATCTACCTCAATTACCTCGTACCCCTGCACATCGACTTGGTATTGGTACCCATTGTATATAGCCAAGTTATCGTTACTCATTGTGTATTTATTATTACTTGTATTATTACATGTTTTACTTTTTCTATTATTTATCTATTTTCTTTCTCTCTGCATTGTTGGGAAGGGCCCATAAGTAAGCATTTCAATGTTAGTCCACACCTGTTGTTTACGAAGCGTGTGACAAATAACATTTGATTTGATTGATTAGATGTAGAACCGTTTCCACAGCAGGTTCTACATGGAACCAAAAATAGTTCTACCTGAAACCAAAAAGGGTTCTGCAATGGGGACAGCTGAAGAACCCTTTTGGAACCCTTTTTTCTGAAAGCATGTACCACATGTACCACATGTACCAACCATCCGGAAGGAAATACATAATAACCCTACTAAAGATAGCCTCAGTCAGCTAAGACCAACGTTTGAAAACAACACAAGGCACCATTTTATTTTGTTGTCACTGTGTCAAACTGATCTGATGTAACTGCAGGCATGGTCATTTCCGAATCCCAGGAATAGCTGCTAGGTAAGTGGTCCCATCCCACTCTACCAATCATCTAGAGTAGGATGCTGCCTGACCTGATCTGACAGGTTACTTCTTTAGCAGGGTTGTGTTCATTAGGCACATAGTGTTTGAAAACATTTTTGCAACAAAAATAAATGAGCATTTCTTATTGGACAAGTACAGGTGTGTCACGGTTTCGGCCGAGGCTGCTCCTCCTCCTTGTTCGGGCAGGTTTCGGCGGTCGTCGTCCCCGGAGTACTAGCTGCCACCGATCTATGTTTCATGTTCGTTTGGTTTTGTCTTGATGTTGTACACCTGTGTCTAGTTAGTCCTTATTAGTGTCCTATTTAGTTCTCGTTGTGTGTGTCAGGTGTTGTGTGTGATTGCTCTTCTGTTTGGTGTTTCTGAGCTACGTGTTTCCCTCCGTTGTTTTGGAGAGGTTTTCGCACATGTTAGTGCGCCTATTGTTTGACGCCTGTGTGCGCCTTTATTCTCGCCTCCGGGCTTGTTTGCTCGTGTACTACGTGAATATTTCACTAAAGTCTTTTGGACTTAGTTTCTGCGTCCTGCGCTTGATTCCTGCACCACACCCACCTTCAGCACCCCTGACAAGGTGGGTCCCTCCCTGTTTCAGTTTGTTTTCTTCCCTTTGGTGGTTATTGAACAGGACAGGGGCGGTGTGTTCATTAGGGCGATATGGGCGACGCACTGCCAAACGGGAAAAGGAAGGGATTTTTTTTCTAATCAATTATATCACGGCAACAGTAGTTATCAGTGTTGTAATCTAGACGTCTGATCTGCCACTAAATGTCCAATCAGGCTAAAGTCGTGCTTCAAATGGCCCCCCCCCCCCCCCCTTTTGGGGCGATTTCAGTCAGGTTGAAAATCGCCCAGAATTCTCTCATAGACTCCCATGTAAAATCAATTTTTTTTTCAAATATCAGAGCTTTCAATACAATCTCTATGGGTTTCTGAGGGCTTGCACTTACGCGCTTTCGTCATACGTAACATAACCATGAACGTAACTAAGAAAAGAGCGGGTAGCCTCATCAATCAATTCACTACTACTATCAAAATGGCTAGGCTTCAGTGCAACTCGATTGTGTCTTTGAAAGAAGTTCCTTTTTGTCGGCGAACAAATGAAGATAAATTGGCAACGAAACAATTAGGACCTCCCAGACCAAATTTAATAATTCAACAGGTTTCTACTAAAGGCGGAAAGTCCTACACCCGAGGATTTTACAAAAATTGGTACGAACGAAAAACCTGGCTAGCAGGCTGCGATGTAGCTAATGCAGTCTTCTGCTACCCCCTGCTTACTCTTTCACCCTGAAGGCGGCACGGCAGACAGCACCGCTTGGACAGCGACTGGTGTGTAACGGACCTGCACCATCTTTCAGGAAAGATTAAGAAACATGAGCTGTCAAAGACCCACATGGATAGCTGTTTGAGATTGTCTGCTTTGGGGAGTGAACATTGCCACTCAACTGGATGAGGGATACAGGCTAGCTGTCCGCCGCCACAACGATGAGGTTAGTGTTGATAATCACAAGTTTACTGGAGAACTGAGACCAAGTAGAGACTTTGGACAGGGTGGATATGGTATAATAAAGGCAGTTTATTCAGAGGTAAAGATATCTGGAATCGCGTGCACGGACCCGTTCGTTATCTGAAGACAATGTTTCATTGTGTGCAGACATTTTATGCAATAAATTAAGTAGGTTGAATCTAGTAGTTCTGATCTTCTGATTGGTCCTGATGAGTTGGGCGAGGTCCCCTCCAGGCTAGTGTCACTGTTGCATTGGCTCTGAGTCGGGTTCTCTGTCTTCAAATGTTCAGCCTAAGAGAGGGGATTTTTGTGTGTGTGTGTGTGTTTAACAGTGATGATGTGTGTGTGTGTGTGTGTGTGTGTGTGTGTGTTTAACAGTGATGATGTGTGTGTGTGTGTGTTTGTGTGTGTGTGTGTGTGTGTCCTCAGAGCAAGAACTCGTGAGTTGGAAGAACTGAGAGGCCTATGGCGTGGGTGTTGTCCTTGGCCACCTGCTGACAAGGCTGACAAGATAGGACCCTTTTGTCCATTGTTATTGGATAGGAACAGAACTTATAACCAGCTCCTGATCTAAATAGATCTTAGCACAACATTTTACTCAACATATCATATTCCATATTCACTATAACAAATATATTTACTACGACATTAGCAAGAACCGCCACATCCTCAGCCGGCTAATCCAGTGTGTGAAGTTTTGCGGAGTGTTTGAGTTAGCTTTGCGAGGCAAAGATGAAACTGAGGGCTCCACCAACCCTGGTAAGCCAACACTTTTGAGATCAGTCAATAAATGCTTCTGGTATTGACTTATATGCTGCCCCTGTCTTCATGTTGTTGCTGGACATATCTTTTTTTAAATGTGTGTAGGTCACCTAAATCATCAGAAAAATTGCCCCCCCTGAGAATTTTTTCAGGAGCCGCCACTGGAACAGGACCCTGATTTACTTCTCAATGTCAGCTGTGTCACCAACATAAAGACAGACAGACGACAATGGGCCTCCCTGCAGGCACGTAACTTGCGGGGGGAAGAGGGGATCATGACCCCCCCAATATTAGAAACAGGTCAGTTTGACCCCCTCAATAATATACCATGATGAGTTTGATTGATTGGGGAAAATATCCACAGTGTAAAGTGCCAGGCAGCTACTGGCTTTATGTGGCTGTGCACCACAGTGACTCAGTTCTTAATTTTATGATTGGATCCCCCCACCGCCAAATACGCTTTTTGAAAAATAGCGTATTTGCCGGTGGGGAGAACATAGATCAATAATAGAAAAAGTAAAACACGTTGTCATGACTTGCCCTCATGGGCTGAGGATCGAAGATGCCGGCTAGGCAAAGGTTTGAACATCCCCTTTCCTGGGGGCCAGTTTTATGACCGGTCCTAAATTCCTTGCAGAAACTTTCTTTTCCGTGCCATGCAGTATTGGGAGAGGGAATTTCCCTGTGAGACAAAGGAAGTCTTCCCGCCAAAACTCCAAAATCCAAAAGTGGATAATGAAACAATATTCCTACTTAAAAGAATTTGGGAAATGGTCGGTTGGGGACTTAAAGAACAATCATGTCAAATTCTTTACTATGTTGTGATGTCATTTAAGATGGTGGAACAACATAACTGTTTCTCTGGGGGTGTACACTTCCCAGTTATGAGATTTTAGCATTCTAGATGAGATTATTGTTTTCCATATTGATTTGTTCTCAGTCAGTGGCCACGGCCAGATGAGCACAAACATGATGAAACGCCCCCTTTTCTACTCAAGTGTAAAATGTTCTCAAGGCTTCTGGAAAGAAATGCTGTCGGCATGCTCAACTGGTGTCGCTCATTCAGTCGACCGAAACTTTCAACCAGTTCTCCCCATTAAGCAACGAGTCGGAGTCAGAGGCCGAGTCTTCTCAGGTCTCTCCTCCACCCGTTACGGGGTCTGAGCCACCGAAGCCTCCCACCATTAGCTCTGACAAATTGAAAACCTTAGTCATTGGCGACTCCGTTACCCGCAATATTAGACTTAAAAATAATCATCCAGCGATCATACACTGTTTACCAGGGGGCAGGGCTACCGACGTAAAGGCTAATCTGAAGAGGGTGCTGGCTAAGGCTAAAACCGGGGAGCATAGCGAGTTTAGGAATATTGTTATCCACGTCGTCTCCAACAATGTTGAAACAGTCAGAGGTCACCAAGCGCAACATTGCTTCAGCATGTAAATTAGCTAGAAAGAAGTGTCGGCATCGAGTAATTGTCTCTGGCCCCCTCCCAGTTAGGAGGAGTGATCAGCTCTACAGCAGTCTCACAACTCAATCGCTGGTTTAAAACTGTTTTCTGCCCCTCCCAAAATATATAATTTGTAGATAATTGGCCCTCTTTCTGGGACTCACCCACAAACAGGACCAAGCCTGGCCTGCTGAGGAGTAACGGACTCCATCCTAGCTGGAGGGGTGCTCTCATCTTATCTAGCAACATAGACAGGGCTCTAACTCCTCTAGCTCCACAATGAGATAGGGTGCAGGCCAGGCAGCAGGCTGTTAGCCAGCCTGCCAGCTTAGTGGAGTCTGCCACTAGCACAGTCAGTGTAGTCAGCTCAGCTACCCCCATTGAGACTGTGTCTGTGCCTCGATCTAGGTTGGGCAAAACTAAACATGGCAGTGTTCGCCTTAGAAATCTCACTGAAATAAAGACCTCCTCCATTCCTGTCATTATTGAAAGAGATTGTGGTATCTCACATCTCAAAATAGGGCTACTTAATGTTAGATCCCTCACTTCCAAAGCAGCTATAGTCAATGAACTAATCACTGATCATAATCTTGATGTGATTGGCCTGACTGAAACATGGCTTAAGCCTGATTAATTTACTGTGTTAAATGAGGCCTCTCGTCCTGGTTACACTAGTGACCATATCCCCCACGCATCCCGCAAAGGCGGAGGTGTTGCTAACATTTACGATAGCAAATTTCAAAAAACAAAAAAATACAGCTTTTTCGTGTTTTTAGCTTCTATGCAGCCTACTCAATCAATTTTTATAGCTACTGTTTACAGGCCTCCTGGGCCATATACAGAGTTCCTCACTGAGTTCCCTGAATTCCTATTGGACCTTGTAGTCATGGCAGATAATATTCTAATTGTTGGTGATTTTAATATTCACATGGAAAGGTCCACAGACCCACTCCAAAAGGCTTTCGACTCAATGGGTTTTGTCCAACATGTTTCCGGATCTAACTCATTGCCACAGTCATACCCTGGATCTAGTTTTGTCCCGTGGAATAAATATAGTGTTTTTCCTCATAAACCTGGACTATCGCACCACCATCTTATTACATTTGCAATCGCAACAAATAATCTTCTCAGACCCCAACCAAGGATCATCAAAAGCCGTGCTATAAATTCTCGGACAACCCAAAGATTCCTAGATGCCCTTCCAGACTCCCTCCACCTACCAAAGGACTTTGGAGTACAAAAATCGGTTAACCACCTAACTGAGGATCTACATTTAACCTTGCATAATACCCTAGATGCAGTCGCACCCCTAAAAACGAAAAACATTTGTCACAAGAAACTAGCTCCATGGTATACAGAAAAGGTATTCAACGAAAATATCATGATCATTAGAAAGCAAATTACAGACTCCTCTTTGAATCTGCGTATTTCTCCAAAGCTCAGTTGTCCTGAGTCTGCACAGAACTGCCAGGACCTAGGATCAATGGAGACTCTACAACATTCGGAGAGTGCGACCCTGCCTTACACAGGAAGCGGCGCAGGTCCTGGTCCAGGCACTTGTCATCTCCCGTCTGGACTACTGCAACTCGCTGTTGGCTGGGCTCCCTGCCTGTGCCATTAAACCCCTACAACTCATCCAGAATGCCGCAGCCCGTCTGGTGTTCAACCTTCCCAAGTTCTCTCACGTCACCCCCCTCCTCCGCACACTCCACTGGCTTCCAATTGAAGCTCGCATCCGCTACAAGACCATGGTGCTTGCCTTTGGAGCAGTGAGGGGAACGGCACCCCTGTACCTTCAGGCTCTGATCAGTCCCTACACCCAAACGAGGACATTGCGTTCATCCACCTCTGGCCTGCTGGCTCCCCTTCCTCTGCGGAAGCACAGCTCCCCCTCAGCCCAGTCAAAACTGTTCGCTGCTCTGGCACCCCAATGGTGGAACAAGCTCCCTCACGACGCCAGGACAGCGGAGTCACTCACCACCTTCCGGAGACATTTGAAACCCCACCTCTTTAAGGAATACCTGGGATAGGCTAAAGTATTCCTTCTAACCCCCCCCCCCCCCCAAATTGTAAAGTGGTTATCCCACTGGCTATAGGGTGAACGCACCAATTTGTGAGTCGCTCTGGCTAAGAGCGTCTGCTAAATGACGTTAATGTGCCCTTGAGCAAGGCACTTAACCCTAATTGCTCCTGTAAGTCGCTCTGGTTAAGAGCGTCTGCTAAATGACTAAAATGTAAAATGTAAAAATGGAGACACTCACGTTTTTTTATTCTATATCTCTTGACACATTCATGAAAATAGTCATGGCCTCTAAACCTTCAAGCTGCATCCTGGACCCTATTCCAACTAAACTACTGAAAGAGATATTTCCTGTGCTTGGCCCTCGAATGTTGAACATAATAAATGGCTCCCTATCCACCAGATGTGTACCAAACTCACTAAAAGTGGCAGTAATAAAGCCTCTCTTGAAAAAGCCAAACCTTGACCATGAAAATGTAAAAAACGATCGGCCTATATCGAATCTCCCATTTCTCTCAAATAATTTTGAAAAAGCTGTTGCGCAGCAACTCACTGCCTTCCTGGAGACAAATAATGTATACGAAGCGCTTCAGTCTGGTTTTAGACCGCATCATAGCACTGAGACTGCACTCGTGAAGGTGATAAATGACCTTTTAATGGCGTCAGACCAAGGCTCTGCATCTGTCCTCGTGCTCCTAGACCTTATTGCTGCTTTTGACACCATCGATCACCGCATTATTTTGGAGAGATTGAAAACCTTAATTGGTCTACACGGACAAGTTCTTGTCTGGTTTAGATCTTATCTGTCGGAAAGATATCAGTTCGTCTCTGTGGATGGTTTGTCCTCTGACAAATCACTTGTAAGTTTTGGTGTTCCCCAAGGTTCCGTTTTAGGACCACTATTGTTTTCCCTATATATTTTACCTCTTGGTGATGTCATTCGGAAACACAATGTTAACATTCACTGCTATGCGGATGATACACAGCTGTACATTTCGATTAAACATGGTGAAGCCCCAAAATAAAACTGTGAAGGACCTCGGCGTTACTCTGGACCCTGATTTCTCTTTTGACGAACATATCAAGAATATTTCAAGGACAGCTTTTTTCCAGCTTCGTAACATTGCAAAAACCAGAAACCTTTTGTCCAAAATGATGCAGAAAAGCTAATCCATGCTTTTGTCACTTCTAGATTAGACTACTGCAATGCTCTACTCTCCAGCTACCCGGATAAAGCAATAAATAAACTTTAGTTAGTGCTAAACACGGCTGCTAGAATCTTGACTAGAACCAAAAAATGTGATTATATTACTCAGGTGCTAGCCTCTGGCTTCCTGTTAAGGCTAGGGCTGATTTCAAGGTTTTACTGCTAACCTACAAAGCATTACATGGACTTGCTCCTACCTATGTGACCTACACGTAAGCTATGGTCACAAGACACAGGCCTCCTTATTGTCCCTAGAATTTCTAAGCAAACAGCTGGAGGCAGCGCTTTCTCCTATAGCGCTCCATTTTGATGGAATGGTCTGCCTATCCATGTGAGGGACGCAGACTCGGTCTCGACCTTTAAGTCTTTACTGAAGACGCATCTCTTCAGTAGGTCCTATGATTGAGTGTAGTCTTGCCCAGGGGTGCAAAGGTGAACGGAAAGGCACTGGAGCAACAAAACGCCCTTGCTGTGTCTGCCTGGCCGGTTCCCCTCTCTCCATTGGGATGTTCTGCTTCTGACCCTATTACGGGGGTTGAGTCACTGGCTTACTAGTGCTCTTCCATGCCGTCCCTAGGAGGGGTGCGTCACTGGAGTGGGTTGAGTCACTGACGTGATCTTCCTGTCCGGTTTGGCGCCCCCTTGGGCTTGTGCGGTGGATGAGATCTTCATGGGCTATACTCAGCCTTGTCTCAGGGTAGTAAGTTGGTGGTCTGTTGATATCCATCTAGTGGTGTGGGGGCTGTGCTTTGGCAAAGTGGGTGGGGTTATATCCTGCCTGGTTGGCCCTGTCCAGCTTCCAGTACCTATGCTGCAATAGTCTATGTGCCGGGGGGCTAGGGTCAGTCTGTTATATCTGGTGTAATTCTCCTGTCTTATCCAGTGTCCTGCTGTTTCGACCTCTGAATTCCCAGCTATGAAAAGCCTAGTGACATTTACTCCTGATGTACTGACCTGTTGCACCCTCTACAACCACTGTGATAATTATTTGACCCTGCTGGTCATTACATTTTACATTTTACATTTTAGTCATTTAGCAGACGCTCTTATCCAGAGCGACTTACAGTTAGTGAGTGCATACATTATTTTCTTTATTTTTTTTTCATACTGGCCCCCCGTGGGGCATCTTGGAGAACAATCTGGCCTTAATGGCCATGTACAGCGCATTCGGAAAGTATTCAGACCCCTTGACTTTTTCCACATTTTGTTACGTTACAGCCATATTCTAAAATTGAACATTGCATTTACATAAGTATTTAGACCCTTTACTCAGTACTTTGTTGAAGCACCTTTGGCAGCGATTACAGCCTCGATTCTTCTTTGGTATGACACTACAAGATTGGCACACCTGTATTTGGGGAGTTTCTACCAATCTTCTCTGCAAATCCACTCAAGCGCTGTCAGGTTGGATGGGGAGCGTTGCTGCACAGCTATTTTCTGGTCTCTCCAGAGATGTTCGATCGGGTTCAAGTCCGGGTTCTGGCTGGGCCACTCAAGGACATTCAGAGACTTGTCCCGAAGTCACTCCTGCGTTGTATTGGCTGTGTGTTTAGGGTTGTTAAGGTGAAATTTCGCCCCAGTCTGAGGTCCTGAGCGCTCTGGAGCAGGTTTTCGTCAAGGATCTCTCTGTACTTTGCTCCGTTCATCTTTCCCTCGATCCTGACTAGTCTCCTAGTCCATGCTGCTGAAAAACATCCCCACAGCATTATTCTGCCACTACCATGCGTCACCGTAGGGATGGTGCCAGGTTTCCTCCAGACGTAACGCTTGGCATTCAAGCCAAAGAGGTCAATCTTGGTTTCATCAGACCAGATAATCTTTTTTCTCATGGTCAGAGTCCTTTAGGTGCCTTTTCGCAAACTCCAAGCGGCCTTCCGTCTGGCCACTCTACCATAAAGGACTGATTGGTGGAGTGCTGCAGAGATGGTTGTCCTCCTGGAAGGTTTTCCCATCTCTACAGAGGAACTCTGTAAGAGTCTTGGTGGTTCCAAACTTCTTCTATTTAAGAATGATGGAGGCCACTGTGTTCTTGGGGACCTTTAATGCTGCAGAAAGGTTTTGGTACCCTTCCCCAGATATGTGCTTCGACACAATCCTGTATCGGAGCTCTATGGACAATTCCCTCGACCTCATGGCTTGGTTTTTGCTCTTACATGCACTGTCAACTGTGGGACCTTATACAGACAGGTGTGTGCCTTTCTAAATCATGTCCAATCAATTGAATTTACCACAGGTGGACTCCAATCAAGTTGTAGAAACATCTCACTGATGAGCAATGGAAACAGGATGCACCTGAGCTCAATTTCGAGTCTCATAGCAAAGGGTCTGAATACTTATGTAAAGCAGGTATTTCTGTTTTTTATTTTTTATAAATTTGCAGGCATTTCTAAAAACCTGTTTTCGCTCCTTCATTATGGGGTATTGTGTGTAAATTCATGAGGATTTTATTTATTTAATCCATTTTAGTCTGTAACGTAACAAAATGTGGAAAAAATCAAGGGGTCTGAATACTTTCCAAATGCACTCTACTGTTATAATCGCCAACCCGGCACAGCCAGAAGAGGACTGGCCACCCCTCAGAGCCTTGTTCCTCTCTAGGTTTCTTCCTAGGTTCCTGCTTTTCTAGGGATTTATAAATACATTTGATTGAATTTGATTTATATACCACGGCTGTCAGCCAATCAGCATTCAGGGCTCGAACCACCCAGTTTAAAATGCACAATGATGTCTACAGTAGATACAGTATGTTGATATGTAATGTGCTTTTAGAACACATTTGTGGTTCAACACTTCAGCGATTCATGTGTATAAAGTGTCAATGTGTCAAGTATTTATTCCATGTGAAGAGGACAGAAGGGACTAGAGGGATAACAACAATGAGGCTGTTGGTCTGGCTGTTAAGTGTCAGTATAGTGGAGCGTGGCATATACTGTATATGTAGATACTTTACAATGCCGTATACATTAATACAAATTGTGCGTCAATCTAAGTAAAACTTTTTTTAAATACCCATCAATATCTGTCAGTTAAAGCTAGAGATATCTCAATCCACCACATCCACCTATGTAGGCCTTGCGCATCTGCGGTGGAAGGCGGCCGAGATACAACGGTGTTTGTCAGACCGTGAGACATACCGAAAATCGGTATTCTCACGAAAACGCCTGTAGAGTCCGAACAGTTTGGTCTACAAACTAATATGACCACTATGGAAAGATGAGACTCGTCTGAAGATAACCCATACAAATGAATGGATGTACAGAGGTCGTTTTGTGCCAACAAAAATAAGGGGTTAAATATGTGTCCTAAAACACAAAAATATTTCCTGTGCTTTCATATTATATATTTACATTTTACATTTTAGTCATTTAGCAGACGCTCTTATCCAGAGCGACTTACAGTTAGTGAATACATATTTTTTTATACTGGCCCCCCGTGGGAATCGAACCCACAACCCTGGCGTTGCAAACGCCATGCTCTATCAACTGAGCTACATCCCGGCCGGCCATTCCCTCCCCTACCCTGGACGACGCTGGGCCAATTGTGCGCCGCCCATGAGTCTCCCGGTCGCGGCCGGCTGCGACAGAGCCTGGATTCGAACCAGGATCTCTAGTGACACAGTTAGCACTGCGATGCAGTGCCTTAGACCACTGCGCCACTCAGGAGTACGTATTATCTCCTAGCTATAGGACAGACACTTCAAAACCTTTTTTTTTTACTGTCTTCTTTACCATTTATGAATGTGCTATTCAATGTTTCTATGGGCTATAGTAGTAAAGGCCAAATTCAATACTTTATCAAATATTTCTTTTAAAATATTTTTTGGTACCTAAAAGGATCCTAAAATTCAAGCATCCAGCATCATGGTAAAAAAAAAAATTGTATTACATACTCTGCTGTTCTGTCACGTGTGCAATAATGTGGAATGATGTCAGAGGGAAAGAAATTGTGTTCGTTGTTTGAAGTAAAGTCTTTGTTGTTGTAATATCGCAAACGGAGGAGGCAGTTTCAACCGCTTTGGATGCCAGCTTTAAGATATCGATTTGATTGTGTGCACAGTGTCAATGTGTCAAGCATTCATTCCATGCAAAGAGGACGAAAATGACTTGTGATCTGCATCATAACAGTTGGTCAAGTGGTGCAATTTAACACACCATAGGACAGCAGCAGCAGTGATAGCATGGGTGTGAGACTAAGTGGAGAATGACTATAATGGAGCATGACATCATGACACAGATGATACGCCTGCTACCTGTGAAAGCCGCTGCATTTCTTCCCACAATCCATTTTCATGGGAAACCATCAGAGCCACTTATGTGGAGCTGGGGAGAAGAGGATGAGCGGACCTGGTTTACTGGCCTGTTGCCTTTTCTGGCCTGTGTGTATGTGTGCGTGTCTCTGTGTGTGTCTCTCTGTGTGTGTGTGTGTGTGTGTGTCTGTGTGTGTGTGTGTCTGTGTGTGTGTGTGTGTCTGTGTGTGTGTGTGTGTCTGTGTCTGTGTCTGTGTGTGTGTGTGTGTCTGTGTGTGTGTGTGTGTGTGTCTGTGTGTGTGTGTTTGTGTGTGTGTGTGTGTGTGTGTGTTTGAGGAGCGGACCTGCTTTTTCTGGCCAGTGCGTGTGAAAGAGAGCCATTACGGTGGGACTGTGCACTTCCAGTCAACTCAATGGTCTTCTGTGTATCATTGTAGCTCTGTTTGTTTGCTCTAGCCAGTGCTTGAATTGGGGCGGTGAACACTGGTACGGAATACCGGCTCCTCCGATTTTCTACTGCTTCAGTACTAGCAACTGTTATAGAATATTCACTCTAAAATATGAATACCAGTACGATAAATACCAGCACCTAGAATTAGTCATTTGCATTCCACTTTTTAAAGATGCGCTCTCAAACTTTGATATAATGATTTAATATAAAGGTCCCAGTTTTTTTAGTACTACGTCATCAAATTGTGTGCTATGTCATCCATTTCGTATTGTTAGGTTCTGAACAAATAGTATTAACTCAAACGGACGACTACAAAAAGCTCAAGCCAAGTTTATTCATCCCATTGGGTCATACAGCTGCAAAGACAAAGTATGATTATACACAAACATATATTTATAACCTCCGTTTGTACCCTCTTCCCAGACAAGCCCTCCCCCTCCTAGGATGTACAATGAATCTCTGTGGCTAGGCATGTGGTGTTATCGTTCCAGCCCGTCCGGAACCTTTGGTACTCCTCCACCCGTCTCCCGGTCTTCTTATCAGACTAGGGAGTCTAAAGGCTTCTGTGGTGTAAAGTACTTTAGTAAAAATACTTTAAAGTACTACTTAAGTAATTTTTGGGGTATCTGTACTTTACTTTACTATTTATATTTTTGTCATCTTTTACTTCACTACATTCCTAAAGAAAATAATGTACTTTTTACTCCATACATTTTCCCTGACACCCAAAAGTACTCGTTACATTTTGAATGCTTAGCAGGACAGGAAAATGGTCCAATTCACGCACTTATCAAGAGAACATCCCTGGGCATCCCTACTGCCTCTGATCTGGCGGACTCATTAAACACAAATGCTTCATTTGTAAATTATGTCTTAGTGTTGGAGTGTGCCCCTGGCCATCCGTAAATAAAATCAAAAACAAGAAAATTGTGCCGTCTGGTTTGCTTAATATAAGCAATTTGAAATGATTTATACTTTTAGTTTTACTTTTGATACTTAAGAATATTTTTGCTATTACATTTACTTTTGATACAGAAGTATATTTAAAACCAAATACTTTTAGTATTTTACTGGGTGACTTTCACTTTTACTTGAGTCATTTTCTAGTAAGGTAACTTTACGTTTACTTTTTAAAGTATGACAATTGGGTACTTTTCCACCACTGGGAGTATAGATTCTTGCAGCCTGCCTCAGTCCATTGTTAATTATCCGGACTCATACACAAAGAGCTATTTGAGAATAAGCGACCCATTCGTACTCAAGTGAATATAATGATGCAAAACATATTGAGAGAATATGATGATACATAACAGTGAAGCTATAACATATTGAGAGAATGTAATGATATATAACAGTGAAGCTATAAGACAGCGTCGTAGGGCAGTAGTTTATAATATATTAGTTCTAACACATGTCTCCCATCTCACCCTTATGGAAACATTCTGTCTCAGAGACAGGTCCACTTTGTTATATGATTATAAACATACTAAAACATACTCAAGTCAATTAGTCAGTTTCCAACAGTATGATATGTTACGTCCTGCATTATTATTATTATTATTATTATTATTATTATTATTATTATTATTATTATTATTATTATTATTATTATTATTCATTTTTTTGCAATTTGAATGATATCTTACGAATCCAATTTGCACTATATGTTAAGAATTTGTTGTGCTTAAGATCCTGGAGTGCGTCTTTAAGCACTGGCTTTGTCATTACTGTGGTTTATGTGTTGTTTCTGGATGGTTGTGTTATGCTGTAGCCTATAGCTCTGTCATTACTGGGGTTTATGTGTTGTTGGGTGGTGGTGTTGTAATGTAGCCTATAGCTCTGTCATTACTGGGGTTTATGTGTTGTTGGTTGGTTGTGTTGTAATGTAGCCTATAGCTCTGTCATTACTGTGGTTTATGTGTTGTTGGTTGGTTGTGTTGTAATGTAGCCTATAGCTCTGTCATTACTGTGGTTTATGTGTTGTTGGTTGGTTGTGTTGTAATGTAGCCTATAGCTCTGTCATTACTGTAGCCTATAGCTCTGTCATTAATGTGGCCTATAGCTCTGTCATTAATGTGGCCTATACAGTGGCTTGCGAAGTATTCACCCCCCTTGGCATTTTTCCTATTTTGTTGCCTTACAACCTGGAATTAAAATTGATTTGATTCACACAACATGCCTACCACTTTGAAGATGCAAAATATGTTTTATTGCGAAACAAACAAGAAATAAGACAAGTCAATACTTTGTAGCGCCACCTTTTGCAGCAATTACAGCTGCAAGTCTCTTGGGGTATGTCTCTATAAGCTTGGCACATCTAGCCACTGGGATTTTTGCCCTTTCTTCAAGGCAAAACTGCTCCAGCTCCATCAAGTTGGATGGGTTCTGCTGGTGTACAGTAATCTTTAAGTCATATCACAGATTCTCAATTGGATTGAGGTCTGGGCTTTGACTAGGCCATTCCAAGATATTTAAATGTTTCCCCTTAAACCACTCGAGTGTTGCTTTAGCAGTATGCTTAGGGTCATTGTCCTGCTGGAAGGTGAACCTCCGTCCCAGTCTCAAATCTCTGGAAGACTGAAACAGGTTTCCCTCAAGACTATCCCTGTATTTAGCGCCATTCATCATTCCTTCAATTCTGACCCGTTTCCCAGTCCCTGCCGATGAAAAAAATCCCCACAGCATGATGCTGCCACCACCATGCTTCACTGTGGGGATGGTGTTCTCGGGGTGATGAGAGGTGTTGGGTTTGCGCCAGACATAGCGTTTTCCTTGATGGCCAAAAAGCTAAATTTTACTCTCATCTGACCAGAGCTCCTTCTTCCATATGTTTGGGGAGTGTCCCACACACCTTTTGGCGAACACCAGACGTGTTTACTTATTTTTTTCTTTAAGCAATGGCTTTTTTCTGGCCACTCTTATATAAAACCCAGTAATTTGGAATGTACGGCTTGAAGTGGTCCTATGGACAGATACTCCAATCTCCGCTGTGGTGCTTTGCAGCTCCTTCAGGGTTATCTTTAGTGTCTTTGTTGCCTCTCTGATTAATGCCCTCCTTGCCTGGTCCATGAGTTTTGGTGGGTTGCCCTCTCTTGGCAGGTTTGTTGTGGTGCCATATTCTTTCCATTTTTTAATAATGGATTTAATGGTGCTCCTTGGAATGTTCACCCACCACTTTTCCATTATTTATTTTTTAGAATTTTTTGAAACAAGTAATTTTTTTCATTTCACTTCACCAATTTGGACTATTTTGTGTATGTCCATTGCATGAAATCCAAATATAAATCCACTTAAATTACAGGTTGAAATGCAACAAAATAGGAAAAACGCCAAGGGGGATGATTACTTTGGCAAGGCACCGTAGCTCTGTCATTACTGTAGCATATAGCTCTGTCATTACCGTAGCATATAGCTCTGTCATTACTGTAGCATATAGCTCTGTCATTACTGTAGCATATAGCTCTGTCATTACTGTAGCCTATAGCACTGTCATTACTGTAGCCTATAGCACTGTCATTACTGTAGCCTATAGCACTGTCATTACTGTAGCCTATAGCGCTGTCATTACTGTAGCCTATAGCACTGTCATTACTGTAGCCTATAGCACTGTCATTACTGTAGCCTATAGCACTGTCATTACTGTAGCCTATAGCACTGTCATTACTGTAGCCTATAGCACTGTCATTACTGTAGCCTATAGCTCTGTCATTACTGTAGCCTATAGCACTGTCATTACTGTAGCCTATAGCTCTGTCATTACTGTAGCCTATAGCACTGTCATTACTGTAGCCTATAGCACTGTCATTACTGTAGCCTATAGCACTGTCATTACTGTAGCCTATAGCACTGTCATTACTGTAGCCTATAGCACTGTCATTACTGTAGCCTATAGCGCTGTCATTACTGTAGCCTATAGCACCGTCATTACTGTAGCCTATAGCACCGTCATTACTGTAGCCTATAGCACTGTCATTACTGTAGCCTATAGCTCTGTTATTACTGTAGCCTATAGCACTGTCATTACTGTAGCCTATAGCACCGTCATTACTGTAGCCTATAGCTCTGTTATTACTGTAGCCTATAGCTCTGTCATTACTGTAGCATATAACTCTGTCATTACTGGGGTTTATAGCTATTTTTACTCTCAATGCTAATACCATGTCATTTCATCCACATGACCTAGTACTTGTGCAACTCTGCAATGGGAACTGTTGATTTTTATGATCAACCTTTTCTTTGGTAAAACATCAACTTCTACATGCTTCTGTGAACTTGAGCTCTTTTTTTAACCTCTCTACTTGTTGTAAACAAGTCTGTTTTTCCATGGAATACTAGATACAATGTTGTTTACAATGGCTCTTGATATTCTAAACACTTACATTTACATTTACATTTACGTCATTTAGCAGACGCTCTTATCCAGAGCGACTTACAAATTGGTGCATTCACCTTACACTTGGCAATGTTTCACAGCTTAAACAATGATTGTGAAACAGCACAACCACATTTTCCTAACTCTTCACTTATTTACTTTATGGTGGAAGAAGATCCAGTGACCTTTAATGTGGATTTCTACTGAGTCGTCTCCAGAGTAGTAACCCTAACCCACACAGGCACCTATACACACATAGACACACACACACACACACACACACACACACACACACACACACACACACACACACACACACACACACACACACACACACACACACACACAGACACACACAAACAGACACACAGACACGCAGACACGCATGCACACACACACACACAGACACACACACACACACACACACACAGACAGACACACACACACAGACACACACACACACATAGAAACACACAGATACTCACCCCCACATATCCTCTCTCCCACTCCCTCTCTCTCTCATCTCTCTATCCCTCCCTACCTCGCTCTCTCGCCTCTCTATCCCTCTCTCCCTCCCTCCCTGTCTTTCTCTCTCCACCAGTTCTACCTTCTCTCCCCCTCCCAGCCACCTCTCTCCCCCTCTCGCTCTCTTTCTACCCTCTCTTTGTGTTTGTGTTCCTCCGCAGGAGAGCGTGAATACCGCTGATTCCATCCTGTCACGGACTCAGACCCCCTCTTATGCTCCGTCCCGGCTACTCTGACCTCACGCAGAGAAAACACAGTGGTCCTTGTCCCAACAGATCTCAGCCAATCACACGCATCAGACTCATTTCCCTCTCTCCCGCAGTCAGTTGTTACCATTACCAACCAGCCAATTAGAGAGAAGAGAACAGAAGAAATGAAAGACTACATGAGATTAGAAAAGCATGTTGTCATTCTGTGAAAAGAAATACTGTCTCAGATAAAAACACCAACCGTTTCTGCTATGAAATAACTAACCCTGCTGTTTTATTTTATTTATTTTTTAGTCATTTAGCAGACGCTCTTATCCAGAGCGACTTACAGGAGCAATTAGGGTTAAGTGCCTTGCTCAAGGGCACATTTTTCACCTAGTTGGCTCAGGGATTAGAACCAGCGACCTTTCGGTTACTGGCACAACGCTCTTAACCACTAAGCTACCTGCCGCTGTAATGATATGATGAGACTGTTGGCTATTGTCTATATCTGTCTGTGGGTTTACACACACAGGCTGGGCTATTATGAAACAGGTTTCTTATAAACAAGGTTGGTAACTGAGTCATGTCACACTAATCATGACACATCTTTCTGAAGAGGTTGACGTTGATTGTAACTTTATTTCTCCTTAGTCAGTCACAAAAAAATATATATATTGTAAAGGTTGATGACTCAACAGCCAGGTTGTGGCAGAGCAGTGGGAGAGATGTGACCTATGAAAACAGTTTTAATGGTGTTACCTTTTCTCTGATTCAATGCAGTTGACATACCTGGATGATGCACGAAATATGGAAACAGTCAAGACTGATTTATCTCCACACTTTACCCTCACCAATTAACTTGGAGAGTAACACATGCAAAAGGTCTGACTCATCGCAGTTTTCACCCCATATATAATTACACGGATCACATATCCTAGCATAGCAATGTAAATGTGACTTATAGGCCCACTCAGGGGTGTGAATACTAATTAAATTGCTCAAGGTGTAGGAAGTCACTCACCTATACTTCATGATGGTCCCAGGCAGCCACTGTACATAAAACTGTATGTCAAGTGGAGAGGTTTGGACCAAAACGTGATTGAAAACGTGAGGGAGTGTCAGGTACCATAGGTTCAGGACCTCAGAACACAGGGTCTGTAACAACATACAGTGGGGAAAAAAAGTATTTAGTCAGTCACCAATTGTGCAAGTTCTCCCACTTAAAAAGATGAGAGAGGCCTGTAATTTTCATCATAGGTACACGTCAACTATGACAGACAAAATGAGGAAAAAAAATCCAGAAAATCACATTGTAGGATTTTTTATGAATTTATTTGCAAATTATGGTGGAAAATAAGTATTTGGTCAATAACAAAAGTTTCTCAATACTTTGTTATATACCATTTCTTGGCAATGACACAGGTCAAACGTTTTCTGTAAGTCTTCACAAGGTTTTCACACACTGTTGCTGGTATTTTCGCCCATTCCTCCATGTAGATCTCCTCTAGAGCAGTGAAGTTTTGGGGCTGTCGCTGGGCAACACGGTCTTTCAACTCCCTCCAAAGATTTTCTATGGGGTTGAGATCTGGAGACTGGCTAGGCCACTCCAGGACCTTGAAATGCTTCTTACGAAGCCACTCCTTCGTTGCCCGGGCGTTGTGTTTGGGATCATTGTCATGCTGAAAGACCCAGCCACGTTTCATCTTCAATGCCCTTGCTGATGGAAGGAGGTTTTCACTCAAAATCTCACGATACATGGCCCCATTCATTCTTTCCTTTACACGGATCACTCTCTGCAGGTCATTCACTAGGTCCCCCCGTGTGGTTCTGGGATTTTTGCTCACCGTTCTTGTGATCATTTTGACCCCACATGGTGAGATCGTGCGTGGAGCCCCAGATCGAGGGAGATTATCAGTGGTCTTGTATGTCTTCCATTTCCTAATAATTGCTCCCACAGTTGATTTCTTCAAACCAAGCTGCTTACCCATTGCAGATTCAGTCTTCCCAGCCTGGTGCAGGTCTACAATTTTGTTTCTGGTGTCCTTTGACAGCTCTTTGGTCTTGGCCATAGTGGAGTTTGGAGTGTGACTGTTTGAGGTTGTGGACAGGTGTCTTTTATACTGATAACAAGTTCAAACAGGTGCCATTAAAACAGGTAACGAGTGGAGGACAGAGGAGCCTCTTAAAGAAGAAGTTACAGGTCTGTGAGAGCCAGAAATCTTGCTTGTTTGTAGGTGACCAAATACTTATTTTCCACCATAATTTGCAAATCAATCAATCAATCAATCAATTTTATTTTATATAGCCCTTCTTACATCAGCTAATATCTCGAAGTGCTGTACAGAAACCCAGCCTAAAACCCCAAACAGCTAGTAATGCAGGTGTAGAAGCACGGTGGCTAGGAAAAACTCCCTAGAAAGGCGAAAACCTAGGAAGAAACCTAGAGAGGAACCAGGCTATGAGGGGTGGCCAGTCCTCTTCTGGCTGTGCCGGGTGGAGATTATAACAGAACCATGCCAAGATGTTAAAAAATGTTCATAAGTGACAAGCATGGTCAAATAATAATCAGGAATAAATCTCAGTTGGCTTTTCATAGCCGATCATTAAGAGTTGAAAACAGCAGGTCTGGGACAGGTAGGGGTTCCATAACCGCAGGCAGAACAGTTTAAACTGGAATAGCAGCAAGGCCAGGCGGACTGGGGACAGCAAGGAGTCACCACGGCCGGTAGTCCCGACGTATGGTCCTAGGGCTCAGGTCTCTCAGTTGGCTTTTCATAGCCGATCATTAAGAGTTGAAAACAGCAGGTCTGGGACAGGTAGGGGTTTCGTAGCCGCAGGCAGAACAGTTGAAACTGGAATAGCAGCAAGGCCAGGCGGACTGGGGACAGCAAGGTGTCATCATGCCCGGTAGTCCTGACGTATGGTCCTAGGGCTCAGGTTCTCAGAGAGAAAGAGAGAACGAGAGAATTAGAGAGAGCATACTTAAATTCACACAGGACACTGGATAAGACAGGAGAAGTACTCCAGGTATAACCAACTAACCCCAGCCCCCCGACACATAAACTACTGCAGCATAAATACTGGAGGCTGAGACAGGAGCGGTCCGGAGACACTGTGGCCCCATCCGAAGAAACCCCCGGACAGGGCCAAACAGGAAGGATATAACCCCACCAACTCCGCCAAAGCACAGCCCCCGCACCACTAGAGGGATATCCCCAACCACCAACTTACAATCCTGAGACAAGGCCGAGTATAGCCCACAGAGTTCTCCACCACAGCACAAACCAAGGGGGGGGCGCCAACCCAGACAGGAAGATCACGTCAGTAACTCAACCCACTCAAGTGACGCACCCCTCCCAGGGACGGCATGAAAGAGCACCAGCAAGCCAGTGACTCAGCCCCTGCAACAGGGTTAGAGGCAGAGAACCCCAGTGGAGAGGGGAACCGGCCTGGCAGAGACAGCAAGGGCTGTTCGTTGCTCCAGCCTTTCCGTTCACCTTCACACTCCTGGGCCAGACTACACTCAATCATATGACCTACTGAAGAGATAAGTCTTCAGTAAAGACTTAAAGGTTGAGACCGAGTCTGCGTCTCTCACATGGGTAGGCAGACTGTTCCATAAAAATGGAGATCTATAGGAGAAAGCCCTGCCTCCCGCTGTTTGCTTAGAAATTCTAGGGACAATTAGGAGGCCTGCGTCTTGTGACCGTAGCGTACGTATTGGTATGTACGGCAGGACCAACTCGGAAAGATAGGTAGGAGCAAGCCCATGTAACGCTTTATAGGTTAACAGTAAAACCTTGAAATCAGCCCTTGCCTTAACAGGAAGCCAGTGTAGGGAAGCTAGCACTGGAGTAATATGATCAAATTTCTTGGTTCTAGTCAGGATTCTAGCAGCCGTATTTAGCACTAACTGAAGTTTATTTAGTGCTTTATCCGGGTAGCCGGAAAATAGAGCATTGCAGTAGTCTAACCTAGAAGTAACAAATGCATGGATTAATTTTTCTGCATCATTTTTGGACAGAAAATTTCTGATTTTTGCAATGTTACGTAGATGGAAAAAAGCTGTCCTTGAAACAGTCTTGATATGTTCGTCAAAAGAGAGATCAGGGTCAAGAGTAACGCCTAGGTCCTTCACAGTTTTATTTGAGACGACTTTACAACCATCAAGATGAATTGTCAGATTTAACAGAAGATCTCTTTGTTTCTTGGGACCTAGAACAAGCATCTCTGTTTTGTCCGAGTTTAAAAGTAAAAAGTTTTCAGCCATCCACTTCCTTATGTCTGAAACACAGGCTTCTAGCGAGGGCAATTTTGGGGCTTCACCATGCTTCATTGAAATGTACAGCTGTGTGTCATCCGCATAGCAGTGAAAGTTAACATTATGTTTTCGAATAACATCCCCAAGAGGTAAAATATATAGTGAAAACAATAGTGGTCCTAAAACGGAACCTTGAGGAACACCGAAATGTACAGTTGATTTGTCGGAGGACAGACCATTAAATTCATAAAAAATCCTACAATGTGATTTTCTGGAGAATAAAAATCTCAATTTGTCTGTCATAGTTGACGTGTACCTATGATGAAAATTACAGGCCTCTCTCATCTTTTTAAGTGGGAGAACTTGCACAATTGGTGGTTGACTAAATACTTTTTTTCCCCACTGTATATAACAAATGACTTTTGATCAGAGCAATACATGGCTCCAACTAAGATAATTGTCATATATAGAGCAGGACTGGCCAGCACTCCTCTTAGAGAGCTACCCTCCTGCAAGATTATTCCTCCAAACCTATTCTACCTGCTAATAATTATAGTTCTACCTGATTCTAGAAAATAACAGCTTACCGATTGCTGGTAGCTGAATCAGCTGTTACAGCAGGGTTGGAGTAAAAACCTGTATTCTCATTTGCTTTCCAGAAGGAGGGTTGACCTAGCCTGGTCCCAGATGTGTTTGAGCTGTATAACCAACTGCTGCCATGACCATAAGAGTTGGAAGACAGCACAAACAGATCCAGGACCAGGCTAACGCTGGTCACCCTTGTCATAGAGAATAGGGTGTCATTTGAGTCACAGCCTCAGTCAGGGTGGGGTTGTGGATGGCGTGAGAGCTGGGACTGTTGCGTGTGAGAGGGACCAGGATGCAGGTGAACTACTGAATGAGTCATTACGCACATCAGAGCCGCTACGCAGGTGTCAGTTTTCACAGACAATCAGCGTGATGCTGAGGCTGGGGTGCTGACTGTTCAGTGTTCAGTCAGGGTGCAGCTGGGTGTTTTCACTAACCAATGTTTTGACTAAGGAGCTTAGTGTTTTCACTAACCAATGTTTTGACTAAGGAGCTTAGTGTTTTCACTAACCAATGTTTTGACTAAGGAGCTTAGTGTTTTCACTAACCAATGTTTTGACTAACCAGCTGGGTTTTTTGACTAACTGATGTTTTGACTAAGGAGCTTGGTGTTTTCACTAACCAATGTTTTGACTAACCAGCTGGGTGTTTTCACTAACCAATGTTTTGACTAACCAGCTGGGTTTTTTGACTAACTGATGTTTTGACTAAGGAGCTTGGTGTTTTCACTAACCAATATTTTGACTAACCAGCTGGGTGTTATCACTAACCAATGTTTTGACTAACCAGCTGGGTGTTTTGACAAACCAATGTTTTGACTAAGGAGCTTGGTGTTTTCACTAACCAGCTGGGTGTTTTCACTAACCAATGTTTTGACTAACCAGCTGGGTGTTTTGACTAACCAATGTTTTGACTAACCAGCTGGGTTTTTTGACTAACCAATGTTTTGACTAACCAGCTGGGTGTTTTGACTAACCAGCTAGGTGTTTGACTAACCAGATGGGTGTTTTGACTAACCAGCTAGGTGTTTGACTAACCAGATGGGTGTTTTAACTAACCAATACATGTAATCGACTTTTACAGTCTGTTAAGTCAAGCCACCTGATGGTTTGCTCCATGATATGGATTTAGAAATATGAACACAATAGGCAAAAGGCAAAACCACCTGTTTATTGGAATGTTACTTGTTACATTTATGTTACAAAACATGAGATATGGCCTTCAGTATTGATGGAGTATTGGGGTGTTGGTGTCTTTTGCAGTGTTTGTTTGTGTCATGCTTTTGGTACAGCCAGCAAGTTTATTGCAGACACTTTTGTTTTGAAGAGAATCTAAAGTTTACCTAGAAAATCAGTTGGTGTGTGTGTGTGTGTGTGTGTGCGTGCATTATTTGGCTTGGTGAACCATATTACTGAGTCACCCTCTCACTCAATCCCTTTGATTTTAGCTGACTGAAACAAAATGGTCTCTTCTGGGAACACTAACAGAACAGAATGTGCTTAAACCATCCACTGGTTTATTTTACTCTGTCGGTTACCAGCAAACATAGGTCATCTTCCGGGCTGGAGTCATCCTCGTCGATACTGTTCTACACAGCAACTGCCAAACAGGCCTCCTGAGTGGGTTGCTTTTTGGTAGGGGTGTCCTCGTATCTGCCTGAATGGATGGAGTTGAGTGATCCACCAGACGGAACCGCTTATTAGGGTAATCATGGGATCACCTGGACTAACCAGGACTCTGACTCAGAGCCATGGAGAAATCTGACAAACAGGTAATAAGACCGATAACATGCTTATATGGTGCCAGCTTGTGACACATGGAGAATGAATAAATTAATGAATTAATGGATACATAAATTAATAAATGACACTGAACAAAAATATAAACGCAACATGTAAAGTGTTTGCCAAGATAATCCATCCACCTGACAAGTGCAGCATATCAAGAAGCTAATTAAACAGCATGACTGTTATGATGAGTTTCTAGGTATCAAGTGATTACGATTGTACGGATGTACTTCGACATTTTTGATGAGGAGTTCATGTAAATGTTTTATTAGTCGGTATCGGGTTAGTTATAACAGACATTGGAACATAGCCCAGACTCTCTCATCTTTCTCTCTCTCTAACAAAGATTCACTCTCTCTTATATAGCCTGTTACAAACTTCTCCACGAACATCTGATAAGTCTCCATGGGCACTCCCTGTCTTTGATGTTCATCACTCTTTACCCCAAGTCAGTATCCTGTCCATCAATCATGCTATCCTAAACATCAGTAATCTCCTTTGACATAATGAAATGTAGACTTTATGGCACCAAACCAATTATCTACTAACTCTTTCCTGGTCCCCACGATACTATAACATGACATCATTACACCATAAAAAACATAATATCAATGACCATTACACAGGTGCACCTTGTGCTGGGGACAATAAAAGGCCACTCTAAAATGTGCAGTTTTGTCACAAATCACAATGCCACAGATGTCTCAAGTTTTTAGGGAGCGTGTAATTGGCATGCTGACTGCAGGAATTTCCACCTGAGCTGTATGTCCAATTTAATATTAATTGATCTACCTTAAGCCGCCTCCAACTTTGTTTTAGAGAATATGGCAGTACGTCCATCCGGCCTCACAACCACAGACCACGTCTATTTCGTCGTGTGGGCGAGCGGTTTGCTTATGTGAACTTTGTGAACAGAGTGCTCCATGGTGGTGAAGGGGTTATTGTATGGGCAAGCATAAGGACAACGAACACAATTGCATTTTATCAATGGCAATTTGAATACACAGAGATACCGGGACGAGATCCTGAGGCCCATTGTAGTGCCATTCATCCGCAGCCATCACCTCGTTTCAGCATGATAATGCACTGCCCGATGTCGCAAGGATCTGTACACAATTCCTGGAAGCTGAAAATGTCCAAGTTTATGGCCTGCATACTAACCAGGCATGTCACCCATTGAGCATGTTTTAGATGCTCTGGACCGACGTATACGACAGCGTGTTCCAGTTCCCGCCAATATCCATTAAAGAGGTGTGGGACAACATTCCACAGGCCACAATCAACAGCCTGATCAACTCTATGCGAAGGAGATTTGTCACACTGCATGAGGCAAATGGTGGTCACACCAGATACTGACTGGTTTTCTGATCCAAGTACCAACCTTTTTTGTAAGGTATCTGTGAGCAACAGATGCATATCTGTATTCCCAGCCATGTGATATCCATAGATTAGGGCCTAATGAATTTATATAAATTGACTGATTTCCTTATTTGAACTGTAACTCAGTAATATCTTTGAAATTGTTGCATGTTGCGTTTATATTTTTGTTCCGTATAATACGTTAATACATATTCAGAATTGTATTTAACGCTATAAAACACAATAGTATAAAGTTTGTACAAAACAAATTCTGGTTATTTTTTCTTACCCCAAACAAACATGCATAGCTTTCTTTTGTGAAGACATTCTGTATATTCAGGCTGATACAGTTGTAACCAACAAGGTTCGTGGTTCTTTGAGATGAGTATAGGCTGTGGGTTCCGCACAGCTCACTCGTTAGTCACACCCATAGTCACTTCCTGGTTTGAGGTGTCAGGTAGGGAAGCCTGTTTGACAGAATTTGGTTGTTAGAAGTGTTTGGTAACTAGGAAACGGTTTATAGTTTAAAAGCCTAAAAAGTGACAACCTTCTCAAAGACTTATTCAAGATATTGTATTGATTGTCAAGCTACGGTTCCTCTGTGGACTATTGATTCTTTAGGACCAAAGTTTTTTTGGCCTACTGTTCTATTAGTGGCGTTGGGTTTAGTGACTGTTATACAGTTGCACAGTCTGCACTCAGAGGAGAGGTGCGAGGGTGTAGTGTTGCAGCTGGCTTTTCTCCCATCCAGAGTCCAGACCAGGCTATTTATAGAAAGCAGCCTATGTGCCTCTGGTATAATACAGGGTTCTAGCATTCTTACTGCTGCTTTACTTAACTCCTTCAACATACAGTATGTATATGTAACAGTGTTGCTTCCGTCCCTCTTCTCGCCCCTACCTGGGCTTGAACCAGGGACTCTCTGCACACATGGACAACAGTCACCCTCAAAGCACCGTTACCCATCGCTCCACAAAAGCCGCGGCCCTTGCAGAGGAAACAAGGGAAACAACTACTTCAAGGTCTCAGAGTGACGCCACCGATTGAAACGCTACTAGCGCACACAGCTAACTAGCTAGCCATTTCACACTGGTTACATATATACACGCACACGCACACACACACACACACACACACACACCTTTTGACCTTTAGCGTCCCCTCATAGGCCTACCAGTATGTAGGTTATTATGCATTTTTCATATTGTCTCGTCTCAACAGACCTGTGTTTTATAACAACAGTTATGAGGCATTATGAATCATATGCCCACACATGGCCGATCCTGCCGACTTCTCTGTGTTTTTGTTTACGTCTGCTCCTCTCTGCCCGGTTCCCTCTCTTCTCTGTATGGATCCAAAATGTCTGCCGCTGGGCTGATTAGCCAACAGCGGCTAACATGGACACTCACACTGTTTGGCTGACAGGGCCTGAATGGATGTCCTAATTAGAGAAACACACAGGGTAGTATGCACAGACACAATCACGTCTGTGGACGCTGTGTTAGAGACTGCGATACTCTGCTCAACGTGTGCTCTTATGTAATTGTTTGTGTGTGAGATAGAAAGAGAGGAGAGAGAGAGAGAGAGAGAGAGAGAGAGAGAGAGAGAGAGAGAGAGAGAGAGAGAGAGAGAGAGAGAGAGAGAGAGAGAGAGAGAGAGAGAGAGAGAGAGAGAGAGAGAGAGAGAGAGAGAGAGAGAGAGAGAGAGAGAGAGAGAGAAATGTTTTCAGTAGTTAATTACTTTTTTACAATGTAGCGAGAGAGAGAGAAAGAGAGAGAGAGAGGTCATGTGTTCTCGTGGTCTCATTGAATTAGACAGAGTCTGAGGGAGGACCGGAAGACGTAAGTAAACATGATATAGTCACATGGATTGGTCGCTTGACAGGATCACACACACGCACACAATAATATATGCCTACATGTTGAGCTTGATGGATAATAATCAGTGAAGTATGACATAGCCTACTGTATGTTAATACCAAAGTGAAAGAATTGTGTTTAACATTGTGTGTGTTTTTATGTGTGTGTGTTCGTATATTCAGTCTGTACGTCTGTTTATGTGTATGTGTGTACCGTGCAATACAGTAATTGAATGTTCTGACGTAATCTTGCCCCATCATCCCTATGAGCTACTGTAGAACACTCAGAGGATTCTATGTTCTATTCCTTCCCCCTCTCTGTCTTTGAGCCAGAGGTAGCCTCTTCTCATTGGCTGCTAATACTGTGGTGATGATAGCCAGCTGTGTCTTTACATTCAATAGATGTTCTTTCATCATCCTTTTGAGCCCACCCATAAGATAAGGTGTTCTGTACGCCAAAGCCACACTTTGTGAACATGACCAGCTCTCATAACTCCAGAGGCATGCCTGGATCAGGACTTTACACCGTATAACTGTCCGGGGATTATGCATTCTCACACGCATGCACTCACACAGTGTTGGGAAGTAGTGAACTACATGTAGTTCAACTAGTAATTTAACTATATTTTGCAGTAGCTTGGTGGTAGTTTAACTAAATTCAAATCCTGGTAGTGTTTTCAGTAGTTAATATTTTTTTTTTTATAATGTAGCGGTGTAGCTAACTACTGGAACTACACAATATTTTTTTTGCAAGAATAACAGAAAATATAGGTGAATTAGGCAATCATTTCCTTTCTTTTTCGACATCAGACCTGCCTAATTCTCACTTGAAACATAGTGTTTGTGTTTAGTAGGCTAAATGACACATTCTGTTAACATCTGACTCCTGTCACGCCTACTCCTGCTCCCTCCCTCCGGAGCTAGACGTTGCAGGTCTACTAACCACCGGTCCTGGCAACCCATATTGTGCACACCTGGCAACCATCATTGCGCACACCTGCTCCCCATCGTTACTCACACCTGGACTTCATTCACCACCCTGATTACTCTCCCTTCATATAGCCCTCAGTAGCCTCAGTCATCAGGCAGTATTGGTTTTGGTTACGTTCAGTACACTTCTCCTGTTTTGTATGATCTTCATGTTTATTATTATTATTAAACTCCCCTTCTGCACCTGCTTCCAGACTCCCTGCGTATATGTTACAGAATACTGCCATCCGAAAATATAGAAGCAGCAGAACTTAAGGATATCTCCCACATGGTCGACGAACAGGAACACCTACTCCGTCAACACCACGACCAGCTGGCTCAACTGGGTACGGTAATAGATGAGGTCCTCCACGTTCTCCACCACCTCGACAACACCTGAGAGGATTCATCTCCAACTAGCAGAGGACCCTCTACCCCCAGCCCATCCAGCAAGCCGCCCAGGTCAGTGATGCCCTAATGTACCTCCCGGACAAATAACTCCATCGAAATGCCGTGACTTCCTACTCCAGTGCCCTCTCTATTTCGCCCATCAGACAGGAGCCCCCACCACCGCCGTCTGGGAGAGAGGAGAGGAGGAGCTGGGTTCCTATGAGAGGTTCATGGCTATGTTCAGGGTGGTCTTCGATCATCCACCTGAGGCCAGAGAGGGAGGTGAGCGACAACTCCAACTCCGGCAGGGTGCCCAGACCGCTGCGGAGTACGCCCTCAACTTCCAGACTGTGGCAGCCTCCAGCGGATGGAATGAGCAGGCGCTCTGCACCTTATTCCGAAGAGGAATGCATGAAGAGGTCCAGACTGAGTTGGCGTGTCGGGACGACAACCTTTCCTTGGATGCGCTCATAGCGATGGCCATCCGTCTGGATAACCTTCTTCGAGAGCGCCGGCACCCTCCTCATCTCTCGCCTTCCTCCTTTTGCCATCCAGAAACAGTGCCTGAAACCATGGAGGTAGGGGCCACACACCTTTCCGTGGCAGAGCAGCGTCACTGGAGACGGCTGGGGCTGTGATCCTATTGCGGCCAGGAGGGGCACTAGCTGCAGTGGTGTCTGGTGCGTTCCAACCCGCGGTCCATAGGGACAGAGGGACGGCCCCATGATCATCCATCTCCTGGGGTAGGCGTGAGTATTCCATCATCATCGCTTCGCGCCAAACCCTTCCTGGTTTCCATTTTACTGGCTGGCTGTCCCTCATGTGTTGACTCCACAGCTCTAGTGGACTCCGGTGCCATGGAGAATTTCATCGACCAGGCCTTCACCTCCTCCCTGAACATCCCCTTGTACCCACTCTCCTTTTCCAGTCCAAGCTTTGGATAATCGACCATTGGGATCCGGCACTACTCACCATCACCGTGGGACCCCTGCACCAAGAAAGCCTTCCATTACTGAGGTGCCCGTACACAAAGTCATCCTCGGCCTCCCGTGGCTCCAACGTCATGACCCCATCATCTCCTGGTCGAGGATGGAGGTCACTGCCTGGGCACCCGGATGTCAGAAGACCTGCTTTCCCTTACCCTGTGGTTCCACGTTGGTTGAGAGTCCTGTGGTTGCCCTCCAGCCCGACATCCCAGAGGTATACCAGGACCTCTGGGAGGTTTTCTCCAAGACCCATGCCACCGGTCTCCCTCCTCATCACCCCTGGGACTGTGCCATCCACCTGCCAGCAGACTCTGTGCCTCCGCGGAGCCACGTCTACCCCCTGTCAGTGGCTGAAACCAAGGCCATGGAGGAGTACATCCAGGAGGCTCTCCAACAGGGTTTCATCCGCCCATCCACTTCCCTTGCATCGGCAGGCTTCTTCTTCGTGGCCAAGAAGGAGGGAGGTCTACGTCCATGCATCGACTACAGAGGTCTCAATTCCATCACCACCAAGTACCGCTACCCTCTCCCGTTGATGCTGGCCGCCATCGAACATCTCCGCAGGGCCCGTTCATTTACTAAACTAGGAGTGTCTACATTCTCATCGGCATCCGGGAGGGGGATGAATGGAAAACGGCCTTCAGCACGATGTCTGGGCACTACGAGTACTTGGTGATGCTTTATGGATTAGCCAATGCTCTGCCGAGATAAAATTATGATTGTAAATCTTTAATTTATAATCTTTAGAAACTATGAGAATAGAAAGGTTCAGAACCTGTCACGTTAGTTCATCGACGGGACGGACCAAGGTGCAGCGTGATATGCGTACATGTTTATTTTTCCGAATAAACACAATGACAAAACAACAAACGAAACGTGAAGTCCAAGGTACACAAAACAAACATACCTAACACGGAACAAGATCCCACAACACACTAGTGCCAATAGGCTGCCTAAGTATGGTCCCCAATCAGAGACAACGAGCTACAGCTGCCTCTGATTGGGAACCACACCGGCCAACATATATCTACACGATCTAGATCTAAACATAGAAAATGCAACATAGAACATACTACACAGAAAATACACACCCTGACTCAACAAATACGAGTCCCCAGAGTCAGGGCGTGACAGTACCCCCCCCAAAGGTGCGGACTCCGACCGCACAACATAAACATAACAGGGTAGGGGCCGGGTGGGCATTCCGCCTCGGAGGCGGATCCGGCTCCAGGCGTGACGACCACTTACTCTCCGCCTCCCTGTTGCGCCCCTGGTCTGGTCTGGACCTCGGCGCGCTGCTTCCCCTCTCCTTCCTCCCACGAAATACCAAGCCCTGTCTGGACCCTGGTGTGGGAGACCCCGAACCTGGAGAAGGGCTGACGTCTGGGTCTGGACTGGAACTGCCTACTGGAGCTGGACCCGACGACGGTGGATCGAACTGAACAGGCTCCGGACTGGAGCCGCTGACCGGAGCTGGACTGGGCACCGGTGGAGCGGATTGCTCTGGCTCCGGAGTGGAGCAGCTAACCGGAGCTGGATTCGGCACCGGTGGAGCGGACTGCTCTGGCTCTGGAGTGGACACACGCACCACTGGCCGGACTGGACACACGCACCACTGGCTTGGTGCGAGGAGCAGGAACAAGCCGGACCGGGCTGGCGACGCGCACCACTGGCTTGGTGCGAGGGGCAGGAACAGGCCGGGCTGGCGACGCGCACCACTGGCTTGGTGCGAGGGACAGGAACAGGCCGGACCGGGCTGGCGACGCGCACCACTGGCTTGGTGCGAGGGGCAGGAACAGGCCGGGCCGGGCTGGCGACGCGCACCACTGGCTTGGTGCGAGGGGCAGGAACAGGCCGGACCGGGCTGGCGACGCGCACCACTGGCTTGGTGCGAGGGACAGGAACGGGCCGGGCCGGGCTGGAGATGCGCACCACTGGCTTGGTGTGAGGGAAAGGAACAGGCCGGGCAGGACTGGGAACACGCACCACTGGCTTGGTGCGGGGAGCAGGAACGGGCCGGGCCGGACTGGGAACACGCACCACTGACTTGGTGCGGGGAGCAGGAACGGGCCGTACCGGACTGTGGAGGCGGACTGGAGGTCTGGAGCGGAGAGCTGACACAACCCGTCCTGGCTGGATGCCTACTTCCACACAATATGTGTGATGCATTAGCACAGGACGTACGGGGCTGTGCACGCGTACTGGCGATACAGTACGTAGCACCGGCGCAGGATATACAGGACCGAGGAGGCGTACTGGAGACCACGAACGTTGAGCCGGCACACCCCGTCCTGGCTGAATGCCCATCTTCGCACGACATGTGCGTGGTGCCAGCACAGTACGTAGCTCCGCATAACACGGAGCCTGCCCAGTCACACGCTTCCTTGCATGAGTACGGGGAGTTGGCTCTGCTCTAACACTAGGCTCCGCCAACCACCCTTTTAGCCCCCCCAAAAAAAAATTATTGGGGCTGTCTCTCGGGCTTCCTCCTCGGCCGGCACCTTATGCGTTGCTGCTGCTCCGCTCTATAGCGTGCCTCCACTGTCTCCTCCCAAGGACGGCGATCCATTCCGGCCTGAATCTCCTCCCAAGTCCAGGATCCCTTCCCGGCCAGGATCTCCTCCCAGGTCCAGGCTGTCTGCTCCTGGACACGCTGCTTGGTTCTTACTTGGTGGGATCTTCTGTCACGATCGTTTAAAGATTGGTCGAACCAAGGCGCAGCGTGATAAGCGTACATGTTTATTACAACTGTGCAAACACGACAAAACAACAAACAAACGATACGTGAAGTCTTAAGGTACACACAACAAACCTATACGGAACAAGATCCCACAACTAACAGGTGCCAAAAGGCTGCCTAAGTATTGTCCCCAATCAGAGACAACGAGCGACAGCTGCCTCTGATTGGGATCCACCCCGGCCAACATAGAAATAGACATACCAGATACTACACCATAGAAACAACACAACACGGAATATACACACCCTGACTCAACAAATAAACGTCCCCTGAGTCAGGGCGTGACAATAATAACACAAAACAAATCATAAGGCTAGAGAAATGTATCGACAAATATTACAACAACATGCAACACTCAAACATGACGGAGGATAAACGAGGAGAATCAATCTCTAAGAGAAAATACGACTCCTCGACGGATACAGATGATTTATGCTTTTCACCACTGGGACTGGTAAGTGTGGAAAGCGATCTGTTGAAGTCGATAAATTACAAACTGGGCATACTAGAGTTACATTTACATTTACATTTTAGTCATTTAGCAGACGCTCTTATCCAGAGCGACTTACAGTTAATGCATACAATTTTTCATACTGGCCCCCCGTGGGAATCGAACCCACAACCCTGGCGTTGCAAACGCCATGCTCTACCAACTGAGCTACATCCCTGCCGGCCATTCCCTCCCCTACCCTGGACGACGCTGGGCCAATTGTGCGCCGCCCCATGGGTAAGGATGTAAAGGAGTTGAAGGCGAGTCTTGAAATGAGTGACGAAAAAGCTGCGATAATGGAGAAAAATACAAAAAAGCTAAAAGGGACAGTCACTAAGATAGAAATGACATTGAGGAACTTAAAAAGGAGAACAACTTTCTGAAAGAAGCCTTACATAGTCATACAGACTAGATCGATGAGAGAAAATCTAGTACTTACGGGTATCCCCCCCCAAAAAAAAGCTCTGTCGGTATTCCAGGCCTTCGTGTACGAGGTGTTCCGGGACATGCTTGGGCGTCAGGTGGTCGTGTATATCAACGACATCCTAATCTACTCAAGACAGATGTTTTTATTAGGTTTCATTTACTGCAGTCTATTAATTGTCCAAACGCACGGCCGATTTTCCACTCTATATTGCTATAGAATTTTCACAAATGCCTTACTCTACGTCATTCCCAAACATACTATGCTTGCTTTCCGAAGAAAAAAAAAAAAGGTGTTATTTTCTTTCTGGGGGTGTATATGAACAGATTTGAATAAGATTGATTGTTGCTAAAACACTATCAGTTCCACTTTAAGATAGCTCGGTGAGACAACCACATATCACAGTCATAGTCAGTACATTTTTCCTCAATGAAGTCTATACAGTCTCAGCAAAGTCAGTGTCAGTTAACATGTTACGTTATGTTATTACAGGGAAATATAAAGCTGAGGAAGGAGAGAAAGTGGAAAAGAGAACATTGCTCATATGTTTCTTTCCAGCAAAATAGATGTTATGTGATGAGTAGATGTCACGACTTCCGCCGAGGCTGCCTCCCCTCCTTGTTCGGGCAGGCTTCGGCATTCGTCGTCACCGCCTTACTAGCCACTGCCGCTCCATATATCATCATTCCATTTGTCTTGTCTTGTTAATTACACACACCTGGTTCTTACCCCTCATTAGCCCATGTATAAGTGTTCCCTCTGCCCCCCTTGTCCTTGTGGGTGATTGTTTATTTGTGGGAGTAATGTAGCTCGGTGGAGTTACTCGTACATTGTTATTTCCGGGGTAGATATTTCCCCTGTGCCTGTTATTGTTGGAGCTACCGTTACCTTGTATTGCCAGGGTAGATTTTCCCCTGTGCCTGTTTCGTTTGTTGCTATCCAGCGCTATTTGTGTATGACAGAATAAACTCTGCATTCGGTGATTACCCTCCCGCGCCTGACTCCTTCTATCACACTCATCACAGTAGAGGAGTTAGAAAGGGGAAGTAGTCATGGTGAATGATTGTGTACAGAGATGGAAGGAAAGGTGGACAGGTTATTAATAATAAAAATAATAATTAGTGTCTGTCTGTAGTGGGTATTTATGTCTGTTGACCCTATGATAACAGACTGCAAATACGCTAGAAGAGGACAGGCAGACTGGTGATTATGGTGTGAGTTAGACTTGTGGGCAAGATGGAAGAATAGTTTATACTAGTGAGTGCGATTGAGTGACTGTGAGTTTTGGGCTGACATTTAGACCCCACATATAGACACCTAAAGAAACAGCAACAACACCGTCAACAACACAACAGCAACAACAACACAACCACAACAACAGAGCTATTTTGAAGATTGACTTCATGCCCTCAGAGCATGTGCAGACCAGCTGCTTTGGCTGTTGTGTTTTCGGACATCTCTCTCTATCTCAGGCCGTTATCCCAACTTGCTTCAAGATGTCCACTATCATCCCCATGCCCAAGAAAGGGAACGTCACTGAACTGAATGACTTCCGAACTGTAGCACTCACTTCCGTCACCATAAAGTGCTTCATGAGGCTAATTAAAGACCATATCACCTCCTCCCTCCCCGACACACTCAACCCTCTCCAATTCACCTACCGCCCTGACAGATCCATGGATGATGCAATCGCCATTGCACTGCACGCTGCCCTCACCCACCTGGACAAAAGGAATGCATGTGTGAGGATGCTGTTCATCGACTGCAGCTCAGCCTTCAATACCATAGTGCCACACAATTTGAGGCCCTGGGACTGAACTCCTCCCTATACAAGTGGATCCTGGACATCCTGACGGGCCGTCCCCAGGTGGTGAAGGCAACATTATCTCCTCCACACTGACCCTCAACACGGGGGCCCCAAAAGGGTGCATCCTCAGTCCCCTCCTGTACTCCCTGTATACCCACGACTGCGTGGCCTCACACAGTTCCAACTCCATCATCAAGTTTGCTGACGACACGACAATAGTAGACCTGATTACCAACAACGACAAGACGGCCTACAGAGAGGAGGTAGGTAGGCACTCTGACGGCGTAGTGCCAGGTGAACAACCTATCCCTCAACATCAGCAAAACAAAGGAGGTGATAGTGGACTTCAGGAGGAACCAGGCTGGGCATGTCCGCATCCTCATCATTGGGGCCGCCATGGAGACGGTCAAAAACGTCAAGTTCCTCAGCGTACACATCTCCGAGGAGCTGAAATGGTCAAACCACACGGACCTCAGGATGCTGAAGAAATGTGACCTGTCCCTGAGGGCCCTCACAGTGTTCTACAGGGGCACCATCAAGAGCATATTGTCGGGGTGCACAGCCTGGTACAGCAACTCCACCACCGCGAACCACAAGGCTCTACAGAGAGTGGTACGCTCAGCCAAATGCACCATTGGGTGCTCACTGCCTGCCCTCAAGGACATCTACAGCATCCGGTATCGAAGGCCAAGAAGATCATCAAGGACCTCAGCCTCCCGAGTCATGGCCTGTTCTCCTCGCTTCCATCACTCAGACGCAGGCAGTACAGGAGCATCATGGCAAAAACGGACTACTGGCCAAGAGCTTCTACCCCCAGACCATCAGGCTGCTGAATAGCCACCACTAGGCAGCTACTCGCCATATTGGCATTCTACCCCACCCCAAAAATACATTTACCCTGCCCCCACCCCACAATGGACACATACTACTTAAGTAGTTATTTTGAGTATCTGTACTTTACTTTACTATTTATATTTTTGACAACTTTTACTTCACTACATTCCTCAAGAAAATGATGTACTTTTTACTCCATACATTTTCCTTGACACCCAAATGTACTCGTTACATTATGAATGCTTAGCAGGACAGGAAAATTGTCTAATTCACACATTTATCAAGAAAACATCCCTAGTCATCCCTACTGTCTCTGATCTGGTTTGCTTAATATAAGGACTTTTAAATGATTTATACTTTTACTTTTTCTTTTGATACTTAAGTATATTTTAGCAATTACATTTTCTTTTGATGCTTAAGTATATTTAAAAACAAATACTTTTAGACTTTTACTCAAGTTGTATTTTACTGGGTGACTTTCACTTTTACTTGAGTCTATTAAAGTATGACAATTTGATATTTTTTCCACCACTGTGTGCATGTGACTAATAAACTCATCTAATATAATCTTATCATCCCTACAAACTGTCTGATTAGTACCTTTGCTAAGAATAGTGAGTCATCTGTCAAAGAGAGAGAGAGAGAGAGAGAGAGAGAGAGAGAGAGAGAGAGAGAGAGAGAGAGAGAGAGAGAGAGAGAGAGAGAGAGAGAGAGAGAGAGAGAGAGAGAGAGAGAGAGAGAGAGAGAGAGAGAGAGAGAGAGAGAGAGAGAGAGAGAAAAGTCAAGGTGAGGTGGTAGATAAAATCCTTTCTAAGAAGAAAAGTGTCAGATCTGTCTGTCATCTACAGTCAACAGTCTGATAATAGAAACAAAGATAACATAGATATAGACAGACAGACAGACAGACAGACAGACAAACAGTCAGACAGACAGACAGTCAGACAGAGAGAGAGAGAGAGAGAGAGAGAGAGAGAGAGAGAGCGAGAGAGAGAGAGCGAGACAGACAGACAGACAGACAGACAGTCAGACAGAGAGAGAGAGAGAGAGAGAGAGAGAGAGAGAGAGAGAGAGAGAGCGAGAGAGAGAGAGAGAGAGAGCGAGACAGACAGACAGACAGACAGACAGTCAGACAGTCAGACAGACAGTCAGTCAGTCTCCAGCAGCATCATGGAGATGAAAAGGATGATGATGATGATGATGATGAGGTTGATGATGATGACGACGATGATGATGACGATGATGACAACGATGATGATGATGATGACGATGATGATGACGATGATGATGACGATGATGAGGATGATGATGAGGTTGATGATGATGATGACGATGATGATGATGACGATGACGATGACGATGATGATGACGATGATGATGATGACCTGAATGTACCATCATCATGCATCATAAATAGACCTGTCTGTTCTCTCCAGCTGTTAGACAGTAGTTGGCATGGATCCAATCAGTCTCCGTCTCCGTCTCTGGTAACCTTGGACACTCCGCCCAGCCAATAGCAGAACACAGGAACACAAGGTCAGGGCCTTAATCTCTCTCATCTGCCTGGTGAACTGGAACCAAAGGACCTGGAACAGCCATTACCAACAGGTGCTCCACACCGTGTGTCCTGCTAGCCCTGCTAAATGACTCCTGGGTCAACAGATTCTGCCTGTGATCTTCCTAAAGCGCCAGGTTAATTAAACATAATAGGTCCTGGCTGTGCTCTGTACATTACTGGCCGCCTGGCTAAAGGGAACAAGTGCAGACTAGAAAGGTAGAAGCCTATACTTACTGTGAACACACACTGACGTAAAGACAAACATACATACACACAGTGTACCCAGTCACCTGTGAAGTAATGTGAACTCCGAGCTGCTAGGTTGGTAGATTTCCCATCCCTGAATATAAATAATTGATGACTGGGTTTTCCAATCCCTCTATCCTCGGTTGGGGGGGGGGGGGGGGGGGATAGACAGTTATAGAAAAGGAGGGAGATAGAGAGAGACAGACGGATAGACAGACAGAATGAACATGTACTTCTGGTGTGTCTTGATTAGGATTAACCCTCTTGAACTCCACTGGGAAGATGAGAATAGTTGAGCTCACTTCTCCCTCTCCCAGTCCAACATACTTTTTGGGTTTAATTGAACAAATACGACAGTAGAACGAAGAAAGGAAATGAAGGAGCGGTGCGAGTCAGAAGAGCACTGGGTGGGATTCGAACCCATGCCGACTCTAGTGTGTGCCGGGGTCTGTCTGGAGTACTGACCGCTAGACCCCAGGCCACTGAGGTCACTTCTGACCATAGAACATAGTGCAGAATGACACCAGAATTACCAACATGTCTCTACATCTATCTCCTGTATCTACCAGGTGATGTGATCCATGATCTCGCCATCACAGTTGACAACTCCATTGTGTCCTCCTCCCAGAGTGCAAAGAATCTTGGCGTGACCCTGGACAACACCCTGTCGTTCTCCGCTAACATCAAAGCGGTGACCCGATCCTGCAGGTTCATGCTCTACAACATTACAACACAAGTGCCAATCGGCATGGTCAGTGGCTTTTTAAGCTGGATATGTTGGCATTTACAGAGATAAGGCTTTCCACGTCTGTTTCTATTTGACATATTTTCCCACCTCAATGAAGTATAAAATTATCTTAATACATTTTTGGGGTAGGTTGCAATTCCACTCTCCTTTAGTATTTGTTCATGTTTTTTATTGACAGGGACAGATATGAGATAAAGAGGGAACAGAAAGCAGGGATTCTTGAAAGAAGGGACCATCTCTATTTTTTTCACAAATATTTTTCTTAATATTAACAAAATGTGAAATATATATTTTTATAGACGAATGTATCAGCTATCACACCACGTAAAGGAACAGCCTCCTAATTCATTTTTTTCCTTCATAAAATACAACTAAATGGATTTATGTAAACTCTGTCAGACACCATAAAAGGCTTTTCATTTGTACATGTATTGTCCAACAAGTGTTTGAAGGCCTTGATTGTTTAATTCTAACATTAGATTATTGAAATATGTAAAACAAATCTGAAAACTTATTTTTGTTTTGTTTTATAGTACTATGTAATGCTTCAGGGCTAATTTCGTTAGTATTTTGGCATGTTTTTCTCGATTCAGAACACAAAACAACATTTATAAAGCAATCATTATCCCTTAGGTCTAGTACAGCAAATATTTTTTCGGAATATTGACAAAAATTAATTGATCTTAATTAGGGGGTTAACCGTCAGTGCGGAGTTGACAACAAATACTCAAAACAGACATCTTTGTTTCTATTATCAGACTGTTGACTGTAGATGACAGACAGATCTGACACTTCTCTTCTTAGAAAGGATCTTATCTACCACCTCACCTTGACTTTTTCTATCTCTCTCTCTCTCTCTCTCTCCATCTCTCTCTCTCTCTCTCTCTCTCTCTCTCTTTGACAGATGACTCACTATTTTTAGCAAAGGTACTAATCAGACAGAAAACAATGGAGTGCTATTATAGACCACCTAACATATTCAGGGTGGTAATGAATCAATTCTGATATCCCTCTCAAGTGTACAAAGGGCCCAGCAAAGGGAGGTTGATCATTGCTTTGTGATGTATTTCCTACTGGTTTGAGCTTATTTACATTTTAGTCATTTAGCAGACGCTCTTATCCAGAGCGACTTACAGTTAGTGCATACATTTTTTTTTTTTATACTAGCCCCCTGTGGGAATCGAACCCACAACCCTGGCGTTGCAAACACCATGCTCTACATTCCCTCCCCTACCCTGGACAACTGTGCGCCGCCCCATGGGTCTCCCGGTCGCGGCCGGCTACAACAGAGCCTGGATTCGAACCAGGATCTCTAGTGGCACAGCTAGCACTGCAATGCAGTGCCTTAGACCACTGCACCACTCGGGAGGTCATCAAGCTTATCAAGGGCCCAAGAACACATTGATTCTCAGAGTTTCAGTACCCCATTGAGATGCTGTTTATGTGCCTTAGTGTGTGTGTGCATGTGTGTGTGTGTGTGTGTGTGTGTGTGTGTGTGTGTGTGTGTGTGTGTGTGTGTGTGTGTGTGTGTGTGTGTGTGTGTGTGTGTGTGTGTGTGTGTGTGTGTGTGTAAGTGTGTGTGTGTAAGTGTGTGTGTGTGTTGAGAGGCAGAGGAAGCCCCAGATGAATTGGAGTTCATTAGTCTTGAGGGGCCCTGCCTGGTTCTTTCATATCTACTGTATAAGACTGTACACACACTCACAATAACACACACATACACACACACACATCTCTACAGGCCTCATTTAGCTTTAGGAGGCTTGTTGAGGAATGGGAACATAAATCCCCATAATGACAGTAAATAACAATAACTCTCCTGATTCTTTATGTGTGTGAGAGTAGGAACCACAAAGATGATGTAGTGTATTGAGATTATGATGGTGTTAAATGTTTTTTAAGTGGAACTGAAAGAATGTTGATTTTAGTATCAAGAGGGAATGTTTTAGTGTAACGCCACATACAACAGACAGGAAGAGTGCTGTAGACAGGGGAGACTGGTGATTGGCCAGAAGAGGGAGCCCATCTTTTTGCATTGTTTATAAATAGGGGTTAAACGATGAAAGGGCAGAGCAGCCATTAGAATTGGAGGACACTGCTCTCTAGACCTCGCAAGTCTGTAAACTTATGCTGTAAGCTTGTGATAATGAATAAAGACTTCTAATCAAGGTACAGCTTAAGCGGACTCCTTTGTTTATCAGCAATAATTGCCACCACTCACTCGATACGACAAATGGCGCCCAACGTGGGGCTGGTCTGCATCTCTCCTGTGCTCATTCGTAGCCACCAAGCTAACTTCGGTCTGGAGTCATGACCAGACAAGGGTGAGTGTTCCTCACAGCTAAGTTGTTCGTTTTGTTACTGCTTGTGTACACTGGAGGAATGTACCATTACGACCGTGCCTCGGGTGGCGTTATTGCTGTTGACTAGGAGGCTGAAAAATATTCTAAATTTGGTTGATGGGTAAACGGTAAATAATAGGAAGTCTAGAACAATGGATTGGTAGTGAATAAAGGCAGATATACGTATACATATTTAGAGCATTGTGAATCTGGAAAGACCCCCAGCGGGGGCGACTCGCAGGAGTGGGCTACAAATCCTGGGCGACGTATTAGACTTCGTCAGGTTGGTTCTGGGAACCATGAGTTGAACGATTGTATTTATGTTATACTCCTCTTATAGCCGACGGGAGATATGTTGGGGGTAACCGCTCGATATGATATTCATGGCTCAAGGCAGCATAAAGTTAGACGGAGATATATGGATAATGATTTGGGCACAATGCAGGATATTTATTTGTGTGGTAGGCCGCAGTTAGCTAAAGGCTAAGGCTAATTCTAAATGCTTGATTGTGTTTCAGGCCACGTGGTACATAGCGGCTAAGGCTAATTCTAAATGCTGGAGTGTGGGTCATGCTACATGGTACATAGCGGCTAATGCTAATGCTAATGCTAAATGCTAATTGTGTTGCGTGCTACATGCTAACGGATATCCTTAGAGACCCCATTGCGATGGATTAAAGTCTCTTAAACTTGTCTCTGTGTGTGTAAGTCAGGTACTATGTTTTGTGAGCGCTGTTAAATGTTGTTTGACTATGAGGGGGAAACGGGAGTTACAGCCGGACTGTTAACCGTCTATTTGGGTTGGGGAGAGGTCTAAGAATCTCCCTTCCACGGTGAAAAAGTATTTTTGAATGTATCGCGCATGCGTGGGATTTTACTAAACAACACATCTGTTACACTGCAGGGGGAGACAGGGAGACACAGACGTGGGAACAAAGAGGAGAGATTTTAACACGAATCTTATTGTTTAAAGTGGCTGGGGTTTGAACATGAAACTATTTGTTGAGATGTAGTGAATTTATACATTAAATATATGTTGGCGAAGTATAATGAATTAAATTAAATGACGGATTAAAATTAAATAAAAATGTTTTTGAGCGATCTATTTAGTCCTGAGTTAAATGACGGATTAAAATAAAATACGTAATGAAATAAATTAAGTCTTAGAGCGAATATGAACGAAGGAATATTGAATATGCTTGAAATAACTCAGTGATTGCATTAACTACTAAAATGTTATTCTGTGTCTCTGTTCTTCTGTCATGAGAGGAGCAATAGGACGATACGACAGGAGAGAGGAGGGGCTAACGTGTGACTGACGTGCGTCACGTGACAAGGTGTGACGCGGCAGAGGATCAGATATCAGGCTAGTTCACAAAATCATCCCTTACAAAATATGTGATGTTATGACAATTTTACATAGGCTTGGCAAATGATTCATAAAAAATTGCATTTTGGAGGCTCTGTGCATCACTGGGGTTTGATTGGAATTGTGTTGGAAATCAGGTACTGACATTATTCTGCAATTAAGATACTTGGGTGCATATTAAACAATGGAATTTATAAAAATCAAAGGGTTGTAAGGTTAGAAGGCTTTGTTTTTGGGATTGCTTTGAAATTGACTAACTTACATTTACTTTCCTGATGGGTTGTGGTAAGATAGCCACTAATTGATAAATTGGTGACATAGGATATAGGAATAAAAATTGGTTTTAATTATTCATGATTTTTAATTGATTTATTTAAAAAAAAAAAAAAAAGAATCCTGATATGTCAACAGCAAGAAAGAACAGATCAAGAAACTCTCAGAAAACTCAATCATACAACTGGTGGAGAAGAGAAGCTTTGGTTATGAAGAATCAGAGTGAACCAAATCAACAATCACTGTTACAGCTTCAACTGAACAATATCAAATGCAATTGTACCAGTCAAGGGGGGTACCAGATGTTCCATATCCACAGCCAGTTTCTGGACAGACACAGAATTGGAGAGGAAGAGGACGAGAAGGCTTAGAAGGAGGAGGAAGATTTCAGCTACACTTCCAGCAACTTTCAGAAGACTGTTATAATTATGGACAGGTTGGTCACTTTACCTGTGAGTGCAACAAGTCAGGAGAAAACAACAGAGGAAGATAAAGGAGCAAGTGAAGATCACCTGTTAGTGCCTAGAAGATACAAAGGGGGGTGCCAGCTGATAGCATCGATTAGAGAAGAAGAGAAAATATCTAACAATTGAAGTAAAAACCAGAGGACTATGAGAAGTGATAGTGAATAGTGGAAAAACGTATCTGTGTTCAGCCTAAAGAGGTTAAACATCTCACTATGTAAAATTGACTAATTAGGATAGGGATTTGAGGTAGTAAAACAGTTAATTACTCTTAAGATACTAATATTAGAGCATATACCTATTGCATTGTTGGGAAGAGATGCATTGTTTAAATTGAATTGTACAATAAGATGTACACTAGACGACTGTCTGGTAGAGGATTTTAAAAAGTAGGGTTTTTGGGAATCATATTTGCTTAAAAAGATAATATCATAGGAAGGATGATAATCTATTAGACTGCCTATTAGACAATCTGTCTGAAAAATAAAGTTAAAAGAGGTGACTGTTATTCTGGGTTACATTCTTACACCAAGAGATTTCAGGCTAGGCTAAAAGGTGTTTAGTCATTTGCCAAGTCTGTGTGTGAAGAAGTCAGAAACAGGTGGGGACTTTCCCAATCACATATTCTAAAAATTTGGTGGTAAAGGGATTTTGTGAATATATCAGTGGAAAAGGTTTTTAAAGGTTAGGAGGAAAAGATTAGATTAAAATAAGTTAGGAGAACTAGGTTGAAGGAACTCTAAGACAGTAAGCTAAGTTTCAAAGTTAGTAGTAAGAGAGAGAGAACAGTGGTGAAGGACATGTTAAAGTTTAGTGGGAAGATATGGTAGGAGTTTAGATCTGTTAGGAGCAGATGCATTGAGAAAGTATGTGTTGCTGAATGATAAGAGAAGATTGAGGGTGATTGAGTATCTATATTTACAGTTCCCAGCAGGGAGATCAAGGTAATTATAGGTGTATTTTTTATAATCAAAAGTTTGAAAGTCAGGGATTAGAGATAGGACTGAGAGTTGGGAAAAAGTGACACTAGTGGTGATAGATGGAAGTACAAGCAAAGACAACTTTTCTTTGGGGAAAATGGAGTAAGTAACAATAAGGACATTAACACTTTAGTCTATTATAAAAACAGTGAGAAGCAATTTAACTCTTTCAACATTGATAGTTATTAAAGCCATAAATATATCGCATTTGATTATAAGGGAGCCAATGGCTCCAGCACCAATTTTAGAGGAAAAATACTTATTAGGGTTAGGATGGGGACGTTCCTCCCATATGGAGAGATAATTATGGAGAATAAGTATTGTTATCAGGACCAGATGTAGAAGCGGTGTCCCCTAGTCAAAGGAGGGATAGTTTGTACAACGATATGAAGTGGAAGAGGTTAGGAGTGACTGTTCACTTATTTGGCGTAATGTTACAGAGAAAGGTCAGGGAGAGTATATGTGTACTTATCTAGTGCAAGCATTAAAATTTGTTCCGGTTAAGAATTATTGGTTAAAAGGCTATGTAATTCATAAAGTAACGCTTATAATGGAAGAGTTGAGGTCTGTTGTAGCCTCCACAGTCATTGAGGGAGTTCAGGAGGAGTAGATTACAGTAGTCACTCCAACAGTAGATAATACACAGAGGATATTGGTAACTTTGCCACTAGAAGTAATTAAGGTTGATACATCAGCTAAATCAACTACTTTAATGGTAACTTTGGAAGGGATTAATGATACGATGGCAATAGCAAATGTAGGAAGTATGACACCGACAACAACTTTTCTGAAATTAAAGGGGTAGCAAGAAGGACTCAGGGTTTATATTACGGATGGAGAGTGCTGTCAATTATAGTACGAATAGGGTTAAAATAGGAGAGCAGATAGTAGTAGAGAGAATATAGATTTATCATGGAAGTACAGGATGAGGTCTTTGATTTTAATGACAGACAAGGAGAGGTATCTGATCAGTACCGCTCGTTAGGGGAGAGAGAAACTAAAGGGAGTGGTTTGATTCTTCTATTGTGAAAATTAGAGATAGATGGGCAGGTTCCAGCAGCTCATTCTGTAAGATCAGTGAGGAATCTTGAGGGTCCATGTCTGTTGAGAATTCCAGCAACAAACATGTTAGAGACGGTCGCTCGACCTCTATCAAGTATGTGTCAATCTTATGCTTTGTCATGACTGTGGTATCAGCAACAATTAGTAACAGATAAAATAATGTCATTGTCAAAACATTTGTTTAAGCCTAGGGTTAGGTGTTATTGGGTTAAGTGAATTAACTTGTGTGAATTTGTTAGATGGGAAGGAAACTCAGGTAACAGCAAACCCTGAAGCATTTGAGGTGTAAACATTGAGGGCTAAAAGTTGTTTTTGTTCTAATAAAACATATGAGGTAAGGGGTATGTTAACTTTGGGTATGCATGACCTTAAGGGTAGTAATGAGAAATATGTTACTTTTTATGTACCAGGTAGTAAGAACAGCAGGACTTTGATGGTTAAAAGATTAGCTTTTGCCTGACAATGTGACTATGGGGAATTTTAGAGATATTTGGAGGGTTTGTGGTGATAAAGCGTATATATTCTTACCCTATGGATGGACAGGATGTTGTTACATGTCAACGTTGAAACTTCCATATGAGGTTTCTACCATTATAAGAGGGGTAGCACCGGACACAGAAATCTGAAGCTAGGTTTGAAATTGGATGAAAAGAGACATGGTTACATGTTATAGTCTTCAAGCCTATCATTGAAGGATAAATCTAAGGGAGAAGGGGGGACTTTTTCCATGGTATGGTGTAACATTTGGGAAGATCATATTGATAATATTAGGTATACTTTGAGTCCAGATAGTTCAGATAGTTATATATGCATTGAAGAATATAAGGGATGCGTTTGGGAGATCTGAGAAGACTTGGTTGCAAGATCAGGTAGGCCAGTAGGGGCAGTGATGGGTTACATTTAATGGCAGCTTTGATAGCACTGTGTGATGTTTGTAATTTGTTACTGACCTTTGAGAAAGCTATGATATTGAGATAGGTTGGAGAGTGATGCCTGGAGACAACACTCAGATGCCGGTGTTGACTGTTCCTGATCTGGATGAAGATGGACAAGTGGAACTGAATGGATAAATATCATTTTTGATTTTTTGATTTTTTTCAATATTAGGGTGATGTTGGTATGATTTTATGAATTAAGGGGGGAAGAGGTTAATGTGATTCATACATCAGTTATATATCATTTTTATATTCTTAGTTGATATTGATGGTCAATTTGAAAGTGTTGTTTTGCAAAAGATACTGTTTGGTCTTTCCTTTTCTTTCAGAAGCATTTGGGGGAACATGGGAAGGGACAATATGACTGGAGGAGATGAAACAAGGAGGGTGTGGCCGATTCCATCATCAACAGTCCATTGGAAGAGGAGACTACGGGAGATGAAGTGTAGTGGACTACATTCCAGTGTCTGCAATGAAATATAGACATGTGTAATACATAATTGTGTCATATTCTTAGGTATTAATTTTTGTAGAATGATGTTTGATGTTATTGAATACATGTGAGGATCTTAGATGTTTTTGTTTATTTCGTGAATGCTTAGGGACAGGGAGTTTAAGCAGGGAGAGTTCCACTTTAGGGTCCAATGGGTTGACCAGCCTTAGAGTGGATGTTTTTGGATAGGATTTTGTTTGCAGGGGCTTACATGTTTTATTTTTTTATTTATTTTATTTATTTCACCTTTATTTAACCAGGTAAGCCAGTTGAGAACAGGTTCTCATTTACAACTGCGACCTGGCCAAGATAAAGCAAAGTAGTGCAATAAAAACAACACAGAGTTACATATGGGGTAAAAAAACATAAAGTCAGAAATACAACAGAAAATATATATACAGTGTGTGCAAATGTAGCAAGTTATGGAGGTAAGGCAATAAATAGGCTATAGTGCAGAATAATTACAATAGTATTAACACTGGAATGCTAGATGTGCAAGAGATGATGTGCAAATAGAGATACTGGGGTGCAAAAGAGCAAAATAAATAACAATATAGGGATGAGGTAGTTGGGTGGGCTAATTTCAGATGGGCTGTGTACAGGTGCAGTGATCGGTAAGGTGCTCTGACAACTGATGCTTAAAGTTATTGAGGGAGATAAGAGTCTCCAGCTTCAGAGATTTTTGCAATTCGTTCCAGTCATTGGCAGCAGAGAACTGGAAGGAATGGCGGCCAAAGGAGGTGTTGGCTTTGGGAATGACCAGTGAGATATACCTGCTGGAGCGCAGACTACGGGTGGGTGCTGCTATGGTGACCAATGAGCTTAGATAAGGCGGGGATTTGCCTAGCAGTGATTTATAGATGGCCTGGAGCCAGTGGGTTTGACGACGAACATGTAGTGAGGACCAGCCAACAAGAGCGTACAGGTCACAGTGGTGGGTAGTGTATGGGGCTTTGGAGACAAAACGGATGGCACTGTGATAGACTACATCCAATTTGCTGAGTAGAGTGTTGGAGGCTATTTTGTAAATGACATCGCCGAAGTCAAGGATCGGTAGGATAGTCAGTTTTACGAGGGCATGTTTGGCAGCATGAGTGAAGGAGGCTTTGTTGCGAAATAGGAAGCCGATTCTAGATTTAACTTTGGATTGGAGATTCTTTATGTGAGTCTGGAAGTTGAGTTTACAGTCTAACCAGACACCTAGATATTTGTAGTTGTCCACATACTCTAGGTCAGACCCGTCGAGAGTGGTGATTCTAGTCGGGTGGGCGGGTGCTAGCAGCGTTCGATTGAAAAGCATGCATTTAGTTTTACTAGTGTTTAAGAGCAGTTGAAGGCTACTGAAGGATTGTTGTATGGCATTGAAGCTCGTTTGGAGGTTTGTTAACACAGTGTCCAATGAAGGGCCAGATGTATACAAAATGGTGTCGTCTGCGTAGAGGTGGATCTGAGAGTCACCAGCAGCAAGAGCGACATCATTGATATACACGGAGAAAAGTGTCGGCCCAAGAATTGAACCCTGTGGCACCCCCATAGAGACTGCCATAGGTCCAGACAACAGGCCCTCCGATTTGACACACTGAACTCTATCTGAGAAGTAGTTGGTGAACCAGGCGAGGCAGTCATTTGAGAAACCAAGGCTATTTAGTCTGCCAATAAGAATGCGGTGGTTGACAGAGTCGAAAGCCTTGGCCAGGTCGATGAAGACGGCTGCACAGTACTGTCTATTATCAATCGTGGTTATAATATCGTTTAGGACCTTGAGCGTGGCTGAAGTGCACCCGTGACCAGCTCGGAAACCGGATTGCATAGCAGAGAAGGTACGGTGGTATTCGAAATGGTCGATGATCTGTTTGTTAACTTGGCTTTCGAATACTTTCGAAAGGCAGCGCAGGATGGATATAGGTCTGTAGCAGTTTGGATCTAGAGTGTCACCCCCTTTGAAGAGGGGGATGACCGCGGCAGCTTTCCAATCTCTGGGGATCTCAGACGTTATGAAAGAGAGGTTGAACAGACTAGTAATAGGGGTTGCGACAATTTCGGCGGCTAGTTTTAGAAAGAAAGGGTCCAGATTGTCTAGTCCAGCTGATTTGTAGGGGTCCAGATTTTGCAGCGCTTTCAAAACATCAGCTGTCTGAATTTGTGTGAAGGAGAAGCGGGGGGGGCATGGGCAAGTTGCAGCAGAGGGTTTAGAGTTGGTGGCCGGGTTAGTGGTAGCCAGATGGAAAGCATGGCCAGCTGTAGCAAAATGCTTGTTGAAATTCTCGATTATTGTAGATTTATCGGTGGTGATAGTGTTTCCTAGCCTCAGTGCAGTGGGCAGCTGGGAGGAAGTGCTCTTATTCTCCATGGACTTTACAGTGTCCCAAAACTTTTTGGAGTTAGTGCTACAGGATGCAAATTTCTGTTTGAAAAAGTTAGCCTTTGCTTTCCTGACTGCTTGTGTATATTGGTTCCTAACTTCCCTGAAAAGTTGCATATCGCGGGGGCTATTTGATGCTAATGCTGTACGCCACAGGATGTTTTTGTGCTGGTCAAGGGCAGTCAAGTCTGAGGAGAACCAGGGGCTATATCGGTTCTTAGTTCTGTATTTTTTGAATGGGGCATGTTTATTTAAGATTGAGAGGAAATTACTTTTAAGGAACAACCAGGCATCCTCTACTGACGGAATGAGATCTATATCCATCCAGGATACCTGGGCCAGGTCAATTAGGAAGGCCTCCTCGCTAAAGTGTTTTAGGGAGCGTTTGACAGTGATGAGGGGTGGTCGTTTGACCGCAGACCCGTTACGGACGCAGGCAATAAGGCAGTGATCGCTGAGATCCTGGTTGAAGACAGCTGAGGTGTATTTAGAGGGTATGTTAGTCAGGATGATATCTATGAGGGTACCCATGTTTAAGGATTTAGGGTTGTACCTGGTAGGTTCGTTGATAATTTGCGTGAGGTTGAGGGCATCTAGCTTGGATTGTAGGATGGCTGGGGTATTAAGCATATCCCAATTTAGGTCACCAAGCAGTACAAACTCAGAGGATAAATGGGGGGCAATCAATTCCCATATGGTGTCCAGGGCACAGCTGGGGGCTGAGGGGGGTCTGTAGCAAGCGGCAACAGTGAGAGACTTATTTCTGGAAAGGTGGATTTTTAGAAGTAGAAGCTCAAACTGTTTGGGCACAGACCTGGATAGTATGATAGAGCTCTGCAGGCTATCTCTACAGTAGATTGCAACTCCACCCCCTTTGGCAGTTCTATCTAGACGGAAAATGTTATAGTTGGGGATGGAAATTTCAGAATTTTTGGTGGCATTCCTGAGCCAGGATTCAGACACTGCTAGAACATCAGGGTTGGCAGAGTGTGCTAACGCAGTGAATAACTCAAACTTAGGAAGTAGACTTCTGATATTTATGTGCAAGAAACCAAGACTTTTGCGATTACAGAAGTCATCAAATGATAGCTCCTGGGGAGTAGGAGTGATACTGGGGGCTACAGGGCCTGGGTTAGCCTCTACATCACCAGAGGAACAGAGGAGGACTAGAATAAGGATACGGCTAAAGGCTTTAAGAACTGGTCTTCTAGTGCGTTGGGTACATAGAATAAAGGGGACAGATTTCCGGGTGTTATAGAAAGGATTCAGGGCATTATGTACAGACAAGGATATGGAAGGATATGAGTAAAGTGGAGGTAAACCTAAGCGTTGGGTAACAATGAAAGAGATAGTATCTCTAGAGGCATCAATTGAGTCGGTCTCTGAGTGTATGGGCGGAGGGACAAAGGAGCTAACTAAGGCAGGTTTAGCTAGGCTGGGGGGTCTACAGTGATATTGTACAATTAGAAATAACCGAAACAACAATAAACTAACCATGTTTGGGCTGAGGCTAAACATAAACAGGATGTAGTACCGTAAAAAGGAACAGTCCAGCAGATATCAGCTGTATAAGGTCCGGTGGTGAAGCGCTAGTGAGTAAGAGGCCACGGCTAGCGTGTGCTACGTCCGTTTTGTTGTAGCCAGCTGGTAGCGATGAATCCGGAGTTAAAGGTCCAGTGATTCAGTGATTCCGGCGGAAAAACTGATATGTTCTGGGTCGATAACGCGCTGTGCAGACTGGCCGAATATCCGGTGATCAATGTCCAGTGATTAAAAATTAATCCAGCGGAAAAAAATCCAATATTCTGGGTGCAACACCGCTAGCTGTGGCTAATAGCAAGTAGCTAGTTCAGTAGCTAGTTCAGTTTAGTGAGTAAGAGGCCACGGATAACGTGTGCTAACGGGCCAGGGCTAGCAGATGGATGGAATCTTCGTGGTTAACGTCGTAACCACATCAGACGATTTCGTCGGCAGACCAGTCGTGTAGGATCGGCGGGGCTCCGTGTCAACACTAGATGGTCCCGTCCAGTTGATAGAGAGGTAGATAGCCGGGAGATGGGCCTAGCTCGGGATGATTAGCCAGACCACAGCGTCCGTTTTGTTGTTGTTGTAGCCAGCTGGTAGCGATGAATCCGGAGTTAAAGGTCCAGTGAATCAGTGATTCCGGCAGAAAAACTGATATGTTCTGGGTCGATAACGCGCTGTGCAGACTGGCCGAATATCCGGTGATCAATGTCCAGTGATTAAAATTAATCCCGCGGAAAAATCCAATGATCTGGGTGAAACACCGCTAGCTGTGGCTAGTTAGCTGGCTAGCTAGTTTCAACTGGAGATTCTAGATTCTAGATAAAAGGTAAGTCAATAATAGAATCCGTTCCACATTGAGTGAGGCGGGTTGCAGGAAAGTATATTTTGTAGAAGGATGAAAAGTCTGAAACGGAAATATGTACGAAAAATACAAAAAAACAGGGTATTTACAGGCTATTTACAGACACACGACAGAAACAGGACTGCACTACTTCGCCATCTTGTGTATTTAATTGCATCATAGTTTCAAATGCATTTACATTGTTTATGAGGTTATCTGGAGTACCGAAGGTGGTTGCCTGGGGCAGAGGGACCGTGAGAGAATTTTACTGTCTTGATTGATGGATGGAAGGTTGCCGGACAGTTTTTCGCTCTTACACTTCATAAACAGTTATTCATATTTCATAGTAATGTATTCACACTTCATAAAGATAGTAATGTATTCACACTTCATAAACAGTTATTCATATTTCATAGAAAGGTATTTACACTCTGGAGGAGAATGTTTTTGGTTTAATGTTAAAGATACTCAATAAGATAAATTGTTACTTGTCATAATCCTATTCTGTTTGTTTTCGAGACTTTTAGTTCGTCTCGAAGGGGGGAATGTAGTGTATTGAGATTATGATGGTGTTAAATGTTTTTTAAGTGGAACTGAAAGAATGTTGATTTTAGTATCAAGAGGGAATGTTTTAGTGTAACGCCACATACAACAGACAGGAAGAGTGTTGTAGACAGGGGAGACTGGTGATTGGCCAGAAGAGGGAGCCCATCTTTTTGCATTGTTTATAAATAGGGGTTAAACGATGAAAGGGCAGAGTAGCCATTAGAATTGGAGGACACTGCTCTCCAGACCTCGCAAGTCTGTAAACTTATGCTGTAAGCTTGTGATAATGAATAAAGACTTCTAATCAAGGTACAGCTTAAGCGGACTCCTTTGTTTATCAGCAATAATTGCCACCACTCACTCGATACGACAATGACAAGGAAGGAAAAAGGAGAGGAGTGCTGCTCAGATCACATTAACCAGATCACATTAACCTCTTTGTACAGTGTAATACATTCTTCATTCAAAGACTCAATCATGGACACTCTTACTGACAGTTGTGGCTGCTTCGCGTGATGTATTGTTGTCTCTACCTTCTTGCCCTTTGTGCTGTTGTCTGTGCCCAATAATGTTTGTACCATGTCTTGTGCTGCTACCATGTTCTGCTGCTGCCATGTTGTATTGTGTTGCTACCATGCTGTTTTCATGTTGGGTTGTCACCTTGCTGTGTTGTCGTGTGTTGCTGCCATGCTATGTTGTTGTCTTAGGTCTCTCTTTATGTAGTGTTGTGTTGTCTCTCTTGTTGTGATGTGTGTTTGGTCCTATATTTATATATATACTGTATATCTTTTTTTAAATCCCAGCCCCTGTCCCCGCCGGAGGCCTTTGCCTTTTGGTAGGCCGTCATTGTAAATAATAATTTGTTCTTAACTGACTTGCCTAGTTAAATAAAGGTTAAATAAAATAAATAAAAATAAATAACATGTGTGGCCAACAGGCTGGCCTGAATCATCCACAGCAATAATGGATTCCTTTTATACTTGGACACACCAGATGTGACTTTATCAAACAGCATTATGACTATCACCATTCACTCTCACTCTCTGACGCTCATGGCTACTGTATGTTGGAGTTAAACCTGTCTCGGCTACACTCAACCACTTTGGGGACACAAAGGGGGCCGGGGAATAGGAGAAAGTGGTTTGGCTTTTTCAGGAAGGACAATAGAGATGGAATAGAGAGGGTGAGACGGCACCATGTGTCCAGAGTGACTGCTGACATGTCCCATCATCATTCTGTTATATCACCTACGTCAGTGTGCTGCACCATGACATGTGACCGAGTTATTTGACTGCCTAGAATAAACTAGTGTGGGACCAGGTGCTGGAGGTGGAAGGCTTTTCTTATGTCTTCCACTGTAAAGTGGGGAATATAGTTAACATCATCTTTTCAAGTTATCCTTTATTTAGGTAGTATTTTCACAGGTTTTGAGACGGTATTGAGAAGAAGTAAGATGGTAAGCAGAATAAGCTGGTTCCCTACGTCCCTCAATCAATGAACCAATCAATATAAAATGTATTGAGATTGAGAGAGAAAGAGAGAGAGAGAGAGAGAGAGATAGACAGCAGGTCCGGGACAAGGTAGCACAAACGTTGAACAGGTCAGGGTTCCATTGCCGCGGGCAGAACAGCAGCACTACAAGGTAGCACCCTCCCAGGCCTGGCTGTCTCCGTCTCTACTGAACGTACAGTGATAATGTTCTGGTCTTTTTAATCAATCCCTGCCTGTAATATTCCTAACTGAAGGTCTGGTGATCCTAGCAGACACTGTGTCCCAAATGACATCATGTTCACTATTTAATGCACAATTGTTGACCAGGGCCCATAGGGCTCCATGTAGGGAAAAGGGTGTCATTCATGACGCTTTCACTGAGCTTATGAAAGCAGCCCAGACACATTTCACATCTGGCTCAATGTTGACTTAACTGATGTTCTCCAGATCACATTCACATTGCCTTCAGGTGTTTGGTTATGAGTCAGCTATCAATCTCTCATTCTGTCCTTCTTAGTTCTCCTATAAGCTGAGAATGCAAGCCTGAATGGAGATGCTGATGTAAAATGAGGATTTAATTATTCTGTTTTTTTATTAGGATAATATGTGTATTAAGTGTTTGTTCTTTTTGAAGGTTTTGTGAATAACTTTCAAAAACATATTATGAGAACATTAGAATAGTATATAATTATATTCACAATTATCCATGTAAACACTATTATCCTAATGAGTCTACTGCTCAGGTGCAGGCTGGGAGACGATGCTGATAGGCTGAGCGATTAGAATCTGACTATATTACTAATCCATGTGGGTATGGTTTCAACTGCTGCTGGGGGACCTGTATTTGACATTTTGCTTAGCAGAGCAGTGTTATGGTTACGTGTGGCCACCACAGCCTGTGTGAATAGAGGATGTACCTGTTACAGAGCAGTGTTACGGGTTACGTGTGGCCACCACAGCCTGTTTGAGGATAGAATGTAGCAGTGTCATGGGTTATGTACACTGCTCAAAAAAATAAAGGGAACACTTAAACAACACAATGTAACTCCAAGTCAATCACCCTTCTGTGAAATCAAACTGTCCACTTAGGAAGCAACACTGATTGACAATACATTTCACATGCTGTTGTGCAAATGGAATAGACAACAGGTGGAAATTATAGGCAATTAGCAAGACACCCCCAATAAAGGACTGGTTTTGCAGGTGGTGACCACAGACCACTTCTCAGTTCCTATGCTTCCTGGCTGATGTTTTGGTCACTTTTGAATGCTGGTGGTGCTTTCACTCTAGCGGTAGCATGAGACGGAGTCTACAACCAACACAAGTGGCTCAGGTAGTGCAGCTCATCCAGGATGGCACATCAATGCGATCTGTGGCAAGAAGGTTTGCTGTGTCTGTCAGCGTAGTGTCCAGAGCATGGAGGCGCTACCAGGAGACAGGCCAGTACATCAGGAGACGTGGAGGAGGCCGTAGGAGGGCAACAACCCAGCAGCAGGACTGCTACCTCCACCTTTGTGCAAGGAGGAGCATTAGGAGCACTGCCAGAGCCCTGCAAAATGACCTCCAGCAGGCCACAAATGTGCATGTGTCTGCTCAAACGGTCAGAAACAGACTCCATGAGGGTGGTATGAGGGCCCGACGTCCACAGGTGGGGGTTGTGCTTACAGCCCAACACCGTGCAGGACGTTTGGCATTTGCCAGAGAACACCAAGATTGGCAAATTCGCCACTGGCGCCCTGTGCTCTTCACAGATGAAAGCAGGTTCACACTGAGCACATGTGACAGACGTGACAGAGTCTGGAGACGCCGTGGAGAACGTTCTGCTGCCTGCAACATCCTCCAGCATGACCGGTTTGGCAGTGGGTCAGTCATGGTGTGGGGTGGCATTTCTTTGGGGGGCCGCACAGCCCTCCATGTGCTCGCCAGAGGTAGCCTGACAGCCATTAGGTACCGAGATGAGATCCTCAGACCCCTTGTGAGACCATATGCTGGTGCGGTTGGCCCTGGGTTCCTCCTAATGCAAGACAATGCTAGACCTCATGTGGCTGGAGTGTGTCAGCAGTTCCTGCAAGAGGAAGGCATTGATGCTATGGACTGGCCCGCCCATTCCCCAGACCTGAATCCAATTGAGCACATCTGGGACATCATGTCTCGCTCCATCCACCAATGCCACGTTGCACCACAGACTGTCCAGGAGTTGGCGGATGCTTTAGTCCAGGTCTGGGAGGAGATCCCTCAGGAGACCATCTGCCACCTCATCAGGAGCATGCCCAGGCGTTGTAGGGAGGTCATACAGGCACGTGGAGGCCACACACACTACTGAGCCTCATTTTGACTTGTTTTAAGGACATTACATCAAAGTTGGATCAGCCTGTAGTGTGGTTTTCCACTTTAATTTTGAGGGTGACTCCAAATCCAGACCTCCATGGGTTGATCAATTTGATTTCCATTGATCATTTTTGTGTGATTTTGTTGTCAGCACATTCAACTATGTAAAGAAAAAAGTATTTAATAAGATTATTTCATTCATTCAGATCTAGGATGTGTTATTTTAGTGTTCCCTTTATTTTTTTGAGCAGTGTATATGTGGCCACAGCAGCCTGTGGGAAAAGGATGTACCTTCAGGTCTGTTCCTGCCGCTGTTCTGTTCTACTATTCAACCCTTCCCCCTCCTCTTCCTACTTCAGGGATGGAGACTTTGTGTACAAGGCTGCCCCTCGCCTCCTACGTGTGTTCCTACCAAACAATGTACCCACTTGGTTCCGTCTGTAAGAAATGTTTTGTTCCTGTGCATATTAATAGATGGACGGAATTACATGCGGAAGAGTTTTGAACAAAATGGCCGCCCTAAACAAAAACTGTCATTGCCCCCCTCAGACAAGAACAGTTTATTCTCACTTCTGAATCATCCATTGAGGCTCACTAATCTGGGCTTTTAACCTTGCACTGAATTTTGTGATTGTTCTTCTTTCGTGCAAAATAAATATACAACTGGTTTCTGTTCTAGATTACAACTGGTTTTTGATTAAAGATTACAACTGGTTTCTGTTACAGATTACAACTGGTCTCTGATTACAGATTACAACTGGTCTCTGATTACAGATTACAACTGGTCTCTGATTCTCTGATTACAGATTACAACTGGTCTCTGATTACAGATTACAACTGGTCTCTGATTACAGATTACAACTGGCCTCTGTTACAGATTACAAATGTTCTCTGTTACAACCAGATCAAGTATTTCTTCACATTTTTCATTATGAGATCAAGATCTCATATTTGGTTGTTATCTGGCCAGATCAGGTTACAACCAGATAAACATGTTTTTTTCTGGTTGGTAAAAATTAGATTGCCTAAATGGTAGCTTTGTTCTCATCTTAAATACCATATAAATTATATTTTCCAAGTAGCCCACACTGAGCACGACCAAACAACCAAATCAGATACAGTAAGTTTTGCATACTAGAACAACAGCAATGGATGGGGAAACTGGAAAGAAAACCACAACCATCCTGGCCTACTGGAGTTGTAATCACAAGAAAATTGATTCTGTCAACTTTCTTTGCATCGTCAACTTGATTGTTTGGATGTCTTGCAGTTTGATCCGGTTTGATAGTGCTCACACTTCCTCACCAAAACAAACCAGATAAGATTAATACTTCAGCTAAATCTTATAAGACCAACACATGGCCTGTTGTCCCATACGCATGGCCTGTTGCATGGCCATGATACCACTAAAGTCTTCTCGCAATGTGAATGAGAACCAAAATCACTTGGAGAGCAAACAGCCACTCTCAACATTCAGTTAACATTCATATTCATAATTTTTCATAGAACACTTGATGACTAATTGTGTAGAGATGAAAGAAGTAATGTCTACATTCTCATCGATGGGGCTGTAGTGGAACAGGTTGAGAGCTTCAAGTTCCTTGGTGTCCACATCACCAATGAACTATCATGGTCCAAACACACCAAGACAGTCGTGAAGAGGGCACGACAAAGCCTATTCCCCCTCAGGAGACTGAAAAGATTCGGCATGGGTCCTCAGATCCTCAAACAATTCTACAGCTGCACCATCGAGAGCATCCTGACTGGTTGCATCACCGCCTGGTATGGCAACTGCTTGGCCTCCAGAGGGTAGTGCGTACGGCCCAGTACATCACTGGGGACAAGCTTCGTGCCATCCAGGACCTCTATTCAAGGCGGTATCAGAGGAAGGCCCTCAAAATTGTCAAAGACTCCAGCCACCCTAGTCATAGACTGTTCTCTCTGCTACCGCACGGCAAGCGGTACCAGAGTGCCAAGTCTAGGTCCAAAAGACTTCTCAACAGCTTCTACCCCCAAGCCATAAGACTCCTGAACAGCTAAGCATGGCTACCCGGACTATTTGCACTGCCCCCCCCCACCCCATCTTTTTACGCTGCTGCTACTCTGTTAATTATTTATGCATAGTCACTTTAACTCTACCCACATGTACATATTACTTCAACTACCTCAACTAGCCGGTGCCCCCGCACATTGACTCTGCACCGGTACCCCCCTGTATATAGCCTCCCTACTGTTATTTTATTTTACTTCTGCTCTTTTTTACTCAATACTTTTTTGTTGTTGTTTTATTTTACTTTTTTATTAAAAATAAATGCACTGTTGGTTAAGGGCTGTAAGTAAGCATTTCACTGTAATGTCTGCACCTGTTGTATTCGGCACATGTGGCCAATAAAATTGTATTTTATTTGATTTGATTTACAGCGCTGTAATGCTCCACACAAGACAACGTTTCAATTCCACTGTGATCTTTGTCAGCACCTTACAATTGGATGTGCGTATTTAGCCTTTTTCTAGTGGTATAGAGCTCCATTGGGAGCGGTATGTATTCTCTGATGTTGAGCTGTTTCATCTACAACCCATTCCCCCCTGTCAGTCCCTCCTTCTCAGCCCAGACACAGTCTGTCCCATCCATGACTCATACTGTAATGTGCTGTACACTCTCTGCTTTCCTTCAAAAGGGGGTTTGGATTACCCAGACCAGCCCTTCTCTATCTCTCTCTTTCTCTGTGTCTCACAGCGGTAAACAGCCAAATACAGCTTTGGCTTATTTTGTTTTCACATAGACTACAAAACACATTCGGAAAAGATGTTGAGGGGAAACTATCACATTTTGAAAAACTGAGCTCCGTGTCTCTCCACACGCACACTCACTCGTCTACACACATTACCTCTCTGAAATTACTGTTCGAAATCCTGTTCCCCGCTCCTCGCCACCCAATGATCCCATCTCGCCAGTCTATGGGATTACCCAGCAGGCCTACTATAATAATAATAATAATATGCCATTTAGCAGACGCTTTTATCCAAAGCGACTTACAGTCATGCGTGCATACATTTTTTGTGTATGGGTGGTCCCGGGGATCGAACCCACTACCTTGGCGTTACAAGCGCCGTGCTCTACCAGCTGAGCTACAGAGGACCACTACTGATGGCGTGTCTGTGGAACACAGCGTTCTCATAACTCAACATGTTTTATAATCTGTTTCTTTGAATCCTCTTCTTCTTTCAAAGGGGATCCACACTTTGTTGTAGCGTCGTACATCACATTGTGCATGGTGTTATTCAGACTGGTATATGAATGACTAGGATAATAGGGATATACTTGTGCCTTATTCCCAACTGGTGATTGGATACATGGATTAGCTATAGTGTGGGTGAGACAGAGCACCATGTTCTTGTACATCTGCAAGCAAAGGATAGGATCATTGTGTCTGTCTCTTGCTTGCACATACAGATGTAGGATCTTAATTTGAGCCAGTTGTGGATTATAATTAATGGACATTTTTGTAGGGGTTGATACATTTTTCCGTAGGGCAAATCAAGTCTGAAATCCAGTCTCAAACAGGAAATGACCAACTTTAGAAGCCTTTTAAAAATCAAATACACTACTTGTTTGCATTTCCTGCTTTGCATGAAGGTTCTCAGCAACAAAAGAGTGATCAAATTAAGATCCTACATCTGTACAGTTTCTAAGGTTTGAATATTGAAAACAAACAGACAATTTACATACCACACACACACACAAATGCACACAAAAACACGCACACACACAACCAACCCCATCACACACAAGTTAACACAACCCCTCTCCCACATACACACACACACCTCCAACTGTTCTCCTTTGCTTGTCCTCTCCCATTATCCACCTCAGTGGAGGCTGGTGAGGGGAGGGCGGCTCATAGTCATGGCCGAAATGGAACGAATGGAACTGTATCAAACACATAGAAGGAAGGGTTTCATGTATTTGATACTGTTCCATTAATTCCATTCAAGGCCATACTTAAGGGGTTTTACGGTAGTATGAAGGCATGTATGGCAGAAAGAGTCTCTGGTTACCATGTAGACCTGATTTACTCACAATGTCTCAAAGAGATCGCATTTATTATATTAGTATATTATATGTATTATATACATTCAAGACAGAAGAAACAAATTGATTAAGAAAAGAATAAAACAATTTTCTTTTAGTTACCTTTTTCTCAACTTGTTTCTATTACTTTCTAGCATGTTAAGCTAATTTACAGAGTAGTTAGCTAGCTTGTCAGCTAGTTTTGTTGCCATATATTGTGCACCTTCCATTGTTTAGCTTAGTCGCTAGCTAGCTGGTTGATTTTTTTATTTTGCAACCAGGACAGAGGAAAGCAACAATCACCTCCACAAATGTTGTTTACATTCATATCCATCCATACTGAATGATGCACTTAAGGGACCTTATTGGCACCCTTAACTTCTTAACTTAATTTAAGGGGGACATTTTACTTAAGATGTTTTATGCAACCGGGACCCTTTTTAATCAATCCCTGCCTGTAATATTCCTAAGAGAAGGTCTGGTGATCCTAGCAGACAGTGTGTCCCAAATGACACCCTGTTCACTATTTAATGCATGATTGTTGACTAGGGCCCGTAGGGCTCCATGTAGGGAAAAGGGTGTCATTCATGACGCTTTCACTGAGCTTATGAAAGCAGCCCAGACACATTTCACATCTGGCTCAGTGTTGACTTCACTCTTGTTCTCCAGATCACATTCACATTGCCTTCAGGTGTTTGGTTATTAGTCAGCTATCAATCTCTCATTTTGTCCTTCTTAGTTCTCCTATAAGCTGAGAATGCAAGCCTGAATTGAGATTTTGATGTAAAATGAGGATTTAATTATTGTGTTTTTTTATTAGGAAAAGAGGTGTATTAAACTGCTCTAATCTGCTTCTAATCCACGTGTGTATGGCAGAGCAGTGTTATGTTTCATGTGTGGCCACCACAGCCTTTTGAAGATAGAATGTACAGTGCCTTGCAAAAGTGTTCATCCACCTTTGCGTTTTTCCTATTTTGTTGCATTACAACCTGTAATTTAAATGGATTTTTATTTGGATTTCATGTAATGGACATACACAAAATAGTCCAAATTGGTGAAGTGAAATGAAAAACATAACTTGTTTCAAAATATTCTAAAGAATAAATAACGGACAATTGAAGCGTACATACAGTGGGGGAAAAAAGTATTTAGTCAGTCACCAATTGTGCAAGTTCTCCCACTTAAAAAGATGAGAGAGGCCTGTAATTTTCATCATAGGTACACGTCAACTACGACTGACAAAATGAGAAAAAAAAATCCAGAAAATCACATTGTAGGATTTTTAATGAATTTATTTGCAAATTATGGTGGAAAATAAGTATTTGGTCAATAACAAAAGTTTCTCAATACTTTGTTATATACCCTTTGTTGGCAATGACACCGGTCAAACGTTTTCTGTAAGTCTTCACAAGGTTTTCGCACACTGTTGCTGGTATTTGGCCCATTCCTCCATGCAGATCTCCTCTAGAGCAGTGATGTTTTGGGGCTGTCGCTGGGCAACACGGACTTTCAACTGCTTCCAAAGATTTTCTATGGGGTTGAGATCTGGAGACTGGCTAGGCCAATCCAGGACCTTGAAATGCTTCTTACGAAGCCACTCCTTCATTGCCCGGGCGGTGTGTTTGGGATCATTGTCATGCTGAAAGACCCAGCCACGTTTCATCTTCAATGCCCTTGCTGATGGAAGGAGGTTTTCACTCAAAATCTCACGATACATGGCCCCATTCATTCTTTCCTTTACATGGATCAGTCGTCCTGGTCCCTTTGCAGAAAAACAGCACCAAAGCATGATGTTTCCACCCCCATGCTTCACAGTAGGTATGGTGTTCTTTGGATGCAACTCAGCATTCTTTGTCCTCCAAACACGACGAGTTGAGTTTTTACCAAAAAGTTATATTTTGGTTTCATCTGACCATATGCCATTCTCCCAATCCTCTTCTGGATCATCCAAATGCACTCTAGCAAACTTCAGACGGGCCTGGACATGTACTGGCTTAAGCAGGGGGACACGTCTGGCACTGCAGGATTTGAGTCCCTGGCGGCGTAGTGTGTTACTGATGGTAGGCTTTGTTACTTTGGTCCCAGCTCTCTGCAGGTCATTCACTAGGTCCCCCCGTGTGGTTCTGGGATTTTTGCTCACCGTTCTTGTGATCATTTTGACCCCACGGGGTGAGATCTTGCGTGGAGCCCCAGATCGAGGGAGATTATCAGTGGTCTTGTATGTCTTCCATTTCCTAATAATTGCTCCCACAGTTGATTTCTTCAAACCAAGCTGCTTACCTATTTCAGATTCAGTCTTCCCAGCCTGGTGCAGGTCTACAATTTTGTTTCTGGTGTCCTTTGACAGCTCTTTGTTCTTGGCCATAGTGGAGTTTGGAGTGTGACTGTTTGAGGTTGTGGACAGGTGTCTTTTGTACTGATAACAAGTTCAAACAGGTGCCATTGATACAGGTAACAAGTGGAGGACAGAGGAGCCTCTTAAAGAAGAAGTTACAGGTCTGTGAGAGCCAGAAATCTTGCTTGTTTGTAGGTGACCAAATACTTATTTTCCACCATAATTTGCAAATAAATTCATAAAAAATCCTACAATGTGATTTTCTGGATTTTTCTTTCTCAATTTGTCTGTCATAGTTGACGTGTACCTATGATGAAAATTACAGGCCTCTCTAATCTTTTTAAGTGGGAGAACTTGCACAATTGGTGGCTGACTAAATACTTTTTTCCCCACTGTATGTATTCACCCAATTTGCTATGAAGCCCCTAAATAAGATCTGGTGCAACCAATTACCTTCAGAAGTCACATAATTAGTTAAATAAAGTCCACCTGTGTGCAATCTAAGTGTCAAATGATCTGTCACAAGATCTCAGTATATATACACCTGTTCTGAAAGGCCCCAGAGTCTGCAACACCACTAAGCAAGGGGCACCACCAAGCAAGCGGCACCATGAAGACCAAGGAGCTCTCTCCAAACAGGTTACAAAATTGAAAGAATATGGCACCACAACAAACCTGCCAAGAGAGGGCCACCCACCAAAACTCACGGGCTAGGCAAGGAGGGCATTAATCAGAGAGGCAACAAAGAGACCAAAGATAACCCTGAAGTAGCTGCAAAGCTCCACAGCGGAGATTGGAGTATCTGTCCATAGCACCACTTTAAGCCGTACACTCCACAGAGCTGGGATTTACGGAAGAGTGGGCAGAAAAAAAAACATTGCTTGAAGAAAAAAATAAGCAAACACATTTGATGTTCACCAAAAGCCATGTGGGAGACTCCCCAAACATATGGAAGAAGGTACTCTGGTCAGATGAGACAAAAATTTAGCTTTTTGGGCATCAAAGAAAACGCAATGTCTGGCGCAAACCCAACACCTCTCATCACCCCGAGAACACCATCCCCACAGTGAAGCATGGTGGTGGCAGCATCATGCTGTGGGGATGTTTTCATCGGCAGGGACTGGGAAACTGGTCAGAATTGAAGGAATGATGGATGGCGCTAAATACAGGGAAATTCTTGAGGGAAACCTGTTTCAGTCTTCCAGAGATTTGAGACTGGGATGGAGGTTCACCTTCCAGCAGGACAATGACCCTAAGCATACTGCTAAAGCAACACTCGAGTGGTTTAAGGGGAAATATTTAAATGTCTTGTAATGGCCTAGTCAAAGCCCAGACCTCAATCCAATTGAGAATCTGTGGTATGACTTAAAGATTGCTGTACACCAGCGGAACCCATCCAACTTGAAGGAGCTGGAGCAGTTTTGCTTTGAAGAATGGGCAAAAATCCCAGTGGCTAGATGTGCCAAGCTTATAGAGACATACCCCAAGAGACTTGCAGCTGTAATTGCTGCAAAAGGTGGCTCTACAAAGTATTGACTTTGGGGGGGGGGGGGGTGAATAGTTATGCATGCTAAGTTTCTCTGTTTTTTTGTCTTATTTCTTGTTTGTTTCACAATAAACATTATTTTGCATCTTCAAAATGGTAGGCATGTTGTGTAAATCAAATTATACAAACCCCCAAAAACTCAATTTTAATTCCAGGTTGCAAGGCAACAAAATAGGAAAAATGCCAAGGGGGGTGAATACTTTCGCAAGCCACTGTAGCAGTGTAATGGGGTATGTATATGTGACCACAGCAGCCTGTGTGAGTAGAGGATGTACAATGTGTTCGGAAAGTTCAGACCACTTTTTCCACATTTTGTTACAGCCTTATTCTAAATTGGATTACATTTTTTCCCTCAATATACACACTATACCCCATAATACAAAGCAAAAACAGGATTTTAGAAAGAAGAATCAAATGTATAAAAAAAAAGAAACGGAAATATGACATTTGCATAAGTATTCAGACCCTTTACTCAGTACTTTGTTGAAGCACCTTTGGCAGCGATTACAGCCTTGAGTCTTCTTTGGTATGACGCTACAAGCTTTGCACACCTGTATTTGGGGAGTCTCCCATTCTTTTCTTCAGATCCTCTCAAGCTCTGTCAGGTTGGATGGGGAGCGTCGCAGCACAGCTACTTTCAGGTCTCTCCTGAGATGTTCGATCGGGTTCAAGTCCAGGCTCTGGCTGGCCACTCAAGGACATTCAGAGACTTGTCCCGAAGCCACTCCTGCATTGTCTTGGCTGTGTGCTTAGGAACGTTGTCCTGTTGGAAGGTGAACCTTCGCCCCAGTATGAGGTCCTGAGCGCTCTGGAGCAGGTTTTCATCAAGGATCTCTCTGCACTGTGCTCCCTCGTTCATCTTTCCCTCGATCCTGACTAGTCTCCCAGTCCTTCCCGCTGAAAAATTTCCCCACAGCAAAATGCTGCCACCACCATGCTTCACCGTAGGGATGGTGCCAGGTTTCCTCCAGACGTGAAGCTTGGCATTCATGCCAAAGACTTCAATCTTGGTTTCATCAGACCAGAGAATCTTGTTTCTCAGGGTCAGAATCCTTTAGGTGCCTTTTGGCAAACTCCAAGCAGGCTTCTGTCTGGCCACTCTACCATAAAGGCCTGATTGGTGGAGTGCTGCAGAGATGGTTGTCCTTCTGGAAGGTTCCCCCGTATCCACAGAGGAACTCTGGAGCTCTGTCAGAGTGACCATCAGGTTCTTGGTCACCTCCCTGACCAAGGCCCTTCTCCCCTGATTGCTCAGTTTTGTCGGGCGGCCAGCTCTAGGTAGAGTCTTTATGGTTCCAAACTTCTTCCATTTAAGAATGATGGAGGCCACTGTGTTCTTGGGGACCTTCAATGCTGCAGAAATGTTTGGTACCCTTACCCAGATCTGTGCCTCGACACAATCCTGTCTCAGAGCTCTACGGACAATTCCTTTGACCTCATGGCTTGTTTTTTTTCTGTGGAATAGTTAAAATATGTGGAACGGCCGGGGGTCCACGAGGAGAGAGTTGAGAGCCCCTGGTCTACAGGGTGACCCTGTTTAAACCCATTGAAGGAAGGGCTTTTCTCTTTTCTCTTTTCTCTTTTCTCTTTTCTCTTTTCTCTCTCATTTCACCATTAACTATGACCTATCACAAATCAGTTTTGTTGATGTGATGGTTATTAAGGACAAAACCTCCCTCTCTACAGATCTCTATAGGAAACCTACGGACAGGAACACCCTCCTTAGAGGTGACAGCTTTCATCCACGTCCACTTATTAAGTCTCCCTATAAGTCAATTCAGTCACATCAGAAGAATATGCAGCTCTGATGCTTCTTACCAGAAACAGACTACGCACCTCACACAAAGGTTTAAGGAAAGGGGGTACAAAGACAATTGGGTAAAACATGCCAATTATCGTGTTGAAGGACTTACACAGTTGGAAAGCGAAAAGGGAAACTTTCTTGGACAAGGTTCCGGAGGGAATTACAAATGTGGCCAAAGTGCTCAATGCAGCTTCACGTACAAATGCAACTCATTTACCCACCCCCGCACAGGACAAAGATTTAAGATCAAAGGCCTGATTACCTGTCCACCAATGTTACTTACATGTTGAAATGTCCTTGTGGTCTGTCTTACATAGGGAAACCCTGTAGAAGCTTTAAGACACGGATCAGTGAGCACCGCAGCAATATACGGTTGCTGTTCATTTGGTACAAGCTGGACATCCTATTAGTTCTTTGAGATACATTGGAATAGAAATGGTCAAGATGTCACGCAGGGGAGGGGACATTGAGAGGAAACTTCTTCAAAGGGAATCTTTCTGGAGCCACAGGCTCAACACACTGTCTCCTCTTGGCCTTGACTTGAAACCGTTTTTATAGTTTCAAAATGTCCAAATGGTGTGTTTAAAAAAAATCCTAATTTAATATTGTATGTGTATGTATATTACTGTAAATATTGATCACATTCCTTGTGTATGATCATATATTTTGATACATTGAATGTTAATAATGTGAACCTATGCTATACATTTTTTTACCTCTTGTTTCAGGAAGTGATGTCACTGAGTACTGCCCCTGTATATAGGACCTGCCACCCCCACCTGCGATATGGATGCCTGATAAAGACCTAAGGGTCGAAACGTTGTTATAAATAAATATCACCTGGGAGCATGAGCAGCAGTGTGCTGCATTTTCCTTTCTGTTTTCCAAAGAAGTTGAACTAACACAATCTAAGTCTCCTCCGGGCATGTTGAAGAAGTTGAACTAACACAACTTAAATCTCCCCCAGGCATGTTATCGACATGACACAGCAGCTGTCTCTTCCTATACACACAGGGTCAGGTGGGGTTGGTCAGCAGATAGCTTTAAGTCAACCATCTCAGTATAGAATCAACACTAACTTTAACCTTCATCCTTAAACCCTTAGAACCATATTTACTCAAAACTATATAACACCACATTGGCCCCACTCTATGTATGTCACGAAACAGCAAGATAACGTCGAATCAAAGGCCCTGTCCAGAAACAACCCCTAGACTCTACCTACCTAAAGGCTTTACCTACCTAAAGGCTCTACCCTCCTAAACGCTCTACTCACCTAAAGGCTCTACCTACCTAAAGGCTCTACCCTCCTAAAGGCTCTATCTACCTAAAGGCTCTACCCACCTAAAGGCTCTACCCACCTAAAGGCTCTACATACCTAAAGGCTCTACCCTCCTAAAGGCTCTATCTACCTAAAGGCTCTACCCACCTAAAGGCTCTACCTACCTAAAGGCTCTACCCTCCTAAAGGCTCTACCTACCTAAAGGCTCTACCCACCTAAAGGCTCTACCTACCTAAAGGCTCTACCCTCCTAAAGGCTCTACCTACCTAAAGGCTCTACCCACCTAAAGGTTCTACCTACCTAAAGGCTCTATCCTCCTAAAGGCTCTACCTACCTAAAGGCTCTACCTACCTAAAGGCTCTACCCTCCTAAAGGCTCTACCCACCTAAAGGCTCTACCTACCTAAAGGCTCTACCATCCTAAAGGCTCTACCCACCTAAAGGCTCTACCTACCTAAAGGCTCTACCTACCTAAAGGCTCTACCTACCTAAAGGCTTTACCCTCCTAAAGGCTCTACCTACCTAAAGGCTCTACCTACCTAAAGGCTCTACCTACCTAAAGGCTCTATCCACCTGAAGGCTCTACCTACCTAAAGGCTCTACTCTCCTTAAAGGCACTCCCCACCTAAAGGCTCTACCCTCCTAAAGGCTCTATCTACCTAAAGGCTCTACCCTCCTAAAGGCTCTACCTACCTAAAGGCTCTACCTACCTAATGGCTCTACCCACCTAAAGGCTCTACCTACCTAAAGGCTCTACCCTCCTAAAGGCTCTACCTACCTAAAGGCTCTACCCCTCTAAAGGCTCTACCTACCTAAAGGCTCTCCCCGCCTAAAGGCACTACCCTCCTAAAGGCTCTACCCACCTAAAGGCTCTACCTACCTAAAGGCACTACCTACATAAAGGCTCTACCTACCTAAAGGCTCAACCCTCCTAAAGGCTCTACCCACCTAAATGCTCTCCCCACCTAAAGGCACTACCTACCTAAAGGCTCTACCTACCTAAAGGCTATACCTACCTAAAGGCACTACCTACCTAAAGGCTCTACCTACCTAAAGGCTCTACCCTCCTAAAGGCTCTACCTACCTAAAGGCTCTACCCACATAAAGGCTCTACCCACCTAAAGGCTCTACCTACCTAAAGGCTCTACCCTCCTAAAGGCTCTATCTACCTAAAGGCTCTACCCACCTAAAGGCTCTACCCACCTAAAGGCTCTACCTACCTAAAGGCTCTACCCTCCTAAAGGCTCTACCTACCTAAAGGCTCTACCCACCTAAAGGCTCTACCTACCTAAAGGCTCTACCCTCCTAAAGGCTCTACCTACCTAAAGGCTCTACCCACCTAAAGGTTCTACCTACCTAAAGTCTATACCCTCCTAAAGGCTCTACCTACCTAAAGGCTCTACCTACCTAAAGGCTCTACCCTCCTAAAGGCTCTACCCACCTAAAGGCTCTACCTACCTAAAGGCTCTACCCTCCTAAAGGCTCTACCCACCTAAAGGCTCTACCTACCTAAAGGCTCTACCTACCTAAAGGCTCTACCTACCTAAAGGCTTTACCCTCCTAAAGGCTCTACCTACCTAAAGGCTCTACCTACCTAAAGGCTCTACCTACCTAAAGGCTATATCCACCTGAAGGCTCTACCTACCTAAAGGATCTACTCTCCTTAAAGGCACTCCCCACCTAAAGGCTCTACCCTCCTAAAGGCTCTACCTACCTAAAGGCTCTACCCTCCTAAAGGCTCTACCCTCCTAAAGGCTCTACCTACCTAAAGGCTCTACCTACCTAAAGGCTCTCCCCGCCTAAAGGCACTACCCTCCTAAAGGCTCTACCTACCTAAAGGCTCTACCCTCCTAAAGGCTCTACCCACCTAAAGGCTCTCCCCACCTAAAGGCACTACCTACCTAAAGGCTCTACCTACCTAAAGGCTATACCTACATAAAGGCACTACCTACCTAAAGGCTCTACCTACCTAAAGGCTCTACCTACCTAAAGGCTCGACCCTCCTAAAGGCTCTACCTACCTAAAGGCTCTACCTACCTAAAGGCTCTCCCCGCCTAAAGGCACTACCCTCCTAAAGGCTCTACCCACCTAAAGGCTCTACCTACCTAAAGGCACTACCTACATAAAGGCTCTACCTACCTAAAGGCTCGACCCTCCTAAAGGCTCTACCCACCTAAAGGCTCTCCCCACCTAAAGGCACTACCTACCTAAAGGCTCTACCTACCTAAAGGCTCTCCCCACCTAAAGGCACTACCTACCTAAAGGCTCTACCTACCTAGAGGCTCTATCTACCTAAAGGCTCGACCATCCTAAAGGCTCTACCCACCTAAAGGCTCTCCCCGCCTAAAGGCTCTACCTACCTAAAGGCTCTACCTACCTAAAGGCTCTACCCTCCTAAAGGCTCTACCTACCTAAAGGCTCTACCCACCTAAAGGTTCTACCTACCTAAAGGCTCTACCTACCTAAAGGCTCTACCTACCTAAAGGCTCTACCCTCCTAAAGGCTCTACCCACCTAAAGGCTCTACCTACCTAAAGGCTCTACCCTCCTAAAGGCTCTACCCACCTAAAGGCTCTACCTACCTAAAGGCTCTACCTACCTAAAGGCTCTACCTACCTAAAGGCTTTACCCTCCTAAAGGCTCTACCTACCTAAAGGCTCTACCTACCTAAAGGCTCTACCTACCTAAAGGCTATATCCACCTGAAGGCTCTACCTACCTAAAGGATCTACTCTCCTTAAAGGCACTCCCCACCTAAAGGCTCTACCCTCCTAAAGGCTCTACCTACCTAAAGGCTCTACCCTCCTAAAGGCTCTACCCTCCTAAAGGCTCTACCTACCTAAAGGCTCTACCTACCTAAAGGCTCTCCCCGCCTAAAGGCACTACCCTCCTAAAGGCTCTACCTACCTAAAGGCTCTACCCTCCTAAAGGCTCTACCCACCTAAAGGCTCTCCCCACCTAAAGGCACTACCTACCTAAAGGCTCTACCTACCTAAAGGCTATACCTACCTAAAGGCACTACCTACCTAAAGGCTCTACCTACCTAAAGGCTCTACCTACCTAAAGGCTCGACCCTCCTAAAGGCTCTACCTACCTAAAGGCTCTACCTACCTAAAGGCTCTCCCCGCCTAAAGGCACTACCCTCCTAAAGGCTCTACCCACCTAAAGGCTCTACCTACCTAAAGGCACTACCTACATAAAGGCTCTACCTACCTAAAGGCTCGACCCTCCTAAAGGCTCTACCCACCTAAAGGCTCTCCCCACCTAAAGGCACTACCTACCTAAAGGCTCTACCTACCTAAAGGCTCTCCCCACCTAAAGGCACTACCTACCTAAAGGCTCTACCTACCTAGAGGCTCTATCTACCTAAAGGCTCGACCATCCTAAAGGCTCTACCCACCTAAAGGCTCTCCCCGCCTAAAGGCTCTACCTACCTAAAGGCTCTACCTACCTAAAGGCTCTACCCTCCTAAAGGCTCTACCTACCTAAAGGCTCTACCCACCTAAAGGTTCTACCTACCTAAAGGCTCTACCTACCTAAAGGCTCTACCTACCTAAAGGCTCTACCCACCTAAAGGTTCTACCTACCTAAAGTCTCTACCCTCCTAAAGGCTCTACCTACCTAAAGGCTCTACCTACCTAAAGGCTCTACCCTCCTAAAGGCTCTACCCACCTAAAGGCTCTACCTACCTAAAGGCTTTACCCTCCTAAAGGCTCTACCCACCTAAAGGCTCTACCTACCTAAAGGCTCTACCTACCTAAAGGCTCTACCTACCTAAAGGCTTTACCCTCCTAAAGGCTCTACCTACCTAAAGTCTCTACATACCTAAAGGCTCTACCTACCTAAAGGCTCTATCCACCTGAAGGCTCTACCTACCTAAAGGCTCTACTCTCCTTAAAGGCACTCCCCACCTAAAGGCTCTACCCTCCTAAAGGCTCTACCTATCTAATGGCTCTACCCACCTAAAGGCTCTACCTACCTAAAGGCTCTACCCTCCTAAAGGCTCTACCTACCTAAAGGCTCTACCCACCTAAAGGCTCTACCTACCTAAAGGCTCTCCCCGCCTAAAGGCACTACCCTCCTAAAGGCTCTACCCACCTTAAGGCTCTACCTACCTAAAGGCTCTACCTACCTAAAGGCTCTACCCACCTAAAGGCACTACCTACCTAAAGGCTCTACCTACCTAAAGGCTATACCTACCTCAAGGCACTACCTACCTAAAGGCTCTACCTACCTAAAGGCTCTACCTACCTAAAGGCTCGACCCTCCTAAAGGCTCTACCCACCTAAAGGCCCTACCCACCTAAAGGCTCTCCCCGCCTAAAGGCACTACCCTCCTAAAGGCTCTACCCACCTAAAGGCTCTACCTACCTAAAGGCACTACCTACATAAAGGCTCTACCTACCTAAAGGCTTGACCCTCCTAAAGGCTCTACCTACCTAAAGGCTCTACCTACCTAAAGGCTCTCCCCACCTAAAGGCACTACCTACCTAAAGGCTCTACCTACCTAGAGGCTCTACCTACCTAAAGTCTCGACCCTCCTAAAGGCTCTACCCACCTAAAGGCTCTCCCCGCCTAAAGGCTCTACCTACCTAAAGGCTCTACCCTCCTAATGGCTCTACCTACCTAAAGGCTCTACCTACCTAAAGGCTCTACCTACCTAAAGGCTCTACCCTCCTAAAGGCTCTACCCTCCTAAAGGCTCTACCCTCCTAATGGCTCTACCTACCTAAAGGCTCTACCCTCCTAAAGGCTCTACCTACCTAAAGGCTCTACCTACCTAAAGGCTCTCCCCGCCTAAAGGCACTACCCTCCTAAAGGCTCTACCCACCTAAAGGCTCTACCTACCTAAAGGCACTACCTACATAAAGGCTCTACCTACCTAAAGGCTCAACCCTTCTAAAGGCTCTACCCACCTAAAGGCTCTCCCCACCTAAAGGCACTACCTACCTAAAGTCTCTACCTACCTAAAGGCTCTCCCCACCTAAAGGCACTACCTACCTAAAGGCTCTACCTACCTAGAGGCTCTCCCCACCTAAAGGCACTACCTACCTAAAGTCTCTACCTACCTAAAGGCTCTCCCCACCTAAAGGCACTACCTACATAAAGGCTCTACCTACCTAAAGCCTCGACCCTCCTAAAGGCTCTACCCCCTTAAAGGCTCTCCCCGCCTAAAGGCTCTACCTACCTAAAGGCTCTACCTACCTAAAGGCTCTACCCACCTAAAGGTTCTACCTACCTAAAGTCTCTACCCTCCTAAAGGCTCTACCTACCTAAAGGCTCTACCTACCTAAAAGCTTTACCCTCCTAAAGGCTCTACCTACCTAAAGGCTCTACCTACCTAAAGGCTCTATCCACCTGAAGGCTCTACCTACCTAAAGGCTCTACTCTCCTTAAAGGCACTCCCCACCTAAAGGCTCTACCCTCCTAAAGGCTCTACCTATCTAATGGCTCTACCCACCTAAAGGCTCTACCTACCTAAAGGCTCTACCCTCCTAAAGGCTCTACCTACCTAAAGGCTCTACCCACCTAAAGGCTCTACCTACCTAAAGGCTCTCCCCGCCTAAAGGCACTACCCTCCTAAAGGCTCTACCCACCTTAAGGCTCTACCTACCTAAAGGCACTACCTACATAAAGGCTCTACCTACCTAAAGGCACTACCTACATAAAGGCTCTACCCACCTAAAGGCTCTACCTACATAAAGGCTCTACCTACCTAAAGGCTCAACCCTCCTAAAGGCTCTACCCACCTAAAGGCTCTCCCCACCTAAAGGCACTACCTACCTAAAGGCTCTACCTACCTAAAGGCTCTACCCACCTAAAGGCCCTACCCACCTAAAGGCTCTACCTACCTAAAGGCTCTACCTACCTAAAGGCTTGACCCTCCTAAAGGCTCTACCTACCTAAAGGCTCTACCTACCTAAAGGCACTACCTACATAAAGGCTCTACCTACCTAAAGGCTCTCCCCGCCTAAAGGCACTACCCTCCTAAAGGCTCTACCCACCTAAAGGCTCTACCTACCTAAAGGCACTACCTACATAAAGGCTCTACCTACCTAAAGGCTCGACCCTCCTAAAGGCTCTACCCACCTAAAGGCTCTCCCCACCTAAAGGCACTACCTACCTAAAGGCTCTACCTACCTAAAGGCTCTCCCCACCTAAAGGCTCGACCCTCCTAAAGGCTCTACCCACCTAAAGGCTCTCCCCGCCTAAAGGCTCTACCTACCTAAAGGCTCTACCCTCCTAATGGCTCTACCTACCTAAAGGCTCTACCTACCTAAAGGCTCTACCTACCTAAAGGCTCTACCCTCCTAAAGGCTCTACCCTCCTAAAGGCTCGACCCTCCTAAAGGCTCTACCCTCCTAATGGCTCTACCTACCTAAAGGCTATACCTACCTAAAGGCTCTACCCTCCTAAAGGCTCTACCTACCTAAAGGCTCTACCCTCCTAATGGCTCTACCTACCTAAAGGCTCTACCTACCTAAAGGCTCTCCCCACCTAAAGGCACTACCTACCTAAAGGCTCTACCTACCTAAAGGCTATACCTACCTCAAGGCACTACCTACCTAAAGGCTCTACCTACCTAAAGGCTCTACCTACCTAAAGGCTCGACCCTCCTAAAGGCTCTACCCACCTAAAGGCTCTCCCCACCTAAAGGCACTACCTACCTAAAGGCTCTACCTACCTAAAGGCTCTCCCCACCTAAAGGCACTACCTACCTAAAGGCTCTACCTACCTAAAGGCTCTACCCTCCTAAAGGCTCTACCCTCCTAAAGGCTCTACCCTCCTAAAGGCTCTACCTACCTAAAGGCTCTACCTACCTAAAGGCTCTACCTACCTAAAGGCTATATCCACCTGAAGGCTCTACCTACCTAAAGGATCTACTCTCCTTAAAGGCACTCCCCACCTAAAGGCTCTACCCTCCTAAAGGCTCTACCTACCTAAAGGCTCTACCATCCTAAAGGCTCTACCCTCCTAAAGGCTCTACCTACCTAAAGGCTCTCCCCGCCTAAAGGCACTACCCTCCTAAAGGCTCTACCCACCTAAAGGCTCTACCTACCTAAAGGCACTACCTACATAAAGGCTCTACCTACCTAAAGGCTCAACCCTCCTAAAGGCTCTACCCACCTAAAGGCTCTCCCCACCTAAAGGCACTACCTACCTAAAGGCTCTACCTACCTAAAGGCTATACCTACCTAAAGGCACTACCTACCTAAAGGCTCTACCTACCTAAAGGCTCTACCTACCTAAAGGCTCTACCTACCTAAAGGCTCTACCTACCTAAAGGCTCTACCCACCTAAAGGTTCTACCTACCTAAAGTCTCTACCCTCCTAAAGGCTCTACCTACCTAAAGGCTCTACCTACCTAAAGGCTCTACCCTCCTAAAGGCTCTACCCACCTAAAGGCTCTACCTACCTAAAGGCTTTACCCTCCTAAAGGCTCTACCCACCTAAAGGCTCTACCTACCTAAAGGCTCTACCTACCTAAAGGCTTTACCCTCCTAAAGGCTCTACCTACCTAAAGGCTCTACATACCTAAAGGCTCTACCTACCTAAAGGCTCTATCCACCTGAAGGCTCTACCTACCTAAAGGCTCTACTCTCCTTAAAGGCACTCCCCACCTAAAGGCTCTACCCTCCTAAAGGCTCTACCTATCTAATGGCTCTACCCACCTAAAGGCTCTACCTACCTAAAGGCTCTACCCTCCTAAAGGCTCTACCTACCTAAAGGCTCTACCCACCTAAAGGCTCTACCTACCTAAAGGCTCTCCCCGCCTAAAGGCACTACCCTCCTAAAGGCTCTACCCACCTAAAGGCTCTACCCACCTAAAGGCTCTCCCCACCTAAAGGCACTACCTACCTAAAGGCTCTACCTACCTAAAGGCTATACCTACCTCAAGGCACTACCTACCTAAAGGCTCTACCTACCTAAAGGCTCTACCTACCTAAAGGCTCGACCCTCCTAAAGGCTCTACCCACCTAAAGGCCCTACACACCTAAAGGCTCTACCTACCTAAAGGCACTACCTACATAAAGGCTCTACCTACCTAAAGGCTTGACCCTCCTAAAGGCTCTACCCACCTAAAGGCTCTCCCCACCTAAAGGCACTACCTACCTAAAGGCTCTACCTACCTAAAGGCTCTACCTACCTAGAGGCTCTACCTACCTAAAGTCTCGACCCTCCTAAAGGCTCTACCCACCTAAAGGCTCTCCCCGCCTAAAGGCTCTACCTACCTAAAGGCTCTACCCTCCTAATGGCTCTACCTACCTAAAGGCTCTACCTACCTAAAGGCTCTACCTACCTAAAGGCTCTACCCTCCTAAAGGCTCTACCCTCCTAAAGGCTCTACCCTCCTAAAGGCTCTACCCTCCTAATGGCTCTACCTACCTAAAGGCTCTACCCTCCTAAAGGCTCTACCTACCTAAAGGCTCTACCTACCTAAAGGCTCTCCCCGCCTAAAGGCACTACCCTCCTAAAGGCTCTACCCACCTAAAGGCTCTACCTACCTAAAGGCACTACCTACCTAAAGGCTCTACCTACATAAAGGCTCTACCTACCTAAAGGCTCAACCCTCCTAAAGGCTCTACCCACCTAAAGGCTCTCCCCACCTAAAGGCACTACCTACCTAAAGTCTCTACCTACCTAAAGGCTCTCCCCACCTAAAGGCACTACCTACCTAAAGGCTCTACCTACCTAGAGGCTCTACCTACCTAAAGCCTCGACCCTCCTAAAGGCTCTACCCCCTTAAAGGCTCTCCCCGCCTAAAGGCTCTACCTACCTAAAGGCTCTACCTACCTAAAGGCTCTACCCACCTAAAGGTTCTACCTACCTAAAGTCTCTACCCTCCTAAAGGCTCTACCTACCTAAAGGCTCTACCTACCTAAAAGCTTTACCCTCCTAAAGGCTCTACCTACCTAAAGGCTCTACCTACCTAAAGGCTCTATCCACCTGAAGGCTCTACCTACCTAAAGGCTCTACTCTCCTTAAAGGCACTCCCCACCTAAAGGCTCTACCCTCCTAAAGGCTCTACCTATCTAATGGCTCTACCCACCTAAAGGCTCTACCTACCTAAAGGCTCTACCCTCCTAAAGGCTCTACCTACCTAAAGGCTCTACCCACCTAAAGGCTCTACCTACCTAAAGGCTCTCCCCGCCTAAAGGCACTACCCTCCTAAAGGCTCTACCCACCTAAAGGCTCTACCTACCTAAAGGCTCTACCTACCTAAAGGCTCTACCTACCTAAAGGCTCTACCCACCTAAAGGCTCTACCTACCTAAAGGCTCTACCTACCTAAAGGCTCTACCTACCTAAAGGCTTGACCCTCCTAAAGGCTCTACCTACCTAAAGGCTCTACCTACCTAAAGGCACTACCTACCTAAAGGCTCTACCTACCTAAAGGCTCTCCCCACCTAAAGGCTCGACCCTCCTAAAGGCTCTACCCACCTAAAGGCTCTCCCCGCCTAAAGGCTCTACCTACCTAAAGGCTCTACCCTCCTAATGGCTCTACCTACCTAAAGGCTCTACCTACCTAAAGGCTCTACCTACCTAAAGGCTCTACCCTCCTAAAGGCTCTACCTACCTAAAGGCTCTACCCTCCTAAAGGCTCTACCCTCCTAAAGGCTCTACCTACCTAAAGGCTCTACCCACCTATTTACTGGACAGGTATACTAAATATAGTCGTAGCTCCACATTTTCCTTTGATAAGCTTTATGGAATATTAACCATATTTCTTACACCTAGTATCCACTCTTCTCAGATCTTAACCAGTGCCTTGGGGCTAAGGTTGTTTTCTGGATAGGGCCAGAGAGTTCATTGCTGCTTGATCTGTGCCCTTTGTAAGATTTAATTGCACGAAGCTCATTTTGCCAAGGAGATTAAAGGTATAAATGTTTTAATCTGTAATAGGGTCAATGATGTGATGTGTCTATTCTGGTGTCCGAAGCATATTTACAGTATTATAAAAATAGACATTTTTATAAACATTGCATTATAAGACTTAACTTTCCCCTATATATTGGCTGATAAGAGTATTAATTATGAATAATGGGAATTTAGGGAGCTATAGAGCTCAGAAGTACCAAAATGTCATTCGGTGTCACGCGACGTGTATGCGGTAGAGAAGTCAAATGCAGGACACAGAGCGACTGGAAACATTCTTTACTGAATACAGTAAAATAAACATACAAAACAACAAACCTCCAAAACACAGAGGAAAACACAAAGACCCGTGCATACAAGGAACTGCCGGAATGACAAACGAACAATCACACACAAAATAACCAAATGAGAGACAGGGGTTAATATAGGGAAAGCAATACAACATAATGGGAAACAGGTGAAAACAATAAAGACCAAACAAGACAAACACCGAAACATCGATCGGCAGCAGCTAGTACTCCGGGGACGACGAACGCCGAAGCCTGCCCGAGCAAGGAGGAGGAGCAGCCTCGGCTGAATCCGTGACAGTACCCCCCCCTTGATGCGCGGCTGGAGCCTCGGGGACGGCCAGGAGGACGCGGAGCAGGTCGAGTCGGATGACTCCGGTGGAAATCCCTCAACAGGGAGGGATCTAGGATGTCCCTCCTAGGGACCCAGCACCGTTCCTCCGGACCGTACCCCTCCCACTCCACGAGATACTGCAGACCCCCCATCCGACGCCTCGAATCCACGATGGAACGGACTGAGTACGCCGGAGCCCCCTCGATGTCTAGTGGGGGCGGAGGAGCCTCTCGTATCTCATTCTCCTGGAGTGGACCAGCTACCACCGGCCTGAGGAGAGACACATGGAACGAGGGGTTAATGCGGTAATTAATGGGAAGTTGTAACCTATAACATACCTCGTTCAACCTCCTCAGGATTTTAAATGGCCCCACAAACCGCAGACCCAGCTTCCGGCAGGGCAGGCGAAGGGGCGTGTTTCGGGTCAAGAGCCAGACCCGATCTCCCGGTGCATAAACCGGAGCCTCACTGCGGTGGCGATCGGTGCTCGTCTTTTGCCGTCTGATAGCCCGCTGCAGATGGACATGCGCAGCGTTCCAGGTCTCCTCCGAGCGCGGTGAAACCACTCATCCACCGCAGGGGCTTCGATCTGGCTCTGATGCCAGGGTGCCAGGACCGGCTGATAACCCAGCACACACTGAAAATGCGTGAGATTAGTGGAGGAGTGGTGGAGTGAGTTTTGGGCTATCTCTGCCCAGGGGATATACCCCGACCACTCCTCCTGCAGGTCCTGGCAATAGGACCTCAGAAACCTACCCACATCCTGGTTTACTCTCTCCACCTGCCCATTACTCTCAGGGTGAAAACCCGAGGTAAGGCTAATCGAGACCCCCAGACGTTCCATTAACGCCCCCCAGACTCTAGATGTGAACTGGGGACCCCGATCAGACTCTATATCCTCAGGCACCCCGTAGTGCCATAAACAGGGCGTCGGCCGTTTGTAGGGCTGTAGGAAGACCTGGCATAGGAATGAGACGGCAGGCCTTAGAAAACCGATCCACAACGACCAAGATCGTGGTATTCCCCTGGGAGGGGGGAAGGTCCGTGACAAAATCCACCGATAGGTGAGACCACGGCCGTTGTGGAACGGGTAGGGGTGGTAACTTCCCTCTGGGCAGGTGTCTAGGCGCCTTACACTGGGCGCACACCGAGCAGGAAGAAACGTAAACCCTCACGTCCCTAGCTAAGGTGGGCCACCAGTACTTCCCACTAAGGCAGTGCACTGTCCGACCAATACCAGGGAGACCAGAGGAGGGTGACGTATGAGCCCAATATTTCAGTCGATCACGGACCTCGAGCGGCACGTACCTCCGTCCCTCTGGACACTCTGGGGGAGTAGGGTCGGCACGTAACGCCCGCTCGATGTCCGCATCGACATCCCACACCACTGGTGCCACCAGACAAGACTCCGGAAGTATGGGAGTGGGCTCAATGGACTTCTCCTCTGTGTCATAACGTCGGGACAGGGCGTTTGCCTTAGCGTTCTGTGACCCTGGTATATAAGTGAGCTTAAATACAAACCAGGTAAGAAACATGGCCCACCTAGCCTGAAGAGGGTTCAGTCTCCTCGCTGCCTGGATGTACTCCAGGTTACGATGGTCAGTCAGAATGAGAAAAGGGTGTTTAGCCCCCTCAAGCCAATGCCTCCACACCTTCAGGGCTTGGACCACCGCTAGCAGCTCCCTGTCTCCCACGTCGTAATTGTGTTCCGCCGGACTGAGCTTCTTAGAATAGAAAGCACAGGGGCAGAGTTTTAGAGGCGTGCCCGAGCGCTGAGACAGTATAGCACTGATCCCCGCCTCGGACGCATCCACCTCAACTTGGAACGCCAAAGAGGGATCCGGATGTGCCAGCACCGGAGCCGAGGTGAACAGGTCCTTCAGATGTCTAAACGCCCTGTCCGCCTCAGCCGACCACTGCAAACGCACCGGGCCCCCCCTTAGCAGGGAGGTGATGGGAGCTGCTACCTGTCCAAAGCCCCGGATAAACCTCCGGTAGTAATTGGCAAAACCCAAAAACCGTTGCACCTCCTTCACCATGGTGGGAGTCTGCCAATGACGCACAGCTGAAACGCGGTCAATCTCCATCTCCACCTCTGACACGGACAACCGATGTCCCAGGAAGGAGATGGACTCCTGGAAGAACAGACATTTCTCCGCCTTCACATACAGGTCATGCTCCAACAGTCTACCCAGCACCCGACGCACCAGGGACACATGCTCGGCTCGCGTAGAGGAGTATATTAGAATGTCACCAATATACACCACTAGACCCTGTCCATGCAAATCCCGGAAAATCTCATCCACAAATGATTGGAAGACTGAAGGAGCATTCATTAAACCGTATGGCATAACGAGGTACTCATAGTGACCCGAGGTGGTACTGAACTGTTTTCCACTCATCTCCCTCCCTAATGCGCACCAGGTTGTACGCGCTCCTGAGATCCAATTTTGTGAAGAATCGCGCCCCGTGTAATGACTACGTCATACTAGCAATCAGAGGCAGAGGATAGCTGTATTTGATTGTAAACTGATTGAGACCACGGTAATCAATACACGGGCGTAAACCCCCATCCTTCTTCTTCACAAAAAATAAACTTGAGGATGCAGGAGAAGTGGACGATCGTATGTATCCCTGACTCAGAGATTCGGTGACGTATGTCTCCATAGCTGCCGTCTCCTCCTGAGACAGGGGATACACATGACTACGAGGAAGCGCAGCGCCTACCTAGAGGTCTATCGCACAATCCCCCTGTCGATGAGGTGGTAATTGAGTCGCCTTCTTTTTACAGAAGGCGAGTGCCAAATCGGCATACTCAGGAGGAATGTGCATGGTGGGAATTTGTTTCGGACTTTCCACCGTCGTTGCCCCTACGGAAACACCTACACACCACCCGACACACTGATCAGACCATCCCTTGAGAGCCCTCTGTTGCCATGAAATGTTGGGGTCATGAGATGTTAACCAGGGAAGCCCCAACACCACGGGAAATACAGGAGAGTCAATCAAATACAACTGTATTATCTCCTCATGGCCCTCCTGCGTCTTCATCTTAAGTGGCGCTGTGACCTCCCTAATCAATCCCGACCCCAAAGGGCGGCTATCTAGGGCATGGATGGGGAAGGGCACATCAACTGGTACAATAGGAATCCCTAACTTATACGTGAACCGGCGATCGATAAAATTCCCAGCTGCGCCTGAATCTACTAGCGCCTTATGCTGGGAATGAGAAGAAACCTTGGGAAACAAAACTCTAATACACATATGTACAACAGAGAGCTCTGGGTGAGTTGGGTGCTTACTCACCTGGTATGACTCATCAGTGCGCGGCCTACTGCCTCGATTCCTAGGAGACCCTCCTCAGCACCGAACCGCAGTGTGTCCTCTGCGGCCACAGTTGGTGCAGGGGACGACCTCTCTCCTGGTCTCTCTCCTCGTCTCCCTAGCACCAGCACCCCCGAGCTCCATAGGGCTCGGCTCGGAAGTGCTGGGGGATGGAATGGACGACCCTGACTCTGGACGTCCACGGGTAGCCAACAGGGTATCTAGGCGAATCGACACGCACCAGCTGATCGAAGCTGAGGTTGGTGTCCCTGCAGGCCAACTCCCGACGCACGTCCTCCCTCAGGCTGCACCTGTAGTGGTCGATGAGGGCCCTCTCATTCCATCCCGCATTAGCAGCCAGAGTCCGGAAGTCCAGTGCGAACTCCTGCGCGCTCCTCTTCCCCTGTCTGAGGTGGAACAGACGCTCACCAACCACCTTCCCCTCTGGGGGATGATCGAACACCACCCTGAAGCGGCGGGTGAATTCTGCAGTGTTTACTGTGGCGGCGTCTATTCCCCCCCACTCGGCGTTTGCCCACTCCAGTGCCTAGCCGGACAGACAGGAGATGAGGGCAGACATGCTCTCGTGTCCCGAGGGCACCGGGTGGATGGTTGCCAGGTAGAGTTCCACTTGGAGCAGGAAACCCTGACACCCGGCCGCGGTGCCATCATAAGCCCTCGGGAGCGAGAGCCGAATCCCACTGGACTCCGGAGGTGAGGCGATGGGTATAGCTGATGGTGGTGGTATCCTCGGAGGAGGTGTGGGCAAACCTCCTCTTTCCCATCGCTCCAAGGTGTTCATCACCCCTTCCATGGCGGTGCCAAGAGCCTGGATCATGGCCGCTTGTTGTGATACGCGCTCCTCCAGTGATCCATCTGGCACCGCCGCTCCTGCTGACTCCATGTCGAGGTGTGTGATTCTGTCACGCGACGTGTATGCGGTAGAGAAGTCAAATGCAGGACTCAGAGCGACTGGCAACGTTCTTTACTGAATACAGTAAAATAAACGTACAAAACAACAAACCTCCAAAACACAGAGGAAAACACAAAGACCCGTGCATACAAGGAATTGCCGGAATGACAAACGAACAATCACACACAAAATAACCAAATGAGAGACAGGGGTTAATATAGGGAAAGCAATCCAACATAATGGGAAACAGGTGAAAACAATAAAGACCAAACAAGACAAACACCGAAACATCGATCGGCAGCAGCTAGTACTCCGGGGACGACGAACGCCGAAGCCTGCCCGAGCAAGGAGGAGGAGCAGCCTCGGCTGAATCCGTGACATTCGGAGTAACTGTCCACAGCTAAAATCAATATGCAAAAATGCTCAAAAAATGTTTTTTCAAAAACAATACAAATCAAATAAACTCCTCTGGCATAATTTTGAGGGTATCTGTATTGATAAATAAAATAATGGTGAGGATCCTAAACGTTATTACATTTTTATGCTTGAAAGACCTTTGTCCCTACATTGGGATTTCATTCAATGTCATCCGTTACTCCGCATGACACATATCTCGTTTTTTGTGTTATTAGGACTTAAGCTTTTAGGGAATGTAGTGTATATGTGTATGTTTTATTAATAACATATTTATGTATTTTTATGTGTTAAGGTATATTTTGTCTTTATTTATTACATTGTGAAAAACAAAAATAATGACAACATACTCATTATTATTATTAAATTCAAGTCATCAGCACTTAATTATTATCATAATGTTGTATTAATGCTTTATCAGTACAGTTTTGATGTTGAGGGAATATCTGTCCTTATAGATGCCTCTATCCAACAAAGAGAGGGCTGCATGGTTCAGGACCTGGAAGAACCCAGAACCTCTAGTTAGGGAAGAGTGGCTTTTGAGCAGGAAAGTACGGTATTATAGTTGTCATGCAGTTAAGTGACAAGTGCAGTTCAGTAACCAGCAAACCTGAATTAATACTAAGTTCAATTAGGTTCACACTCATTTGCAGTATAGGCTAGATCTTTTATCTTCAATACAGCATATGAGTGTCAGACTAAGCTGTTGGCGATTACTCAAAGGTTGCTTACAACAGCATTTAGGAAATATTCATGTAATGGAAGTAATTTTGACTATAGCCTGCACTGTATCTCTGCAATTATATTAGTATTGTGTTTAACTACCGCAGACGTTAGGAGGATGGGAACATAGACCATCGCTCAGTTAGGGAGATGACGACCTCTGCAGCTGAAAAGAGAACAGATAAATGGAGGAAAAACCAGAGGAGTTGAGGGAAACAAATTTGGCAGATTTTCAATCCAAGTTCATCACATTTTGCTGACAATGTTATTCAATCAACATTTTATACTTTTCAATGTTTCAAAATGAATTGATCTTGACTTCATGAATTAGAGTTCTGATATGCCTTTTCTCCATTTACCTTAAAATAAAAAAAAGCTGATTAAAACTGATTGCCAGTGCCTCTCATTTTATAATTAGTTTGTAATAAGTACATCTTTGTTGCTGAGACAGTCTTTTAGGATCATCCAATGTGGAATCTCACAGTATGTCATTCGGTATAACGATGCAACAGTCAGACGCTGTAACGCAGGTTTTTCACGTAATATTACATAATTTTGTTTTGTCAAGCTGAGGATACAATAATAATCGTTGCCCCTTTACAGAAAAGCATTTGTAGAAATTCTCCAGTTTTTCTTTTTTCTTTTGAGCGTGACATTTTTGGTGCTAAAATCAACAAATAGAAAAGCTGATTATACAACAAATAGAAAAAAATTTATTATATTAATTATGATGCAATTTAGATTTTCAAAGCAGTACATGTTTGTTGAGATCAAACTATTACTATCTATAAACAGTTGGATGCTAATACTGGTAAATAATCAACTAATTTGAAAATCCATTGTTGTTACACCAATGAATGAATTCATGGGAGAAATAATAAGATTCTACATGAAAATGCATAGATTTAATTCTCGGTGGCTAAAACTTATTGAAATATATATTCAACACTCAAATGAAGGTAGAAAGAACTTGAATTAGCATTTTTAACACATTTTGATTTTTTGCCCATTTTTAAATCCTTGTTCGTCATTGACCCAATAACTTGTTTTAATAACCAAGCTCTTGGAAGCTCTGACTAACCTCTCATATTAATGTGTCAAGACTAGCTAGGCAGACTTAATTAGGTGGTATTTTTAGAATAATTATAATTATTGCGAGTGCTACTGTCGTCATAGATACTGTAGCTTCTGACTGCAGGCTTATTGTTTGCACTGTAGATGGGGAGGTTTATCAAAGTAATGTCTCGAGAATAGACTGTCTGGATGTGAGCATGTCACCCAGACATCTCACATTCACACTGATTTTCTCTTCTGATGCCATCATCCATACAAATGAAATGATAATTTATTCACTAATTAGTACTGTAGAGAATTATCATCAACTGCTCTTGTCAGTCATCTATTTTTAACCCAAGATAAATGGTTCAGAATCCAGAATCACAGCTGCACAGAGTTGCATGCCCTTGTGGGAGTGTCTTTGTTGGTGGATAAAATGATGATGTCATAGGGCCCAAATGTTCGCTTTACTTTTGCACCTGGCGCTAGTGCCTCTTTGTATGCTATAGTGAAGTATTTTTTCTATGTGGTGCTAATATCAGGGATATTGACTTGCATAGATTTTTTGACAAAAGTGATAGAAAGTTCACATTTGGAGACAGTGGCTCGGTAAAAAAACTAAACAAAGCATGGATTGCTTTCTTACCTTGTCCATAGACCGCTTACAGGGTCAGGAAACCCATATGTCATTTTGTAAGTTGGGTGAACTATCCCTTTAAATGAGGGTTTTATAATCAATTATGAAAGGGCATAACAGGGGCATGCACTTAGAAAGTAAAGGAATTTACTGGAATTTACTCTCCTGTATCTTAGCTGAACATTTGCTGTTAATTTTACAGCTAACTAATGTATTAATTTCCTAGACCACAATGCATTGCAGTCCACAGTAATGACTCTTTACACTGTATGCAAGAATTCTCTGTGTTATCGTGCCATCCCCCATTGTCTCACCTCTTGTGAAGCAGAGGTTCTATAGAGCCTGTAGGTCTGATATCTGATTGGAGGTTAACTTTACAGTAATGCTATTGGTCGTCAACTCAGATTTTGAATCTAATCATGGTCAAATGGTTATAAAAGGGTCTTAGCTTAATTGTCTCATTCTATTGTTTGTTCCTGATCTGTGCTGGTGAGATACCTACACCCTTTCTTCCTCTCGCCACCCCAGGGACTCTAGGGCATGGCCTTTCAGGCTATTACTGCTCTCTCTCTCTCTCTCTGATCATGCTTAGAATAATGCCTTATAATGCTTATTAATGCTTTGTAACTTAAGCGTTACGCCTTGTATGCGAATCCATTCCTTTTACAGAGTAATTAAATACACTTGTATTTAGAATTCCATTCTCAGACATTTCTTGATTGCCTAACTGAACTGTAGTCTCTTGCATATTGCTAAATCATTTTATGGAGTCAGATAAACATTTTGATAGGCTAATTGCATAGTCTTATCATGGGTCGCATGTAAGGTATAAATAATACATAATACATTAATACAAAACATTATGAACACCTCCTCTTTCCATGACATAGACCAGGTGTGGACAACTTTGATGGGGGTGGGGGCCACAAAAAATTGGCACTGATCATGAGGGGCCGCAGTGGCTCGTGGCTCTGTGTACTCACATCCTTACACATTAGCTGACATGGGCTAATTGAGTGACTGTTGATGCACAACCACATTTCAAAATTGCACATTGTGTATTCTATTATTCCAACTCACAACAGTAAGTCAAATAGGTCTGCAGGCCTACAAAAGGGGGGCTGCATTGCCCGTGGGCCACCAGTTGCCCATCCCTGATATAGACTGACCAGGTGAATCCAGGTAAAGGCTTTGATCCCTTATTAATGTCACTTGTTAAATCCACTTCAATCAGTGTAGATGAAGGGGAGGACACAGGTTAAAGAATAATTTTTAAGGCTTGAGACATGGATTGTGTATGTGTGCTATTCAGAGGGCGAATGGGCAAGACCAAATATTTAAGTGCCTTTGAACGGGGTATGGTGATAGTGGGTGCTAGGCGCACCAGGGGGTGCAACTCAATATTAGGAAGGTGTTCTTCATGTTTTGTAGACTTAGTGTACTTCAAAAATTAATGTTAGGTTATAGGCAATACTTATAAAAAATGAATTTGATAAGTTAGGTGTAGGCATACTTTCTTCCTCAGTGTTTCTAAATGAAAAGTTATTTATGTAGCTAATGTTTTGTGCGGTGAAGTGTCACTGAGAAGGTCTGAGAATATGCTTATTTACCATCAATGTTATTATATCAGCACAATAAAAAGGATGACAGACATGGACATATAGTTTTCAAATGTTTTTATTTTCTCATCATGTTTCTTTCTTTGTGAAAAGTAAACGATGACATAGAATAATAAATATACATTCATAGATTTGTTCATAATGCAATTAAGGTTCAAGTTAACTTCCATATAAAAATAATAATAATAATAGCTAAATGTAAACAAGGTAAAGGCTCCATTCTCCATTCGGGAGAGGCAGATTTTACAGCCTGTAGTTGGCAAGAAGAGACTACCTTACTGTAGGTTCTCTAAAGCCACATCACATTTGAGAGTCCTGACTCCACAGGGAAATGTCTGACGGACTGACCATGTCATGCACCCTCTCGGCGTGTCCTGGCATGGTTTGGGATACACCCCCTTGCTGTCACTGCGCCTTGGGGTGCTGCGTTATCCTGGACTCCGCACACTGGCGAGAAGCCTGGCGGGTATCATCCCTATCGCTGTATTTCGTAACAATTCTCCTGCATATTGTCAGTAAATTGCTTAGCTGATGGTGCAACTTTGTTTGCTCTGTCCGCCGCCTATAGCTTTCTCTTTTATGTACCTTAAGTCACTGTGCACGCTTGGTCGGCGCGCGAATGGTTCCACAATTCCGTATGCCTCGCAGTCTTTGAATTTTTTATTTCTGAAAGATTTTCTTCTGCTATTTTGCAGCACTTCGCAATACTGTAAGGAAACTTTGCGGTGAGAGTCCGGGCTCATCTCGTTGGGCAGTTTAGCCATGGTAAAAAGAGTCTGAAACATCTGGTCGACATTAGTGTTCCGTTTTGCAGAGATCTCATAGTAGGCACACTGTTCATCACCAACCACCAGCTGCTCAATCTCCTCATTCTGAACCTCCCGGTTAAACTCCCGGTCACACTTGTTCCCGCAGATAACGATCGGGACATCCACGTTCTCCTTGGTTTTGTTTTTCAGGCAGGACTTGGTCTCATAAATTTGACGCTTCAGGCGCTGCACCTCTTGGAAGGAGTCTCTGTTATCCAGACTGAACACCAGGACGAAAACATCACCTGAAAGAGCAAGGGAAGGCACGTTAATATCGCAGCTCAAAAAGTCCATAATTACATAGGCCTAGGCTAAATGTGTACAATACAAGTTTTGCATAGAGCATTATTGCATGCATGATTTTAAAAATCCCATACATTTAATTTCGATGTAGCTGTAATTTCCAGTGTTGCTTTCATTCATATTATTTGTTTTGTTAGTTCAGAGTTAAGCTTACCAGTAAGGATAGAGAGTCTCCTCATAGCGGGGAAGGGATGGTTTCCAGAGGTGTCCAGAATGTCCAACTGGTACGCATCTCCCCGAATGCTGTATAATTTCCTATGAAAGTCCTCGATTGTGGGCGTATACTGGTCCTCGACTTTTTTATTCAGAAATCGAGAGATGATGGCCGTCTTGCCAACTTTTGTAGAGCCCAGAATCACCATCCTGTGGCAATTTTTGGCCGGGATGTTAAACTCGTTCTCGGAAGGCGACATTTTCTTGATCGTGTTTGCAAGCTTTGCGCACCGACGTGGGTCTTTGGTGCGACAGCGAGATGCTGAATTGAACCCCTAATAGTTTAGAGGGATGTTGTGTGTTTGTAAGCGTTGCTGCTTTGCTGAATCAGAGGAGAGCGGGACTGGGTATATATAGGCGATGCTGACCACTCCTCCTAGTCGCGTCATGCATTGCGCGTTGGTCTGAGGGGAGAACGTTTGTGGATATTATTATGCCCTTGTTCTTGCGTCAGTCTGTCCAGTCCCTATGTATAAGCAGACAGCAATTATATAAACTGGTTAGAGAAAAATACAAAATTATTTGCGTAAAACAATATAAATATTGGCCTACCTAAAAACTCATGCATAGAGAATGCGCATATTCAACACCATCTTCTTTAACTTCACAGATTTTGCATGTTTTTTTGCTGAGTTCAATTCATACATAAAAATATGTTTACTAACATAATAACCATAATCCAAAAATGTTTTCATAAATAGAAATGCAAAATCATAATATAGTCAATCTCCTCTTTCGGTGGGGACTCAGGGGTTCCAAAAAACGGCATTATCCACCATGGCAATAAAAGGTATTTTGCAAAAGCAATACCCTCAAACAAGACAAATACTCAATCTGATAGTGTCATTAGCTTGGTAGTGATTATTATTATTATGGCCCGTGTGCATTATTGTGTGCAAATAATAACATTATAAATTGTTAGGCTACTACGAAACATAATAGTTAATTTGCATAGGCATTGACATTTCATGTCAATAACACATTTCGCCGTTAACAAGAAATGAACATACACCGTCCTTCACCTAGTTTATGTTTCTCGAGACGTCTAGTTTGTTGTACGCTGCCATGAAAGCCATCAGCGTATAGCTCGGGCAGCGCAATGATTTTGGCCACGTGTTTGTAGACCACTAGATGGCGCTACGGTATGAAAAGGATGAGATACAGAAGAATAAAAACATTCTGCTGGAACTAGAAAATGTATTTGTTTTGTCGCAGCAATTGCAGACTGATGCGAACACACCAACGCAGGACCACAGTAAAATGCTTAATATAATCAGCAGGAAATAATTGTGGAAATTAAAAATGACCTCCACCTTACACAACATATTATATTTGTATCCACAGAAGCTTAATATGTATCCTATCAACCAAGTAATTAGACTACTGAGTCACCAATAATACAAAGGGTTTTGAGTCTTGACTCTTTCTCCATGTTTAACTAAAATTAAGGCCACTAAAGCATGTCTGCATTTTCCAAACAATGTGACAGCAGATTTTGATAATTTGCTGCACCCTAAACTGCATTAAACCTCAGTCTAGTAGTCCATATGTGACATGGACACCCACTTTATATAACCATTGGATAGCATGGAGACTGACTCTGGCAGTTGAGGAAACTAAAACTAGCTGAACTCACACAGTTTTCACCCAGGTAACACATGATCAGTGCTGAGCTCTGGGTACTTTATATTTGTCTGTGATTTTCTGGGCCCAGCTTTTGAAAAGGTATCTATCCGGATTCAGTCTATCGGATAGGATTAAATGCACATCAAATAGAATGAATAGAACAGGTTCCCCATTCAAGTCAATGATTTGTCCGTTCTATTCATTCTATTTTTATGCTGTTAATCCTATTCGATAGGCCAGAGGTCAAGGCAGTGAAACAGTCATCTCACATAGGGCAGCAGGCCATCTCACAGGGGGCAGCAGGCCATCTCACAGGGGGCAGCAGGCCATCTCACAGGGGGCAGCAGGCCATCTCACAGGGGGCAGCAGGCCATCTCACAGTGGGCAGCAGGTCATCTCACAGGGGGCAGCAGGCCATCTCACAGAGGACAGCAGGCCATCTCACAGGGGGCAGCAGTCCATCTCACAGGGGGCAGCAGTCCATCTCACAGGGGGCAGCAGGCCATCTCACAGATGGCAGCAGGCCATCTCACAGGGGGCAGCAGGCCATCTCACAGGGGGCAGCAGGCCATCTCACAGGGGGCAGCAGTCCTCCCAATCAAATGAGTATGGACTCTCCTGCTGTGTTCAGATGGAGGCAGCCTAGAGGTATCTAATAGGGTTATTCTAAAGATAGAGCAGGGGGTTGTTGGTGACTCAGAAGCCATTCAGCACTTTACACACCAACCACCTGGTCTCTGTGTCACCTCCTCAACTTGAATGTGACGCTGGCCGGCCTAATTTAGTGTAGATCATGCACTAATGGAAGATTTATGATTTGTAATTTTAGTAAATCCCTTCATGCACCTGTAAGCAAGGTCTGTTCTATACAATGTTCCCTGTATCCAGCAGGCTTATAAATCAGACATGCTTTTACTTATTAATGGTATAGTGCACTGTGCCACCCTGTGCCCAGCACTGTGGTTTGGTTGGCAAGATTTATGGCAAGGGGAAGTCCCCCTCCTTCCTTCCCAAACTGTAGTCTAAGTTCCTCTTTTGCTTGTATGTGTGTGTGTGTGTCTGTGTGTGTGTGTGTGTTTGTGTGTGTCACATCAGTACTTAACCGACCAGGTGAACAGGCCATGTGTGTGTGTGACTGTGTGTGACTGTGTGTGTGACTGTGTGTGTGCGTGTGTGTGCGTGTGTGTGTACGTGTGTGTGTCTGTGTGTGAAAGAGTGTCTGTCTGTCTGTCTGTCTGTGTCTTTCTGTGTACAACCCCCCAGGTGATATTTAACAGTTGTGTCAAACTACCTTACAGACTACCTTACATTTGCATATCAAATTCTACTCAATAAAGACAATACTTGATAAGTAGATACAACAGAGATGATATTTACAGTGACTTAACTACTGAATAGGTCTTATAACATTTTACAGCACTCAATACATTTTAGGGCACTTATTACATTTGACAGCACTTATACAATTTTACAGCACTCATTACATTTTACAGCACTTATTATATTTTAAAGCACTTATTACATTTTACAGCACTATTTTCCAAGTCTGCTTTACTAGTATTGACTTTGACCACTTTTTATCTAGCCTGCGAGGGCACATTGAAGCTTTCTGTGATGAAACCGAATCAGATTCCTCTCACCTCGCTGTGACCAGCTCCAACTCTGGGTTTGTGTAACGAGGTCGGGGTGGACAGGTGCTACGGCCCTGTTCATTGGTCGGTAATTAGACCACTGTGTATCCTCTGATGAAGATATACAGAGACACGTGCGGCGTGGTTCTTTAGCCAGACGCTGCTATTAGACTACATGAGGCTGCTGGAACAAATAGATCTGTTCACGTTCTCACCTAGCCCCAAATGAGTAGGCTACTCTTGTCAACCTAGTACTGTTAAACCCTTGTGTACCACATTGACCGTTCTGGTAACCTAGGAAAATAATACTGTTTTTCCCATGTCATTTGTTTGCTTTATGTTTGTCTGTGCTTTCATCAGTTCCATTTTTCATTTCAACTCTGAGTTCCATACAAAGGGCCCTTTTCAAGGTGTCTGGCTTGCTCAGATTGAACTTGGAGTGAACCCCTCCATAATAATACTGTTTTCCCCTATCTCACTTACTTTGAGTACCAAGCCTGCTTTTAGTTTGTCAACACTTTCATCAGTTCTACGCTCATTTCAGTTATGGGTTCCAGACACATTATAAGGCCCTATTATTTCAAAACAGGTTATTTTCAGTATAACAACCCCAAAGTAATGTACCTCATCTACTGAGATACAGCATCTTGGAATTTATGAAAAGTGAGTTTCTTTGAACGCCTGAATTGAACTCGGAGTGAACCCTGTTTCAAATTCTATTATTCATCAAGCTAAGTGTTATTCTGTTTGTAATGCTTTATGTGTAAGGAAAACAACTCTGATCCTTGAGAATTTGCCTTAAAGGGGCAATCTGTGATTGCTACATTTATTTTCAGACTTTTGAACTAATGATGTAAACCCAATGATTGTTTAAGAATATAATTTATAAATACCTCATGAGCTTAGTTCAATTGTCATACCCCATCAGAAACCAAAATATAAGCTTGTTTCACTCCTATTTTTGTAAAAAAAAATAATAATGTATAGCCTACAAACATGGTTAAAACTATAATTGTTATATCATGGATGGTCAGTCCTTGCATCTATAGCTCTGTCAATGAATTTGAGAGTGGTTACATTTCCCCAGCCCCATTCCTTAGCTGTTCACTAAAACAGTGACAGGGTACCCACTTTGTTATTGTTTGAACTGCAGATTGCCCCTTTAATAAGGCATTAATAATCACAACTGAAGTAGTGTACTAAGTGTCACTGGAAGATCATAATGCATCAACATAAAAATGCAATGAATTAAAGCAAGAGCTCAATCTCCATTGGATTGGCTATGGAAAACAGCCATTGACCTAGATACACATTATTTTTTAAAGTGGCTCAATTAAAATGAAACCAGAAAATATCTCCTTTCAGCTAAAGGTCCTTTTCTGTGTTTCGCCACCCCACATCACAGGGAAACCACTGTCTGTCCAGTAACAATATATTATGGCAATAAACCCAATAAGTGGACTGAAATGGTTATAATGATATCTAATGCCACAGAGTAAAAGGGAAGTGCCCTTTTCATCGAAGGGGCTTCCAGGAATGGGTCAAACTAGCCCATATCCAAATAAAATGACTGTTCTATACTCTCTCTTGGCCTATTTAGATAAACTAGGTTAATGCAGCGATGGCCAACATGGCGGGAGGGCAGAAGTACCTTTATATCCTGTTGATTCTGAGATTTAGGTTGAACACAGGTCATTTTAGTCATGGTGGGGAACTTCCAGATCTTTCTGTCCCCAGTCTGTCCACCAATCATCATCTGATATTAAGACGTCTGTCTGCATTTAAAGTTTCTGTCGGTCCCAGTGAGACATTCAGCATGAAACTCCAAAATAATTTGATTCATAAATCTGAAATCAATAACAATATGGTTGGACCTACAAATCCCAGGGCCTATTTGATCTCTAGTGCTGTATAAATGTTGTTATATTCTTCTCAGTAAAGGGAGCGTTTCATTCTGTAGTATTGTTTATCGGGTTAAATTGTTTTACTGGGAGCAAAACAGCCTCATGGAGAGTTGAGTTACTACCAATAATACAATTCAGGGCAAATATTTTTGTTGACAATAGCCTACACATTTATAAATATCCTCTTAATCAAGTGGTATAGAGGGATTATGGAGCTTATGAAGCTGCTTCTTTGGTCAGGTTGAAGTGAGAATGAATGAGACTAAAGAGCGAACAAGAGATCCTTCACCTCCTTGTCTTCTCATCTTGACCTTCACCTTGACCTCTCCACCAACCACCCACCTCGTCCGTTGCACAAATAGCTTTTGGTTATTTACATTTACATTTACGTCATTTAGCAGACGCTCTTATCCAAAGCGATTTACAGGAGCAATTAGGGTTAATCTCAGTCAAAATTAATATTCATCCCAAGATCTTGACCCATTTTCTACATTCTATATTCATTTGTTCATTATTTTTAGCAATTACTGTTTCATTTGAAATCTGAATCCAAGTCACATTCACGTGATAGTGTATATCTTTGGAATACTGTGAGATTTTCTTTTACAATTATAGGTCCCACACATTTAATTAAATGACCTCTCTCTCGCTCTCTCTCTCTCGCTCTCTCTCTGTGTCTCTCTCTCTGTGTCTCTCTCTCTGTGTCTCTCTCTCTCTGTCTCTCTCTCTGTCTCTGTCTCTCTCTCTCTCTCTCTCTCTCTCTCTCTCTCTCTCTCTCTCTCTCTCTCTCTCTCTCTCTCTCTCTCTCTCTCTCTCTCTCTCTCTCTCTCTCTCTTCCTTTCCCAAGCCTCTGTCCATTTGTCTCCATCCCTCCATCCATTCCTCTATCCTGTTTCACTTTCTGATGACTCTGACATCATAGTTGGTAGCCTGTGTTTATATTTGGAGAGAGAAAGTTGGTTAATTTGATACAAGATGGAGGCTGCCTAATATATATTTTTATTTTATTTTATTTATTTAACCTTTATTTATACAGGTTTTTCTCATTGAGATAAAATCTATTTTTCAAGAGAGACCTGGTCCAACAGCAGCAGGGGGAAGAAAGTTTCAGACAAAACTACTTACATACACTAACACAAGATGGAGGGGATCAGCACTTTGTGGAGGCGAGAATAGAATCTCTGCAATACGAGCATGATTCCCTGCCGACAGGGCACGGTGACATTTAGTATAGCGGGCTGGTCAGCATGAGGCCTGAACAGCCGTGATAGTAGGTTGCAACCGATCAAAACACTACAGATGTAGTTGATTATAGCTAGTTAGGTAAATGTAGGTTTTGGTTTAATAAGAAGGAATGTAAGGACATGCTAAAGCCAGTTACATAAGCACAGAGACTGAGATGAGTTCAGTTAACAACTGACTTTATTATTAATTTGGCTTCATAAAAGAGGTTGATGATTTTCTTCCCTTCTTGATTATAATGTTAAACATCCTTAGGTTGAACAATTTTCTGCTGTGGTTGCTATAAGTACCAGTCTGAGATGTTTGTTTAATATTCATGGCAATGTAGCTTTCTAAAGCCTCTGTCTGTCTATATAGTGACTGAACCAATCTGACAGGAATATTAGTTTTACAGTAACCTATACGTTAAGGTGTGTGTTTTCCTGATCAATGGCTTTATTCATTTCACTCAGGTTGTTCCATGGACTGTTCTGAGACCAAGTTGTCCTGACACCTATAGAACCCAGCTGGTATAATTTACTGCCAAGTTTCCATATACATATATGTTAGTGATGTAGTGATGTTCAGAGCCTACTCTGTCACTTCAACCACCCTCCCATCCAACAACATTGATGTGAACCAAAAATAGAAACCGAGCTAGCATATTAAGAAAAATAAAATCACCAGCAACCCACAATTATTCTAGTGAATTGATAGACAGTTTTAATTTAAGCGCATAACTTATTTTCAACAGACTGAAACAAGGAAATGAACAAAGCAATAATCATATATAATTGACACTAATATGAATATTGCATTGGAATAAAGCAGGTTGAATATTGTTCCACATGAAAGTGATGACCTTGGTGCTTAGCACAGATCCATTGACAGATATTCAGTGTGGCAGCATGTGGAGTAAATGACTGTAATCAAACACAGGGGAGAGGAGGCATGGTTATCACAGACAGTACATCAACTTTACTGTCAGTGTCAGAATAACTATAGCAGAAGTTTGGAATGCAGCTTGTAGTTGCATCACGTACAACACATGTTCACACTGCATAAATAATCACTGCCTTCTCATGGACATTGTAAAAATGTCTATGTGGTTATTTTGCATACAGAAGATGTTGTCCACCATTGTACCCAACCCATAAACCCAAGTCATATGACTTTCTTATTAGGAGAGGAGAGCTTAGCCAGCGCTTAGCAACGGCACATGGCAGCCACCATCCAAGTCACTGTCACCATGGAGACAGCCACAGGATGCACTACTTTACTTTGTTTCCGCTGTGGAAACTAATTCAGAAACTAATTCAGAAACTAATTCAGAAACTAATTCAGAAACTAATTCAGAAACTAATTCAGAAACAACAATACAACTATAAAACTCAAATTTGTTCACATTGCTGCTTCTCTCTCTCATTATGGGTTCACATCAGTACCTGTTCATGGCACCAGGAACTTGTGTTGCATAGAAAACCCATAGCAGTGCTCTAGTGCCATAACTCCAACATCTCACAATTTTTGTTTTATTCAACAATCACCAAGACTGGGAGTGGTCAATTCATGAGTCATTTTTGATTGCTTTTAAGACTCTATGTACTTTATGAGGCAATGTTTATGTCAGATCAAACAACTACACATCTCAATACCTTGAACAGCTGATTTGATGTCTAACCTTACCAAACAGTCCCTCGCCACCAGGACTTCAACATGACTGACTGTTTTACTCTATCAACGCTGGTTGATGACTGGCTCAGTATGAGGTTCTCCCACTGAATCTGGGGAAGTGGGGTGATGAATCCTCTGCTCTGTAGCCCTGGGACACTTACTAGCCTGGTAATGACTTGCGGGGGCATTATAACACTTCTCTCCCCCTGCTCATCCATCCATTCACTCTGACCTATTTCTGCTTCTAACCTGCTGTTCTGAAGTCAACAGGACATTCACCTGGAAATCCTGCCATGTTCAGATCCGCACAGTGCACATGGAAAATAACTTTGTCAATGCATTATTCATTGGTTATAATTTATGAATAGACTTTGATATTGAAAGGTGTATAAGACAACATGAACAACAGTTTGACAACTCAGTACAACTCAAACCTTAACATGTTGATGACCACCTGCCTTCTGCCACATCAATGTATGTTTCCTTTTAATCACAGTGTTTCAACATGGATGTGTTCCCCCATACAAAGCTAAGTAACACAATAACCATGACTGGCCCAACCTTTTGGGGGCCCTAACTGAGATTTGTTTGCCCCCCCCCCAGCAAGGCTCACCCAGCAAGGCTTCATTGTGGCGGAATGGTTCAGTAAATTGCGAGCCAGGCAGGCAGAACTTACCTAATCACATGATGTAAGTGTGCAGAAGGGGCTCTTGTGCTGCTGGTACTAATCTCACAGTGAAAGGGAGCCATGCCCCGACGGTGTGGTGGTGCTGGGTAATGATAGGGTTGAAATGTCTGGTCTGGCCTGGATGGCTCCGTCGAACACAGTGGCTAACCTGTTTTGGTCTCTGTGTTGGGGGATGTGTTGGGGGATGTGTTGGTCTCTGTGTTGGGGGATGTGTTGGGGTATGTGTTCGGGGATGTGTTGGGGGATGTGTTGGGGATGTGTTGGGGGATGTGTGTGTGTTTGAGTCTGTCTGAGAATTTGCTGAGTGGCAACCTCTAAACCAGGGGTATTTAACCTTTAACCTTTACCCTTTACCCTTTACCCTACAAGGTCCGGAGCCTGATGGATTTCTGTAATTAATTAATAATGAATTGCTCCCACCTTGTGTCTCAGGTCTAAATCAGTCCCTGATTAGAGGGGAACAATGAAAAAACGCAGTGGAACTTGCTTCCAGGTCCAGAGTTGAGTTTGAGGGCTCCGAACCTACAACCACCTTTATGTTCTTATCAACAGGTCAGATTACATGCATGGAGAATGATGCATGATGAGGACCATGTTTTAGTTGTAAATAGCAGTCATGGCAACTGAAGTCATAGTGACTAAGAGGATAAAATAAAACATGGTTTTAGCATGAGTATTACAGAACACATTGCTCTCTATGTCTAAAGAATCTAAGCAGTGATCTCAATGACAGAACAGTGTAAAGCAAATAACATGTTGTGCTTGATATCTCATCTTACCTCTGATCTGAGACCAGCATATTCTCACTGCACCTGAGCCTAGACGGTCAGCTCCACTAAACTCAACCTTGTTGGTGCTTTGTTAACTGCTGAGAGTTCTTGAATTAAGGAAGTTTTCAGTGACCTAAAGTAGACAGACAAAGACACTCCAAAGGTGACGGAAGAGACGTTTTTTCTTCCTGTAATCTTGCGGGGCATTCTGGGGACTCATGTGCATGCTTCCCACCACAATTGGGACATTTAACTTCCTTATCTTTTCCAACATCATGATAGCCACTCATGTCCAACTGTCTGCAAACATTTGACACATGACCAAATGCTTTACAGTTTTGTATTTTCCCCCGTCTTTCCCAGCAGATTTCACATGTTGATACAGGTTATGGAAGAGAATCTGATGCCATATTCAGTCAGTGACCCATATTGTGTGACCCAGTTTATAGAAAGATAACAGTATCAACGAAATAACTGATTAACGCTTGATGGTGCGTATAAACATGATGTGATGTGTGTGCTTAAACGACTGAAGACAACCTCAGACAGAGTAAGTAGACGGAGTAAGGATACAGATCAGTTCACTCTCAATGAACCAGAGTAGACAGGCAGTCAGACGACCACATCAGTGGGAGCTTGTCTACCCTGAAACAACATTGTCTTGAGTGGAATTACGAGTCTGCAGCAACAAGACGAGTGAATCATCTGTCAAATGTATTACTGGTCATTTTAACCTTCTACTGCAGTGGGCTAAATCAGGGTCACACAGAGTGTTTCTTGGTAGTCTTTAAAAAATCTATTTTTAAACAAAAGTATACACCTCACACACATTGTTATGGGTTTAAAAAAAGAAGACACCTGTACATTGATTCGGGGACTTTCTTCCATTCAGCCACTAGAGCATTAGTGAGGTCAGGCACTGATGTTGGACGATTAGGCCTGGCTCGCAGTCGGCATTCCAATTAATACCAAAGGTGTTCGATGGGGTTGAGGTCAGGGCTCTGTGCAGGCCAATCAAGTTCTTCAACACCGATCTCGACAAAGCATTTTTGTATGGACCTCGCTTTGTCATGCTGCAACAGGAAAGGGCCTTCCCCAAACAGTTGCAACAAAGTTGGAAGAACAGAATTGTCTAGAATGTCATTGTACTGTATGCTGTAGTGTTAAGATTTCCCTTCACTGGAACAAAGGGGCCTAGCCCAAACCATGAAAAACAGCCCCAGACCACTATTTTACAGTTGGCACAATGCATTGGGGCATGTAGCATTTCCTGGCATCTGCCAAACCCAGATTAATCCGTCGGACTGCCAGATGGTGAAGCGTGATTCATCACTCCAGAGAACACATTTCCACTGCTCCAGAGTCCAATGGCGGCGAGCTTTACACCACTCCAGCCGACGCTTGGCATTGCACATGGTAATCTTAGGTTTGTGTGCGGCTGCCTGGCCATGGAAACCCATTCCATGAAGCTCCCGACGAACAGTTCTTGTGCTGACGTTGCTTCTAGAGGCAGTTTGGAACTCGGTAGTGAGTGTTGCAACCGAGGACAGACGATTTTTACGTGCTATCCGCTTCAGCACTCGGCGGTCCCGTTCTGTGAGCTTGTGTGGCCTACCACTTCGCGGCTGAGCCGTTGTTGCTCCTAGACGTTTCCACTTCACATTAACAGCACTTACAGTTGACCGGGGCAGCTCTAGCAGGGCTGAAATTTGACGAACTGACTTGGAAAGGTGGCATCCTATGAAGGTGCCACGCTGAAAGTCACTGAGCTCTTCAGTAAGGCCAATGTTTGTCAATGGAGATTGCATGGCTGTGTGCTCGATGTATACACATGTCAGCAACGGGTGTGGCTGAAATAGCCGAATCCACTAACTTGAAGGGGTGTCAGCATGCTTTGTATATATAGTGTATTTAATTTAGAGTTTGCATCCCGATATTACACTTATAAAATACATCACAAAAGACTGAAATATAACATAGAAACACCATATTTTTTATGTTTAATTAATGTTGATTAATTATAAAATTATGAAAAATATTAATAATATTCCACGATGCCACTAGAGGGCGATTTGGTGATTTGACTGTAGGAAAGAGCTACCTCCCTTCTATCGCATCATTAATTGGAGTGTGTGTGTGTGCGTGCGTAGCTATCTGACACGTGCTTGCATGTGTGTGTTTGTGCACGTGTGTGCGTGCATTATCATTGTAGGCTACACCATAACCTTACAGAACGATGTGGCCACAAACACATCATTTCTCCATTTTCTATTGTCTAGCCAGAAATCAAAGCTTAATCTTCTTACTAAAACAACTGGTTCAATCTTGCCCTAATCAGCCATGCATTGTGTGAACTAAGTGTACTGAGCAGTGTAAAGCCGGGATTCAATCCGTAGAGCGCTGTCGACAATGTGCCTTTTACATGTCCGTGCCCCAGTGGAAAATGAATCCCCATCAAAGTTAGTCTGTTTAAGCTAGAGATATCTGCGTGGAAGGTGGCAGAGCTACAGCGATGTTTGTCAGACCAGGAGACATCCCGAAAATCAGTCTTCTCCCGAAAACGTCTGTAGTGTCCGTTTGCTCCGCACAAGAGTCACGGGACTCGTCTGATGTCAACTTCTGTCTGTAGCGTCCGAACAGTTTGGGCTACACACTCATATGAACCCACCATAGAAAGGTGAGACTCTCACGAACAAGTACATGCTGGTTGTTTTGCTCTAGGATGATGACAATCCTCAAAAGACTCATCTGAAGGTAGCCCGGTACCAGTTAAAAAAATGAATGGAAGTATACACTGAGTGTAAAAAAATTAGGAACACCTTCCTAATATTGAGTTGCACCCCCTTTTGCCCTCAGAATAGCCTAAATTATTTGGGGCACGGACTCTACAAGGTGTCGAAAGCGTTCTACAGGGATGCTAGCCATGTTGACTCCAATGCTTCCCACACATACACATGATAAGACACGCACTCTACACACACGTCACATGGATTTTGTATTGTAGATATGTGATAGTAGAGTAGTGGCTTGAGGAAACAGACTTAATGTGTTGTGAAAACTGTTATGAAATGTGGTGTCATGTAATATTTAAAATTGTATATAACTGCCTTAATGTTGCTGGACCCCAGGAAGAGTAGCTGCTGCCTCAGCAAGAACTAATGGGGACCCATAATAAACCCCAGGAAGAGTAGCTGCTGCCTCGGCAGGAACTAATGGGGATCCATAATAAAACCCTGGAAGAGTAGCTGCTGCCTCGGCAGGAACTAATGGGGATCCTTAATAAACCCCAGGAAGAGTAACTGCTTCCTCAGCAGGAACTAATGGGGACCCATAATAAACCCCAGGAAGAGTAGCTGCTGCCTCGGCAGGAACTAATGGGGATCCACAATAAACCCCAGGAAGAGTAGCTGCTTTCTCGGCAGGAACTAATGGGGATCCATAATAAACCCCAGGAAGAGTAGCTGCTGCCTCGGCAGGAACTAATAGGGATCCTTAATAAATACAAATACAGTTGTGTCAAGTTGGCTGGTAGTGAATCTCTACTGCGAATAGCTAGTTCCACCTCATCCAACAGATGCTCAACTGGATTGAGATATGGCCTGTCATGTGCGACGTGAATGCGGTAGGCGAAGTCAAACGCAGGACACCGAGCTACTGGAAACGTACTTTATTCAAAAGGAACCAGAGTAAAAACAACCTCCAAACAGGGAGGAAAATAACCCGCACAATAAGCTACTGCCGAATGACGAAAACAATCACACACAATACACAATGAAAGACAGAGGGTTATATAGGGAATACAATACAACATCATTGGGAACAGGTGTACACAATCAAGACCAAACAAGACAAACACCGAAACATAGATCGGTAGCAGCTAGTACTCCGGGGACGACGAACGCCGAAGCCTGCCCGAGCAAGGAGGAGGGGCAGCCTCGGCTGAATCCGTGACAGTACCGCCCCTTGACGCGCGGCTCCAGCCGTGCGCCGACCCCGGCCTCGGGGACGGCCAGGAGGACGCGGAGCAGGGGGAGTCGGATGATTCTGGTGGAAATCCCTCAACATGGAGGAATCTAGGATGTCCCTCCTAGGGACCCAGCACCGTTCCTCCGGACCGTACCCCTCCCACTCCACGAGATACTGCAGGCCCCCCACCCGACGCCTCGAATCCAAGATGGAACGGACTGAGTATGCCGGAGCCCCCTCGATTTCCAGTGGGGGCGGAGGAACCTCTCGTACCTCACTCTCCTGGAGTGGACCAGCTACTACCGGCCTGAGGAGAGACACATGGAACGAGGGGTTAATGCGGTAATTAATGGGCAGTTGTAACCTATAACACACCTCGTTCAATCTCCTCAGGACTTTAAATGGCCCCACAAACCGCCGACCCAGCTTCCAGCAGGGCAGGCGAAGGGGCAGGTTTCAGGTCGAGAGCCAGACCCGATCTCCCAGTGCATACACCGGAGCCTCACTGTGGTGGCGATCGGCGCTCGCCTTTTGTCGCCTGATAGCCCGCTGCAGGTGGACATGCGCAGCGTTCCAGGTTTCTTCCGAGCGCCGAAACCACTCGTCCACCGCAGGAGCTTCGATCTGGCTCTGATGCCAAGGTGCCGGACCGGCTGGTAACCTAACACACACTGAAAAGGCGTAAGGTTGAGGAGTGGCGGAGTGAATTTTGGGCTATCTCTGCCCAGGGGATATATCCCGACCACTCCCCCTGCTGGTCCTGGCAATAGGACCTCAGAAACCTACCGACATCCTGGTTCGCTCGCTCCACCTGCCCATTACTCTTGGGGTGAAAACCTGAGGTAAGGCTAATCGAGACCCTAGACGTTCCATAAACGCCCTCCAGACTCTAGAGGTGAACTGGGGACCCCGATCAGACACTATATCCTCAGGTACCCCGTAGTGCCGGAAGACGTGTGTAAACAGGGCGTCAGCAGTTTGTAGGGCTGTAGGGAGACCTGGCATAGGAATGAGATGGCAGGCCTTCGAAAACCGATCCACAACGACCAAGATCGTAGTGTTCCCCTGTGAGGGGGGAAGGTCCGTGACAAAGTCCACCGATAGATGAGACCACGGCCGTTGTGGAACGGGTAGGGGTTGTACGTTCCCTCTGGGCAGGTGTCTAGGCGCCTTACACTGGGCACACACCGAGCAGGAGGAAACACAAACCCTCACATCCTTAGCTAAAGTGGGCCACCAGTACTTCCCACTAAGGCAGTGCACTGTCCGACCAATACCAGGATGACCAGAGGAGGGTGACATGTGAGCCCAATATATCAATCGATCACGAACCTCGAGCGGCACGTACTTCCGACCCTCTGGACACTGTGGGGTAGTAGGATTGGTACGTAACGCCCGCTCGATGTCCGCATCAACCTCCCACACCACCGGTGCCACCAGACAAGACTCCGGAAGTATGGGAGTGGGCTCAATGGACCTCTCCTCTGTGTCATATAGTCGGGACAGGGCATCTGCCTTAGCGTTCTGGGAACCTGGTCTGTAGGTGAGCGTAAACACGAATCGGGTGAAAAACATAGCCCACCTTGCCTGGCGAGGGTTCAGCCTCCTCGCCGCCCGGATGTACGCCAGGTTACGCTGGTCAGTCAAAATGAGAAAAGGGTGTTTAGCCCCCTCAAGCCAATGCCTCCACACCTTCAGGGCTTGAACCACAGCTAACAGCTCCCTGTCCCCCACATCATAATTGCGCTCCGCCGGACTGAGCTTCTTAGAAAAAAATGCGCGGTCAATCTCCATCTCCACACCTGACACGGACAACCGGTGTCCCAGGAAGGAGATGGACTCCTGGAAGAACAGACATTTCTCCGCCTTCACATACAGGTCATGCTCTAACAGTCTACCAAGCACCCGACGAACCAGGGACACATGCTCAGCTCGTGTAGCGGAGTATATTAGAATGTCATCAATATACACCACTACACCCTGTCCATGCATGTTCCGGAAAATCTCATCCACAAACGATTGGAAGACTGAAGGAGCATTCATTAAACCGTATGGCATGACGAGGTACTCATAGTGACCCGAGGTGGTACTAAATGCTGTCTTCCACTCATCTCCCTCCCTAATACGCACCAGGTTGTACGCGCTCCTGAGATCCAATTTTGTGAAGAATCGCGCCCCGTGTAATGACTCCGTCATAATATCAATCAGAGGGAGAGGATAGCTGTATTTGATTGTGATCTGATTGAGACCACGATAGTCAATGCACGGGCGTAAACCCCCATCCTTCTTCTTCTTCACAAAAAAGAAACTTGATGACGCAGGGGAAGTGGACAGCCGTATGTATCCCTGTCTCAGAAATTCGGTGACATATGTCTCCATAGCCGCCGTCTCCTCCTGAGACAGAGGATACACATGACTTCGGGGAAGCGCAGCGCCTACTTGGAGGTTTATCGCACAATCCCCCTGTCGATGGGGTGGTAATTGAGTCGCCTTCTTTTTACAGAAGGCGAGAGTCAAATCGGCATATTCAGGCGGAATGTGCATGGTGGGAACTTGGTTCGGACTTTCCACCGTCGTTGCCCCTACAGAAACACCTACACACCTTCCCAAACACTGATCAGACCATCCCTTGAGAGCCCTCTGTTGCCATGAAATGTTGGGGTCATGAGAAGTTAACCAGGGAAGCCCCAACACCACGGGAAATGCAGAAGAATCAATCAAATACAAACAAACTATCTCCTCATGGCCCTCCTGCGTTTTCATCCTGAGTGGCGCTGTGACTTCCGTAATCAACCCTGACCCTAAAGGGTGGCTATCTAGGGCATGGATAGGGAAGGGCACATCAACTGAAACAATAGGAATCCCTAACTTATAGGTAAACTGGCGATCGATAAATTTCCCAGCTGCGCCTGAATCTACTAGCGCCTTATGCTGGGAATGAGGAGAAACCTCGGGAAACACAACTTTTATGCACATATGCGCAACAGGGAGCTCTGGGTGAGTTGGGTGCCTACTCACCTAGAATGACTCATCAGTGCACTGCCTACTGCCTCGATTCCTAGGAGACCCTCCCCAGCACCGACCAGCAGTGTGTCCTCTACGGGTACAGTTGGTGCAGGGGACGGCCCCTCTCCTGGTCTCCCTCGCACCAGCACCTCCGAGCTCCATAGGGGTCGGCTCGGAAGTGCTGGGGGATGGAATGAATGGCCCCGAATCCGGACGTCCGCGGGTAGCCAACAGGGTATCCAGGCGAATCGACATGTCCACCAGTTGGTCTAAGCTTAGGTTAGTGTCCCTGCAGGCCAATTCCGGACGCACGTCCTCCCTCAGGCTACATCGGTAGTGGTCGATGAGGGCCCTCTCATTCCATCCCGCGTTGGTAGCCAGCGTCGGGAAGTCCAGTGCGAACTCCTGCGCGCTCCTCCTCCCCTGTCTGAGGTGGAATAGACGCTCACCCGCCGCTTTACCCTCTGGTGGATGATCGAATACTGCCCTGAAGCGGCGGGTGAACTCCGCATAGTTGACAGTAGCGGCGTCTATTCCCCCCCCACTCGGCGTTGGCCCACTCCAGTGCCTTGCCGGACAGACAGGAGATGAGGGCGGACACGCTCTCGTATCCCGAGGGTACCGGGTGGATGGTTGCCAGGTAGAGTTCGTCCTGGAGCAGGAAACCCTGACACCCGGCAGCTGTGCCATCATAAGCCCTCGGGAGCGAGAGCTGAATCCCACTGGACCCCGGAGGTGAAGCGATGGGCATCGCTGATGGTGGTGGTGTAGTCGGAGGAGGTGTAGGCAGACCTCCTCTCTCCCATCGCTCCATGGTGTTCACTACCCATTCCATGGCGGTGCCGAGAGCCTGGATCATGGCCGCTTGTTGTTGTACGCGTTCTTCCATTGATCCAGCTGGCACCGCTGCTCCTGCTGACTCCATGTCAAAGGTGTGTGATTCTGTCATGTGCGACGTGAATGCGGTAGGCGAAGTCAAACACAGGACACCGAGCTACTGGAAACTTACTTTACTCAAAAGTAACCAGAGTACAAACAACCTCCAAACAGGGAGGAAAATAACCAGCACAATAAGCTACTGCCGAATGACGAAAACAATCACACGCAATGCACAATGAAAGACAGAGGGTTATATAGGGAATACAATACAACATTATTGGGAACAGGTGTACACAATCAAGACCAAACAAGACAAACATCGAAACATAGATCGGTAGCAGCTAGTACTCCGGGGACGACGAACGCCGAAGCCTGCCCGAGCAAGGAGGAGGGGCAGCCTCGGCTGAATCCGTGACATGGCCTCTGCAGTAAGCTGAATTCAATGTTCGTGGAACCATTTCTGGACAATCCTAGTCGATGTGGCATGGGGCATTATCCTGCTGAAAAAATTAATTTGCAGAAGAATACACTGCTGCCATGAAGGGATGCACCTGATTGGCAATGATGTTCCTGTGGCATTCAAACGTTGCTCCACTTTTATCAAGGGGCCTAATATGTGCCACGAAAACACACCCCACACCATCACCAGCCTGCAATGTTGACAGTCGGTATGACGGATGCATATACCATTTGGTTTCCTCCATACCCTAGTCCTCCCATCAGTATGAAACAACAGGAACCAGGATTCATCAGACCACGCAATGTTTTTCCAATTCTCCAGTGTCCAGTGTTTTTATTCCTTAGCCCACTGCAACCGCAGTTTCTTGATTTTTGCTGAAAGAAGTGGAACTCTGTAAGGGTCGTCGGCTGCCATACCCCATTTGTGTCAAAGTATGACGAGTTGTGCATTCTTTTATGGGTCTTCGGGTACCAATGTTTTTACATTTACATTTTTAGTCATTTAGCAGACGCTCTTATCCAGAGCGACTTACAGTTAGTGAGTGCATACATCATTTTTTATACTGGCCCCCCGTGGGAATCGAACCCACAACCCTGGCGTTGCTCTACATCCCTGCCAGCCATTCCCTCCCCTAACCTGGACGACGCTGGGCCAATTGTGCGCCACCCCATGGGTCTCCTGGCCGCGTCCAGCTACGACAGAGCCTGGATTTGAACCAGGATCTCTAGTGGCACTTAGACCACTGCGCCACTCGGGAGACATGTTGTACTGGACTGTCAGTTGACTAACTGTAGCCCGTCTGCAGATCTGCACAATTAATGTCAGCCTCCTTTGTCCTCTTTCATCAATGACCCGTTGGGTGGTGGACCATTCTTGATACACACAGGAAACTGTTGAGTGTGAAAAACCCAGCAGCATTGCAGTTCTTGACACATCTAAAATGGTGTGCCTGGCACCTACTAACATGCCCCATTCAAATGCACTTAAATATTTTGTTTTGCCCATTCACCCTCTGAATGGGACACATACACAATCCATGTCTCAATTGTCTCAAGGCTTAAAAATCCTTCTTTAACCTGTCTCCTCCCCTTCACCACTGATTGAAGTGGAGTGAACAAGTGACATCAATAAGGGATCATAGCTTTCACCTGAATTCACCTGCTCAGTCTATGTTATGGAAAGAGCAGGTTTTCCTAATGTTGTGTATACTCAGTGTACACTTCAAAACACACTTCCTTTTGATTGATTTTTTACTATTTGTTTTTCAATGTATGAATTTGTTATTCAATGTTTCTATTTAGCTAATAACAGTAAGGCCAAATTCAATGTCTCATCACACACATTTGTTATATATTTGTTTTATACTTACAGGGGTCCTAAGATTCCTAATCAAATAGCTAAATTATACTTGGTATGACCATTTTAAAACAATTCCATATGTTAACTTAGTAAAACTCAGCCCCGGGCCCTTACACCTTATGGGTTTTAAAGACAATGTTCCTGCATTGGCAGTGATGGCAATCATGGTAAATGCTGCAGATGTCGGTTGAATCGGAAATTACCTTTAAATGTCAAGTGTGCTACAACGCGGCCTCAAATTGAATCCTGGCCTAAGTATTTGACTTGGTTCCTGTTGTCCTCTGAGGAATGTACATAAACCATCCATACAGGGCATGGCTAGTGGCCAACAGAACATTAGACCTTTCTTAAAGGGTCTCCCAAAAAAAATCACAGGCTATGACATCAAAGCGTTCCCAATGGCTGCCACTGTATACAGTACATGTCCACCTGTTGAAGTAAAGCCCTTTAGTGTGGTGATAACACCATGTCTGCTGGTACTTGTAAACCCTAGTGTCCTTATAGCGTCCTCAGTGGAATCCTGTCCGTGTCCCACTGTCTCAGTACGGTCTGTACAATAAATTGTCAATGGTCTCAACAGCCGAGACAGAGCCATTGGGCTTATACTGTCTCCCAAGAAAATCTGAGTGAGAAAGGCTTTGGCCTACTTTTCCAACAAGAACCACATGCATTACGTATTAACATTACCTTACCTTTTTTTACTTTCTGTTTTCTGTTTTTTATTAGAGTTTTTTTGTATCAAGCTTTGCCCTAAAACCCTGCTTTCTGAAGACCGTCATTGTCGTGGCTGGTCTGGTGCAGCTGGTTGGTCAGACAGACATGCCTCAAAGGGTCTCCAAATGCCTCCGCCATGTCTGCTGGTGAGTACACTTCTGTGTCCTTACAGTGTCTTCACAGGAATCCTGTCCCACGGTCTTGTCTCACATGGTCTCTCCTATCATTGCTACGCAGACGACACACAATTAATTTTTTGATAACCAGGTGGCGAATCGCATCTCTGCATGTCTGGCAGACGGAGCTGCTCTTCCTCCCGGGGAAGGACTGCCCACTCCATGATCTCGCCATCACTGTTGACAACTCCATTGTGTCCTCCTCCCAGAGTGCAAAGAACCTTGGCGTGACCCTGGACAACACCCTGTCGTTCTACGCTAACATCAAAGCGGTGACCCGATCCTGCAGGTTCATGCTCTACAACATTCGCAGAGTACGACCCTACCTTACACAGAAAGCAGCACAGGTCCTAATCCAGGCACTTGTCATCTCCCGTTTGAATTACTGCAACTCGCTGTTGGCTGGGCTCCCTGCCTGTGCCATTAAACCCCTACAACTTATCCAGAATGCTGCAGCCCGTCTGGTGTTCAACCTTCCCAAGTTCTCTCATGTCACCCCGCTCCTCCGCACACTCCACTGGCTTCCAGTTGAGGCTCGCATCTACTACAAAACCATGGTGCTTGCCTATGGAGCTGTGAGGGGAACGGCACCTCCTTACCTTCAGGGTCTGATCAGACCCTACACCCAAACGAGGGCACTACGTTCATCCACCTCTGGCCTTCTAGCCCCCCTACCTCTACGGAAGCACAGTTCCCGCTCAGCCCAGTCAAAGCTATTCGCTGCTCTGGCACCCCAATGGTGGAACAAGCTCCTCCACGACGCCAGGACAGCGGAGTCACTGACCACCTTCCTTCCGGAGTCACTTGAAACCCTACCTCTTTAAGGAATACCTGGAATAGTATAACAGTAATCAAAAGGGGGGGAAAAGGGTGGTTGTCCCACTGGCTATCCTAAGTTGAATGCACCAATTTGTAAGTCGCTCTGGATAAGAGCGTCTGCTAAATGACTTAAATGTAAATGTAGATCCCTTTCCTACATGGAACCCAAAAGAGTTCTACCTGGAACCAAAAAGGGTTCTCCTATGGGGACAGCTGATTATTGCAACGGGGTCGACTTAGGCCATAACACTTGGAAATGAATTGAGCGGGGCTGGCTTTCCCGAAGCCTTCGTAGCTGAAGTTGAATAGAATCTCTTTACACAACCATGCTGCACAGCCAAAACAGAGTAAATACATCCAGATTGATGGTCAATCTTCTATTCGTCAATAAACAAACTTTGTATAAAAGTAACTACAGATGTAGGATGTTAATTGAATCACCCATACAGAAAATGTAAAACTTGTAGTGTATTTGAGGTAAAAAAAGGCTTCTGAAGTTTGTAATTTCAGACTTGATTTTCCCTTACAAAAAACTTAACAACCCCATAATAATACCAGAGGCTGTTCTAACGAAAACAAGCATAGCAAAGATTAAAAACAGCCAAATTAATTACAAAAATGCCCATTAATTATAATCCACATTATAAATCACATTTTGATTATTTTCCTGCTGTAGCAAGCTGTCTCAAATTAAGATCCTACATCTGTACTAAGCTTTTGTGATCATTTTAAACTTGCTTGACACACTGGAAGAGTTAGTAATTGGTCCTCACACAGAGATTGGCAGCAAACTGACGTTAAACCCACAGGTGAAAACAGAGGAAGTCTGATATCACCTGCTTTGCATTTGGCACATTGGAATATTAATTGGATTTCTCTCTGAATGCTTTGGGGGGAGCTGGCAGGGTGGCGTGGGTTGGGGGATAGGCCTCCTGTAGCTCAGTTGGTAGAGCATGGCGCTTGCAATACCAGGGTTGTGGGTTTGATTCCCACGGGGGGCCAGTATGAAAAAACGTAACTGTAAGTCGCTCTGGATAAGAGCGTCTGCTAAATGACTAAAATATAAATGTGTCAGATGTGGCTTAAAAGTGATTGGTTTATCTGTCCAACCATTTCTCATATGTTCTGTATCGCTCTCACCTACTGTTAGGCCAATGAGCCACTCCTGCGTCCCTGTGTTTTGCTAGATAAAGTTGATTCCTCTCATTTCGCTCTGATTGAAATAATTAGTTAAATTAGAGCTACAAATAGACTTAGTTGTTTTTCTGAGAAAACAAAATGGTCATACAAGGACACTTCGAACGAGTTTCATTATAAAATGTGAATGTATAGCAACAAAACTGAGTTGAGCTTACCAATTTAAATCACAATGATAAGATAGTGGTGATGGCAATGTGACAAAATATATTACTGAAATTATGCCATGCATTCCATTGACCCATATACAGTATGTGTAAAAAACACAACTAATCTACAAAATAGAAGATACATAGGCAAAGTTCAGGCAATTACTGGTATGCCTTTGTGTCTGCAAAATATGACCTTACCCTTAGGCCATTCTACTAATCTCCCTCCGTTTGATGTCGCTCACAGGCGTTGTCTGAAATCCATACGACTGGCTAGCGTTATGTTTTTACTCCATGAACTGGATTCAACTGGCTTTCTAGGTACACACCATAAACAACAAAGGTCATTATATGAATATGGGTTACAGCAATACTGTGATATCATATCTGCCCAAACCAAGCTAGTCAGCTCTGACCCAGTTTTCATCCAAAGACCATATGAACTACTCACTTTCACAAAACATCCTTTCTTCCTTCTTCTTTCAAACAGATGTGTGTGAACTGTGAATACAAGAATACATGTTGATGTTGATGTTTTCAAAATGGAACATCACAAAGTGCTACTATTCTTTGGACGTGTTGATTGGTTTCTGTCTTTGTCCAACACCTTGCACTCATTCTTCATACAATACTGGATATATACTGTACGTATAGTGATGATTACATCACAGTTTTTCCTAACTGATGCTGTGATACTCATTGATCTGTTAGTTAATTAATGATCGAGATAGACAAAGAGAGAGAAGGCCACGGGTGCGTTCAGTACGATAGAACATTGTGCAATGTTTAATTCAACGGAAACGGTACTGTACTGAACAACCAGTTAAAGAAAGGTGTGATTATCGTGGCCCAGAGGGTGACTGTGTATGGTGTGCTGCACGACTCGAGATTTGAGATTTCAAATGGTCAGACCCATACTGATCATGCCAAACCTCGCCATACCCACCAAACGGGAGCAAACATACTTCAAAATATTTTGAAGAACAGTGCGCACAGTTTTGGGGAAATGTTTTGTTCAGTACAAACCGTCACAAAACGTAGCAAACATTGAACCCAACTGAACGCACCCCAGGAGTCTGTTTATATGTTTCCTGCACTAACGAGACATGCGGGAAACCACTTAAGGCCTGGGTGTGTAATGGAGGGAGAGGGGAACAATACACCTCACTGTGGATGACCAGCTCCCCCAGACATACAGCAGGAATTCACCTCCAAACACTTAATGGGTCTATTGTAGATTCCAGCCCAATAAACGCACAAAAACAAGCAAATACGACCATACCAGTAGCACGTAAACTAGACTTAGGAGAATTTAGTTGCATAGTTCACGCCACAAACAGGCATCCAACTATAATTGAGTTGAGCTCGAAGCCAAGCCAAGTAGAGGAATTTACCTTCTCACCGATAGCTACAATAATTAGCAACATAGACTGCGTCACTGTGGAAGTTGCCAAACCATTTTGTCGCAAAACAACATACACTACCGTTCAAAAGTTTGGGGTTACTTATAAATGTCCTTGCTTTCCATGAAAACACACATGAAATGAGTTTGAATAGGAAATTAATTAAAATAATAATTGTGTCCTTCAAACTTTGCTTTCGTCAAAGAATCCACCATTTGCAGCAATTACAGCCTTGCAGACCTTTGGCATTCTAGTTGTCAATTTGTTGAGGTAATCTGAAGAGATTTCACCCCACGCTTCCTGAAGCACCTCCCACAAGTTGGATTGGCTTGATGGGCACTTCTTATCAAGCTGCTCCTACAACAGCTCAATAGGGTTGGGATCCGGTGACTGTGCTGGCCACTCCATTATAGACAGAATACCAGCTGACTGCTTCTTCCCTAAATAGTTCTTGCATAGTTTGGAGCTGTGCTTTGGGTCATTGTCCTGTTGTAGGATGAAATTGGCTCCAATCAAGCGCCGTCCACAGGGTATGGCATGGCGTTGCAAAATGGAGTGATAGCCTTCCTTCTTCAAGATCCCTTTTACCCTGTACAAATCTCCCACTTTACCACCACCAAAGCACCCCCAGACCATCACATTGCCTCCACCATGCTTGACAGATGGCATCAAGCACTCCTCCAGCATCTTTTCATTTGGTCTGCATCTCACAAATGTTCTTCTTTGTGATCCGAACACCTCAAACTTCGATTCGTCTGTCCATAACACTTTTTTTCCAATCTTCCTCTGTCCAGTGTCTGTGTTCTTTTGCCCATCTTAATATTTTCTTTTTATTGGCCAGTCTGAGATATGGCTTTGTCTTTGCAACTCTGCCTAGAAGGTCAGCATCCCGGAGTCGCCTCTTCACTGTTGACGTTGAGACTGGTGTTTTGCGGGTACTATTCAATGAAGCTGCCAGTTGAGGTCCTGTGTAACTCTAATGTATTTGTCCTCTTGCTCAGTTGTGCACCGGGGCCTCCCACTCCTCTTTCTATTCTGGTTAGAGCCAGTTTGCGCTGTTCTGTGAAGGGAGTAGTACACAGCGTTGTACGAGATCTTCATTTTCTTGGCAATTTCTCGCAGGGAATAGCCTTCATTTCTCAGAACAAGAATAGACTGACGAGTTTCAGAAGAAAGTTCTTTGTTTCTGGCCATTTTAAGCCTGTAATCGAACACACAATTGCTGATGTCCAGATACTCAACTAGTCTCAAGAAGGCCAGTTGTATTGCTTCTTAAATCAACACAACAGTTTTTCAGCTGTGCTAACTGTCACGATCGCCAATAAAGTAGGACCAAAGCGCAGCGTTGGGAGTGAACATGATGACTTTAATGTGAAATAACGACAAAACAAAACACGATCCGTAACGTCCTCAGTACACCGACTGAACATAGAACAAAAACCCACAACTAACACAAGAAAACCTACATCTTAAATATGGCTCCCAATCAGAGATAACGAGCCGACAGCTGACACTCGTTACCTCCGATTGGGAGTCATTGAATACAAACAAGGAAACACAACCACAACCTAGAAATAGACACAACAGAACTCCCCACCTAGAAATAAACGTGACAGACATGCAACCATAAAACATCACCCAAAACCCAACAAAACAACATACACCCTGGCTCAAATACACAAGTCCTGGAGCCAGAGTGTGACAGTACCCCCCCTAAAGGTGCGAACTCCGGGCGCACCAGCATACAGTCTAGGGGAGGGTCTGGGTGGGCGTCTGTCCACGGTGGCGGTTCTGCCCCTGGTCGTGGTCCCCATCCCACCTTAGTCACCACCCGCTTCCCTAGCCTCCTCCACATTACCACCCCCCAACTACACCCCACTGGGTTAAGGGGCGGCACCGGACTAAAGGGCAGCACCGGACTACGGGGAAGTACCGGACTAAGGGGCAGTACCGGACTAAGGGGCAGTACCAGGCTGAATGGCGGATACTGGCTGGACGGCTCTGGTGGCTCCTGGCTGGTCGGCTCTGGCGGATCCTGGCTGGACGGCTCTGGCGGATCCCGGCTGGACGGCTCTGGCGGATCCCGGCTGGACGGCTCTGGCGGATCCCGGCTGGACGGCTCTGGCGGATCCCGGCTGGACGGCTCTGGCGGATCCCGGCTGGACGGCTCTGGCGGATCCCGGCTGGACGGCTCTGGCGGATCCTGGCTGGACGGCTCATGGCTGGCTGATGGATCTGGCTGCTCATGGCTGGCTGACGGATCTGGCTGCTCATGGCTGGCTGACGGATCTGGCTGCTCATGGCTGGCTGACGGATCTGGCTGCTCATGGCTGGCTGACGGATCTGGCTGCTCATGGCCGGCTGACGGATCTGGCTGCTCATGGCTGGACGGCTCTGGCTGGACAGGGCTGACGACGCACCCCGTAGGCTCGGGGCGTTGAGCAGGGACAGGCAGAACCGCACTGGGGACACACACCCCTGGCCCTACACGGGGATCAGGAACGGGCCGGACCGGACTGGAAACACCCCCCAGTACCTCTCTCCGTGCCTCCACACTTTCCATCCCCTTCGTAACCAGTGGCCCCCTTAAACTGGCGGCCATATCTGCCAACCTCTTGCACTCCTCCGGGCCGTACACCTTCTGCCCCGACGTCGTGAGCCCCCCCCTAAAAATTTTCTGGGGGTCTCTCCTCTCGGTGGACCAGGCCTCCATAGTCCTCTCCCAACCTTCGCTCCTCTGGCTCCACCACCCGTTATCCAACTGCCGCTTGGTCTCGTTGTGGTGGGTTTTTCTGTCACGATCGCCAATAAAGTAGGACCAAAGCGCAGCGTTGGGAGTGAACATGATGACTTTAATGTGAAATAACGACAAAACAAAACACGATCCGTAACGTCCTCAGTACACCGACTGAACATAGAACAAAAACCCACAACTAACACAAGAAAACCTACATCTTAAATATGGCTCCCAATCAGAGATAACGAGCCGACAGCTGACACTCGTTACCTCCGATTGGGAGTCATTGAATACAAACAAGGAAACACAACCACAACCTAGAAATAGACACAACAGAACTCCCCACCTAGAAATAAACGTGACAGACATGCAACCATAAAACATCACCCAAAACCCAACAAAACAACATACACCCTGGCTCAAATACACAAGTCCTGGAGCCAGAGTGTGACACTAACATAATTGCAAAATGGTTTTCTAATGATCAATTCGCCTTTTAAAATGATAAACTTGGATTAGCAAACACAACGTGCCATTGGAACACAGGACTGATGGTTGCTGATAATGGGCCTCTATGCCTATGTAGATATTCCATAAAAAATCAGCCGTTTCCAGCTACAATAGCCATTTACAACATTAACAATGTCTACACTGTATTTCTGATCAATCTGATGATATTTTAATGGACAATTATTATAATTTTTTGGAAAACAAGGAATTTTCTAAGTGACCCCAAACTTTTTAACGGTAGTGTATATAAATAGATACAAATGCTGTAAGAATGACATAATAATGGTGCTGTAAAAATAACATAATAAAGTTGATTTAAGAATGACATAATAAAGGTGATGTAAGATGACATAATAAAGGTGATGTAAGAATGACATAATAAAGGTGATTTAAGAATGACATAATAAAGGTGCTGTTAAAATGACATAATTAAGGTGATGTAAGAATGACACCATAAAGGTGATTTAATAATGACATAATAAAGGTGATGTAAGATGACATAATAAAGGTGATGTAAGAATGACATAATAAAGGTGATTTAAGAATGACATAATAAAGATGCTGTTAGAATGACATAATTAAGGTGATGTAAGAATGACATCATAAAGGTGATTTAAGAATGTCAATAATAGATGATGGTGTCTTACTGTCTCTATAATGTTGATGCTGTTATTGTGTGTAATTATTGTGTGCAGCCCAGGAAGAGTGTCTATTGCTAAAGGGGATCTGAACAAACAAATATGTTAGAGTAAGGCATGTAAGACCTCCTCACTAATGGACTAATCTCTATTTCCTTCCAGTCTTATCAACTATTCTGGTGCACTTGCCTTTCCAATTTCCATCAAAGTGGGATAAAAGTGTGCAGACAAGATTCTGAAAATACCATTTGCACACTCGCATTAGGCACACAGGGAGCCTGCAATCAACCATTGCCCTAATCACAGCCTCCGTCAGAGAATGGAGAGAGGGAAATGAAGTTGAGAGCAGTAATGTGAGGATACGTGTGAATTTGCTTTGATTAAATCCTCTGTCCAAAGACCCAGACAGCTTTTCTGTGAATCAATCAGAGGCTACAGTACAGAGCCGACCCAGGCCCAGGCACACGCGTTTCATCTAATGCCTGCTGTGATAATGGTGTAATTTCCAGGGTTACAAACTATTAGTTGGAATATGTGTAGCTTTTATCAGCTCAAAACACAAAAAGCAAATAGATTTAATTGGATCAGGAGAAGCATGGCTGGCTGGTATGAATTTCTTCAAATCACGCTTTGATGGAAGGGTGTAATATTTTATTTAATGTAGTTTTAGTGGAGTTATTTGAGTTCCAATGCCTGACATTCTATTGATTCTACAACGGGTTGGTCAAAACAAGCATTGTGATTGGTTGAGACATGTTCTAAGCTGTGCTACTAATATAATTTACCACGGGTATGATGCAGAAATACTTGTTTACTGATCTATTTGAAGTATCACTACGCTGTTCTTGATACCACAGAAAATGACAAGAGAAAAGCAATAAGGCTTTTATTAAACACATTATTTCCCCTCCAATAGAACAAACAACCAACAGGCTTGGCTAGCAACCCTAGATTTGTGTCGGGATATCCTCGTGGAAGGATGAAATAGTATAAATACATTTATCAAAATAACGTTTTTAATGAAAATATGTCATACATTTGTTGTATATTTTGATAACCCATTGTAGGGTTATTGGCCTTGCCTTGTATCTACGACCGCAGCACAGCCATGCTAAAAAAGTCACAACCCATGCCCTCTCATGTACAGTTGGTTTAGAGAACAATTCCATAAAATATTTGTAATTGGGTGTTTTTGGGTGAAATGTTCGGTGTTTTACTTTGGGATCATGTATTTTCAGACTATCTTGGTTGTAACACAGCTGCTTCTTTTTTCAGCAACAACTCTTTTGCAAAATCTTTAACATTGTGTACTACAATCAGCCTGCATGTCATTAGTATTCACCCTCTTCAGCTTGGTTTAACTCTTAACCCTAAAAGCGCCAACGTACAGTGACTTCAGAAATTATTAATTCCCCTTTACTTTTTCCACATTTTGTTGTGTTACAGCCTGAATTCAAAATGGATTCAATATTGTTTCTTACCCATCTACACACAATACCCCATATTGACAAAGTGAAAACATGTTTTTAGAAATGTTTGCAAATTTATTGAAAATGAAATACAGAAATATCTAATTTACATAAATATTCACACTACTGAGTCAATACATGTTAGAATCACCTTTGGCAGCGATTACAGCTGAGTCTTTCTAGGTAAGTCTCTAAGAGCTTTGTACACCTGGATTGTACAATATTTGCCCATTATTCTTTTCTAAATTCTTCAAGCTCTATCAAATTGGTTGTTGATCATTGCTTGACAACCATTTTCAAGTCTTGCCATAGATTTTCAAGCAGATTTAAGTCAAAACTGTTACTTGGCCATCCAGGAACATTCACTGTATTCTTGGTAAGTAACTCCAGTTGCACTGAGAAATTGGCAATTGAGCTGATCTGACGTACCAGTATGAGCTAAGATAGCAGCTGTTATGGCTGACGTAGTCTGACGCTGTTGGTGCCATCAGACTTTTAGCTCTAACTTTGGAACTCTATGGACTATCAACTCAGTTCTAATTGAATCTGAAAGATGAGACTCTCAACTTGGTATAGAGACATTAACTTAGTTTTTTTTGCATTATAGAGGCTGCCATGCTCCCAGGGGCCAAATCTGGGGTGGCTCCATATATATATATTTTCAGGGTATATACATCTACCCTGTGCCATATGCAGTGCTTTTATCACAAAGTGCACTAATGAG